>NC_074694.1:26882301-27194176 GCF_029448725.1 Salvelinus fontinalis
GTGGGTAGACACATTCTAGCTCTCTTCACCATGCTCTCGCTCTCTCTCTGTCTTCCTCTCTCCCTCTTGCAAGAATGACAGAGTAAGGGAGGAGTGTGTCCGTGTGTGTGTGTGTTCATGGGAAGTGGGACGCGGAGGAAAGTGCTGTTGGAACAGTGCCTAGGAGCTGAACATAGTGAAGCAGAGACGAAAGGAGGGAGGTGTGTAGAGGAGAGGAAGAGTGCGGCAGCAGTTTAGAGGAGAGGAAGAGGGCGGTAGCAGTGTTGAGGAGAGGAAGAGGGCGGGAGGGAGCAGTCTAGAACAGAGGAGTAAAGGAGAGGAAGACCGAGAGGAGCAGAGGGGAGAGGAAGAGGGGGAGTGGATCTGACTGAGGAACAGGTGAGAGGAGTTGAGATTACAGGAGATGGGTGGAGAATAATAGAATAAAAGGGGGAGGAGTGGGGTGGAAAGGGGGAGGAGTGGAGAGAGACGAGAGAGAGGTGGAGAGGAGAGAATGGAGGAGAAAAGAGGAGAGAGGGTGTTGAGAGTGTTGTGTTCACACCCGACTCACCCAACGGAAGAGAGGAGAGCTGGAGACAGATGACCAGAGACAAGGCAATCACACTGAGACGGTTGACTTAACACACCCACCAACGCACACACAAGCCACACACACATACCACATATACACCACACACACACACACACACACACACACACACACACACACACACACACACACACACACACACACACACACACACACACACACACACACACACACACACACACACACACACACACACACACACACCACACATACACCTAAAGAGAGCAACTCAGACACATGCACAAAGACTTGTAAATCTGTTCAGACACATGTACAAGCAAACACACAGACAAACACACACAGACTTTCACTTTTCTCAGAGAACACTGTTCGCCAGGTCCAGATGAAGAGGAATGCGTTCAGGAGGACGAGAGGTGACCAGGAGACACACACTGGACTTGGACCTCCAATCTCCCACCAACAGGCGTGTAACAAACACACACACACACTGTCAGAGCAAGACCAGGAGGACAGAAGCTGGACTGCACTCTACATTCTGCTGTGACAAGAGATGGACACACGCTCTCTTCACACAGCCAAGGACCTCTGCTTGGAGCCACAAAACAACCTGTCACTTGTCACACACTGTCTCTCATCTGATCTGAGCCAGAACGGAACCAAGCACCTGGAACCTGGAACATTGACTGTGTTCAGCACATGCTTTGGGCTTTGACCACCTTCATCCAGGAAGATTGCACACAGACAGACCCGGATCTAGCCTCTGACCTCTCACCTGCAACCTGTGGCTGGCGGTGTGACGGCTTGTCTACTGTGGAGCAGCACCTACTCTCTTTCTCTGTTCTCTCTGGTCTCGCTCCTTACATGGTCTCGTTCTTTAGTCTCACTGTCTAGTTTATTATCTTGGTCTCTCTCTTCTGTCTTTTAAGACTTCTTTGGTTACTCTCTCCATCTTCTTGTTCTCTCCCGTGTCTCTCCCTAGCCACTATCTCTCTCCTCCAGTCTTTCACTCTAGTCTCGCTTCTGTCTCTCCCCTCCATCTCCCTCTCTGTCTCCTCACATCCCCCCGCTATGATGCTGAGGAGAGACCGTCTGCTCCTGTCTGTGACCCTCACAGCCATCTTCACTGCTGACCTCTACTTCGTCCTGCTCCCCAAGCTCCGCCACAGACAACCAGGACCAGATGATGGAGGCTGCATTTGTCCCTCCTCCAGGGGGACTAACTTCACCCTTGCTGGGTACAGCGGCCTCACCGCCCCCTGGCCCTCCAACACCACCTCCATGGACCTCCAGGCGATGGGGGTCAGAGCTACGGACAACCTTACAGATTGGGGCTCGAAGCTGGAGAGGCTGTTTGCTCAACCCCTGTATAACATCCAGACACCGGAGCTGGTGCTAGAAGAGAGGCTGTTACAGTCTGAAGAGATAATGGGGTATTACAGGAGGAAGGTCTCGCGCTGGGAGAGGTGAGTATTCTACACACAGTCCTGAGTTTAGATATTTCTCAATGTTTTGTTATGGTTGTGATTTAGTTTTGGTGGGACTAGAGATGTTGGGAGACATGTGTGTTTCCCCACTGTGGCTTCGATGTGGTGGAGGGGTAGGGTCCCTGACATTACGGCTGTGGATCCCTGGCACATGCATAAACACACCGTTCTCTTTCTCCCTCTTTCTCTTATTCTCTCTCACACACACGCACAGACACTCAAGCATAAGCACGTCGACTCAAAACGTTTTCTCTTAGGCAAGCAATTTTTCCATAAAGACTAACCCCATAAAATGTCTTTAAAGTCGATGTTGTAAACAGCATTTAATGGTGGTCTGGAACCAGTACTCAAACATAATTTGAGAGCCTATGTCTGGATCTCCCTGTGCTAGGTAAACAAGACCCTTAAACCTGATGAAATCCTTTAAACCTGTGAGAGCTGAACAGACTGTAGCTGTCTTGGCTCCTGTCTAACACTGTCCATCACAGCTCAGTGCATTCCCCTCAGAGAGATCCTGTTTGGGCTTCATTGGTGGAAAAACAGAAGAAATATGAAGAGAGGAGATTTCTACCCCCTTGGCTTACTTCTAAATGACACATAACAATAGATACCCCAGGGCTTAGAGTCTTGCAAAAATCTTGCAGCAGCTTGTCAACAGAAGAGAAATGGACTTAACAAGAGGATGGATGGTTTTCGTAGGGACTTCTGAGGAAAGTTTTGACTGTTTTATTTGGAGGCTGAAATAGAGCAGTTATAGTTTACTGGCTTACAAGTCAACCACTACAATTTATGGTGTGTGTGTGTGTGTGTGTGTGTGTGGCATACAACAATAGTTTGAATCAAGACCACTGAAAGAGGAAGGTGATGTGTTGTTGCAGCCAGCTGCTTGGTTCCTAGTTTCTAGTTCCTGGGTTTGTGGTCTCTGGTAGTGGTCTGTGGTCAGCCTTCCTGTGACGACCCCTCCTGTCATCTGACCACAGCAACTGATGATGTTTGAACGCAGAGAAGCAACCAACCCTCCCACCCACCGCGGTCAGAACTGGCACAACGGTGGACCAATGCCACATGCTTCCCAAACCTCCTTAATGGTTTGAATGTTTGCTTTGGATCCGGGGTGATTCCTGCCCTTACTTTAAGTGTATGTTTCTGTGGGGACACATACAGAAGTGTCAGGAGAGGAAGGAAGGGGGATTCCTAAGTGAGGGCGAACAGCTCGGAAGCTTCGAGAGGGAGTCAGAGAGTCCAAGAGAAAGGTGGCGACTGTTTACTAGGCTTTAGTTTGTCTGGAATGCTGCCACTACAAATGTTTTCCTCCGAGAATAATTTGCAGTTGTCTTTGACTGATTACCGCTGACTCTATTCTCCTCTGTGGAAATACCCTAAAGGTTTGGATGATTGTTGGTCCGGTGAAGGAACTGTTGTCCTCACCATGGAGGTTGCAAGTGTATTTTTGAAGGCGCTTTCAATGAAATTTGATTTGATACTGTATGAGTTTCACAGTGGGTATCACAGGCTTTCAAGGATAACTCCACTGTTTTGCATACCCTAACCCTGACCTCATTTTGACTGCTTCTCTCACCACCTCATGGAATACATTATGACGTTGTACAACAAAGGCAAGGCTATGCATAACCAAAACACCACTGTAACACCTCTCTCTCTCTCCCTCCCAGGCATATGAAGCTGTACAGCGAGGCAGCAACGTTGCTGGAACACCAAGCGACCTTTGACCCTGAGGCCAGCTGGCTGAAGTTCCACCTGGGCATTAATCGCTACGCTCTGTATGCCCGCGAGGACCCCACAATCCCCCGCCTGCTGAAGGACATGCAGTCCACCGCCGTCATCAGCGCAGGTTGGACCTGTTGTATGAGCGTTATAACCATTCATATAAGCGGTATTCATATGAGTGTTGCATTATAGTCACTGTCAACAGTGCATGCAGGTGCTATAGGACCTGAACCTTTAACCATTTATATGATTGTTATAGGTATTCATTGCAGAAATGTCTTTATGCAGATTACACTCAAGACGAAAAGGCCCTCAAAGGAGCGTGTGACTGTACCCGGGGTAAGGTCCAGTGCTGTCTTGTCTACGTATCTGCTCTGTTTTGTTCCTCTATGATTTCTGTGTTTTGTGTTCTGTGGTGAAATATTCTATTCAAGTGATAGAGACTTGGTAATTTCTTCAAACAATCATCTTTATTCAATATCGATTAATTATTGACATAATGAAACCGTCGACTCAACACTCTTGACTGTTGGGTTGAGAGCCTACCCTTTACAGACCATGCTGTTCCTTATATACCAGATACCAAGATTGCTTAGTCATAGCTGGTTCAACTCCCCCCATATAGATTGGGGGCACCATAAGGCACTTTGGGTTCATCCTGTGGTCATCTGCTTCTGGTATTGTCTCCCAGATGCCAGGATAATTAGGGTTACTGAGGTCTTTGTTCTGTTCCTCCAGGCTCTCTCTATCTCAGTGACACCCACCACATCTGATCTATGGAACACCAGCTGTAGGTTTTTATCACCCAGCCATCACTTAATCAGTTGCCAGCCCAAGCTCCATAAAGACTCCTCTCAGTTAACTCAGAAAAGATAGAGAGAGTCCTAAGAACCTTACTCTATTAAATAAAACAACCATTTGGTGCATAAATATAACATCATCTTGCATTCCTGCTACCACAGTTCTAAGATGCATTCCATTTGCTTAAAAAGTTTCCCATGAGGACAGGGAGAGAAAAGAGAGAATCAGTTGACACAGTCATCTTCATGACTGGTTCTTTTGTAGTTTTGCTCCCTCTGTTATTTCCTTTGGTGCTCAGCCGTGCTATCAGAGCCGAACACCCAGTCGCTCCACTGACAAGACTTTTGTTTTCATCTGGTTCCAAGCCCCATAAATTAGCATCATTTTAATTTCTCACACTCTCCAGATCTTCATAAGTCACATCCCTGGAGACAGAGAGCAGAGACAGACTCATTTAGTTCAAAGGAAGAGTGTTCTTTAAAAAGCTTTATCTCATGAAGCAGGAGAGTGGGGAGATGCTACAACAGCCCACACACCGGCAGTCTCCACAGCTTTGCTATACCTTCAAGCAACAAACAACTCAGACCATGGATACACACTCACACGCTCACAGAGAGACAGACAGACACACACACACAGCAATCTCATCTAACAGGGACCTGCAGCCGGCTGCGTTCCAAGATTTGTAGAGCTTCCAATCACACTCCCTAAAAACACACAGGTGGCTCCAACCTCAGCAACAACACAAACACACTTCCAAGAACCCAAAATCCTTCTATTGCTCTGTCCCACTTTTTTAATTTTTAATTTATGTCTTTTTCAACCACTTCTTCTTGAACAGTTGAAATAGCAACAATGTTCCCTTTGCACTTCAAAGCTTGTTTGTGTCTGTTTGATTTCCCTCCAGTTAAACACAGCGGAGAGAGATTGTAAACTATTAATAAGCCAGAACTTCAGAGGACTGAGCTGAATCAGCTGGAATCAGGAGAAGTGTGTATCTTTATGGTTACTGGTTAGCCTTGCTTTCTGCCACGGTATGCTAAATACCCTGACATACTAGAGAACCCCTACTGAGTGTAGTTCTCCATCTGTGGAACCATTACAGCCTCTGTCATGGTCTTATCATTGGGAACAGGTCCAGGCTGAAACAGATCTAGAGCAGAGAAAAGAAAAGAATATCTAACAGAATCAAATAGAAACCCTAAGGATTCGAGCTGCAAAATAAACTTGGGTCAGATTTCCGGCCAACTATGTGTTTTTTGGATAGGATTTTTAGCGAGCTTAGCTTTGCCAAGCTTTCTCTCTGTACGAGACAAAGAGCTGCCGAGAGAGACACAGAAGCTGAGGGCAGGTGGTTGGCTGAGTGGTTGGTTAGAGAAAAGGCCTCATTTAGTTAATTTAATTTTTGATCCGTCACTGTCTCTCTCTCTCGTTATCTTTCATGGTCTCTCTCGATCTCTTTCTCTCTCTTTCCCGGTATCAGTGGTAAAGCCCAGTGGATACCACCTCAAGCTGGCCCTGAAGATGCAGAACTTTGGCAAGGCCATGTTCAAACCCATGAGGTGATTGTTTTTTGGGGAAATCAATCAGGGGGAGTGCTCTGGTTTGTAGTGATATTTTTAACAGTACTGTAGTTATATGAACCACTCGTTAGCAACTCTTTCCTCTCATCTCCTTCTCTCAGACAGCAGAGAGACCAGGAGACTCCTGATGATTTGTTCTACTTCGTCGACTTCCAGAGACACAATGCTGAGATTGCTGCCTTTCATCTGGACAGGTAACCTTGGCAACCTGTACTCTCCTCATATTTATTTAATTTTGTTTTATTCAACCTTATCTTACCTGGAACTCTCTCGCCGATTCAATCTATTTTCTGAGAAAGCATATAAGAACCCTTCAAATTGAATGATTTTCAAGCATACTGTATTTCTCAAGTTGCCTCCCAACAAACAGATCCTAAAATGTGTACCTCTGTATACCTTTGACTGTGAAAGAGTTTCCTTGGGGAGATGAAGGCCTCTCCACTATTTCAACATGTCTCCTTCCCAAGCCAAGCATTTTTCCCCCACAGACCTAGGTGTAATTACTGCTGTCTACTGTAAAGTCTCTCTAACCTCCATGCCTCCAGGTTACTGCACATTAACTGAAGTGAGTCATCAGTCACATACAGTCATTTGAGTCACAGCTTATCAACCCAAAACCACACAAGACAGCAAGTCAAAGTGATTGGTATACCTTGACGCACAACAACATTATGGATAGGTGTACATGGATGTAGGCTAATAAAGCTCAAAGAAGTTATCAAGTTATTACGTTCCATACATTTTTACCTCACAATATACCATTTAGTCAATTTCACGAAGTGGAAAAGAAGAGAAGAAGAACAAAGAGTAAATGCTCGGTTATCATTCATGAATTGAACACTGTGACTCTACACTACAGCACTGTCTAAGACTAGATACTGTATGTCTAGTATGTCTGTGTGTTCCCACCAATGTCTCTGTGTTGTGTCTCTGTCTCTGTGTTGTACCAGAGGCTTTATCATTATAAGGCCCAATCAGCAGGTGAGATATGCAGCACCTCAATAACATCTCCAGTATTTAGTCTCAGATACACACACAGATGACTGTTATTGAGACACACAATTCTGTCAGACTGTAAATATGGCCCTGGGGGCTGTAGCCACACATCAACAACTGCTAGACTACACAGCGGGGAACAGAGGCAATTACATAGGCGTTATTATGGATGAAAATCTGTAAAGTTGAATTCAATTCCTGTGACTTTGTGTATGTCAACTGAGGTGAGAGATTGCAGGAGCTATGAGTTCATCTGACTTTCTATTGTTTGTTCTGTTCAGAATGGAACTCTTTCTTCTAGAACTCTGAGTAGTAGAAGATGTATGAGTTTGCGTTCATCAGAATGGAACTCTTATCTTTCTCTCTTCTAGAATCCTGGACTTCCGGAGGGTACCGCCGGTGGTGGGCAGGCTGGTGAATTTGACGGGGGAGATTCTCCTGACCACTCACAATGAGGACCTAAGGAGTGTGTTCTTTACCTCTCCAGGTAGGCATTACCCCACTAGAGCAATATAGTTCCATAATAAGACACATTGGCTTGAGAGTCTACACACCTGCTACCTAGATCTTAATGAATCAGTCTATGATTAAAAGGTGAGGATGAATACTGATGGTTTAAACTAATCTACAGTATATCTATGTATATTCTCTTTCAAACAGCGAACAACACGTGTTTCTTTGCTAAGTGTCTGTACGTGTGTAAGACGGAGTATGCAGTGTGTGGGAGCCCTGACTTGCTGGAGGGCTCCATGTCAGCCTACCTCCCCGGTCTCAGCATCGCCCCTCGTATCTCCATCCCCAACCCGTGGATACGATCATACACCTTCACTGGCAGGGAGGAGTATGCGTACAACCCTTACTAACCCTGAGACCTACTGTCATCTCTTCCCATATACCATTTTGGAGCCTCTCATTTCCATTTTGAAAGTTATCCATTTGACTGTTTTTTGATAAGGTAATATGGCAGACTGAACATCTTGGTAACATTAATATCCTGTCTCTACCAGGTGGGAGGTGAACCCCTTGTACTGTGACACCATAAAGCAGCTGTATCCCTACAACTCAGGGAACCGACTGCTCAACATCATAGACATGGCCATCTTTGACTTCCTTATTGGTATGTACGACCACCCATCACCCCTGATGGATCCCTGCCCTTGTTCCATATGACACCCTATTCCCTATGTAGTGCACTACCTTTGTCTATACATTGAATAAACACGCCGTGTCACAAATGACTCCCTTTCCCAATTACAGTGCACTACTTTTGTCTGTAGCCCTGTGTGAGTGAATATTTGTTCTTGGCACTCTCCCTCAGGTAACATGGACAGGCACCATTATGAGATCTTCACCAAGTTTGGCGATGAAGGTTTTCTTCTTCACTTTGACAACGCCAGAGGGTGGGTACAAGAGTTGCTTTATAACTTCAGTCATTGCACAATGGAATATTTCTAGTTCCCTTATGATGACATCACTTCCTGTGTTTCAGGTTTGGGAAGCATTCTCAAGATGAGATGTCCATACTGGCTCCACTGTCACAGTGCTGCATGTAAATATGGAGAGCATACACTATAGTCACTAACACAGATGAACTGACACCAACATTGAGCCTATATTCATATTTAACTTGGCATGGCAACTCTCGAGTCAAGTCTCACTCTCTGCCTATCTCTCCCTCATTCTCTCTCCCCCTCTTCACCTCCATCCCTCTCCCACCCCTCCTCACCTCTCAGTATAAAGCGTTCCACGTTACTGCGGCTGCAGCTCCTCTCCCAGGACCGCTACAGGCTCAGTGACGTGATGAGGGAGTCCCTGGGAGGAGACGCACTGCAGCCGGTCCTTACTGAGCCCCACCTGCAGGCCCTGGACCGCCGGCTGCAGCGTGTTCTGAAGACAGTCCACAGGTGTGTCCACAGGCTGGGAGAGGCTCAGGTGATCACCACAGACTTTGTTGATACCTCCGCCATGCCTGAGTCTGTCAAACCAGTATCTGCGCCCAACAAGGAGAGGTAACTAAGGTTAACAAGGAATTCAAAAGAAGTGCACTATAATAGGGGAATAGGGTGACATTTTGGACGTATCCCCAAGTCCTACAAGGGGAGGTAACTTAAGACCAAGGACAGCCTGAGGACCATGATGGCAGGTGACCTCGTCCTGTAAAAGCAGGAACCACAGGGTCTGGTCCCTCTCACAGAGTAATGCATTCCGAACTAGTCTTTGAAGTCAAACCTTTGGAATGATACGGTCTGCTTTAACAATAGACAGCAGCACTGCTTTCCTGCACTGTCAAAATGTCACACATGGCCTTGGGCTATGAGGTCACCTGAGGTCACCTTCCATGCATTGCACCCTCTCTGGAGATCCCCTCTGCCTTGCAGTGCATTGAAATGGACCTACAGTATCAGTGCATCAAAGGAGCCAAATTACTGTGGAAGATGCACTGGATAATTTAAGATGATTTCTGCCTTTTCACAATTTCACACCATTCTTCAGTACTCAACAGTCATGTGACTGTCATTTGAATTCTATGTAAGGATGATTGCACATCGGTTCTGTGAAGTAACCTTGTACCAACAGATATTTAATCAAATATAAATGTGTAAATAAAGGTTATGATTTGGAGTGATTCATTGAACAAAACTCTAATACGAAGAAATGATGACACATTTCTACTGCTTTCTGTTGTGTAACTGTTTTGATTGATCTGGCTTCACATTAGACATACATAGTGAAAGTTAAAAGGAAAGAGAAACCGAGAGAAAGTGCATGGATGAAAAAGAAAGTGTGTGTATGAGGTGTTTCTTCCTACAGGAAAGTGTTACCTATTAAACCTTAATTTAAACAGCCCATGGTTTTTCCAGATAGCACGTAGATGTCTAATGCCCGTCTGTCTGTCTGTCTCATCAGGAGGTGTCTGTCTGTCTGTCTTTCTGACTGTCACATCAGGAGGTGTCTTTCTGACTGTCTCATCAGGTGTCTTTCTGTCTCATCAGGAGGTAGCTGTCTGTTTAATCAGGTATCTCTCCGTCTGCCCTTTAAGAGCTTTCACAACCATACCACACCCTGACATAAATACCTCATCATCACAGCTACAGTACTGTATGTGTACGTGCAGCTTATACTTTGTTCTAACTAGTCTGAAACAAAGTATTGTCTTCAAACTACATTCTGTTTGATATCATTTCATCTCAACATGTCTGGACCTTTTGCTCTGAGCTGTTCTCATTGTTGTCCTGACTACAAATCCAATGCATCCTGATGTTTTTGAAGAGGGAGAATAACCACAACTATTTTAAAGAGCCTGAGTAAGTGAAATCACACCAAATGAAGTTTGGCTTCTGTTCAACAATGCTGGAGGGAGCTTATGGAAGACTGTTTTATAAGGTGTCAGCAGCAAAAACGCTCAGAACATTTATTGGTTGTGCAACAGTGACTGATCTTAAACGCATGCAGGAGTGGGTTCTGAGTTTACTAACTTTATGAGCTCTCCAATGAAGTGGGTGGCTTTCTTTCATCCACCGACAGTTAAACATCTAATTTCACCAAACACCAATAGGCTACAGTGGAGTCCTTTGCTCATCTCTTTTCTTCATATGGACTGAACCAATAAAACAGAATGTCAAGAGGCCCTCCTGGAGATTTGCCTTCACCTGTCCTGTTCTCTCAGATCAATGTGGGTATAGTGAGTAAAGGAAACCACTGAAGAATATTGAGAAGAGGTACTACACTGCCCTCCAGAGTTAGGACTATTCATTAATATTATAGTATGGACATATTCAGACAACCAATGAGTAAATGACTCAGTCGGTGATTTTTCCTTTTATTGCTTAAACTGCCATCTGGAACAATCTATACCAAAAGGATAAATGTCTTTGCACATACAGGAAGTCAAACCGAGTACAGTCATTGGGTAGAATATAAAAAGAACGGTCCTCAGATGACCTGCAGCTCTCAGAGCCTGCTGCAGGCCGCGCAAACTTGCTGAAGGTCGGGCTAGCAGGAGTGCCTACGCCCAGGTTACATAAGCTAAGGCAAACTGGGTCAATTGCAGTGTGCCTACTAGTTAGTAGTAATCTTGTGGTGATGTGTTTTACCACATCAGTACTTCTATGTGATTGCTATGTGACAGAAGAAACACAAGCAAATCATTGGTGGGAGTTTGAACTGTCAGCAAATAGACAACTGCAAAATTCCATAACATCAACTGAATCTGAAAGCACTACAAAAGTTTTGGACCAAGTAGGCAACACTGCAATCGACTCAGGATCATGTTGATTGGTTTGGACATATAAACAAACGGTTACACAAGTCAATCCATCCAATCAGCCATACTGTTTTGTACACAAGATTGAGAGCCTAAACAAGGAGAACACCTCAGAAAGGGATAATAGCATTACTGTATGTAAGGGTACTTTCTGTAAAAAGAGGGTGAGGGGAAAGCTGTGAGGCAGGAGTGCAAAGGAATACAACCTTGAGACTATAGATTTCTGCAGGAGTTAATAGGGGAAAAAATGCTAAATACATTTGTCAGAATGACATTGCATTGTTAAGATTCAAGGGGTGAAACTGTTTGACCAACACAGGGAATACCAGTTTGGGAATACTCTTTCATTCACACCACCTCGTCACTTTACATTATGCTGTAGGTAAGCATAAAGTAGATCACAGATTGTTTCAAAAACACATTCAAATAATTCTCACAAAGCTTTAACAGCGAAGCCGCTTTAAAATAAATATATCATCTTAAAACGCAAGAGAATTTAATCTGAATTTAGTCTGAGTCACCAGTCACTGGGATTCTTTTGCTTTTTTAACTTCACCGCTCAAATAAATAAATAAATAAGTCTTAAACCCATAAAACAATCTACAAATTTGGAGACTTAAAATGCTAATTATTTGAAAGCCCTTTCGCCTACTTTTAAAAGGTTAACCCATTACATTTTTCACAATACAACTACATACTGTTTTGTCAAGTTGACAAGAAGCATTTATTTACGCTGTGGCACTGAACACCTAAAATAGAATTTATGGAAAAATAAGCATTTACAAAAAGACATTTAAAACGTACTTAAGATTACCATCACTCCAAACCATAGCGTAACATTAGTTTGTTCAGTCAATAAAGATAATAATACCTTTAATAATAATTGAATAACTATATAATAATTCTATTTAAAGAATTATAGTGCTGAAATTATTTGGTGTATACTGAAAAATTATGAATACTGAAATAGACTAATACTCCATGTTTTCCCCTCATTGTAGCCAATAATGTACCAACCAATCAGAGGTGAGTGTTAACATGGTGATAGATACTTCCTGTTTAGAGTTCCACTGTTTCGGACTATAGAATAAGAATCTTCTATGGGTTCCGAGTTGTGAAAAGAATTATCAACATTTGGCACTAGTTTGATAGCTGTACAACAGAAAACCTTTCCTCTTGCATTAAGTTGTACAAACGCTCTCAAACTAGATAAAACAATAGTGAATTAGATTGATGGAACAATCAATGGAAACAATATGAGAAATGTAAAAATAAATTTGAGCAATGGAGGATAAACAGGAGATCATAACATGAAAACTACATAAGAAATTAGATGGAATCCTTACGCTTCCAGCATTCTTTTCACTCTGAAAGGAAAAATTTGATAATTTTGTGAGAATGACAAACTTGACACTTTATACAGAACCAAAATATCTGCATAATAATCATCATGGATCCTTACTTCACCATGTTTGATTGTCCCATCTTATCATTGGCCTGTCCTAACCTCGGCCAATCCCCCACTAATCACCGTTCATGTTTAAATTAGAGTAAAAAAATAAAAAATAAAAATATATATATATATTTCAGTGAATGCAGTGAAAGCATAGTGTATGAAGCTGGTATATGTAACAAACTGTAACATAACTGTTCCTGTATGGGTGACTAGGATGGCTAGCTGATGGGTAGCATAAAATGAATATGAGTTTAAAAAAAAAGCTAACGCAAACGGAAGATCAAATTAATTGACATTGAAGCAAAATTGCATTGGTGGACCCTGGGTCTAAAAGAAGGGGGGGAGGGGTTATGGGGTTACATAGGGGATTAGGGGGTACAGGGGGTGGGGAAACCCCTCAGACAGACAGTGAAACGAAGCTGTTGTACTGTTGGATGTTGCGTTTGAGAATGTCCGAGCAGGGCCCTAGGACGCGTTCGAACCGTGGTCGGTCCAGCTTCACACACTTCAGAGGACCGCGGGCGACCACAGTGGCAGCACGGGGACGGTTCATCAGCAGGGCAATCTCACCTGGAGGAACGGAGTAGATGGTCAATACAAAACAGGCTTCACAAATTTGGTTAATTTCTGCTAATATATCATCTAAATATGTAAGAGGCTTGCCAAATCAGGTTAGAGCTTTGTGCTTTTCTCTTCATATCACCTTAAAAATGTGAGAGTC
This sequence comes from Salvelinus fontinalis, assembly GCF_029448725.1. NCBI lineage: Eukaryota > Metazoa > Chordata > Actinopteri > Salmoniformes > Salmonidae > Salvelinus > Salvelinus fontinalis. Next base: position 26,895,885 of record NC_074694.1, read on the forward strand.
GGGCTTATATAGTGCATATACAAACAAATTAAGAAAGAAAGTTGATGAGAAGAGAGGGAGAGCTGAAGCCTGAGCAGGTTATTCTTACCAAAGTAGTCAGACGGTTGTAATCTCCCAACCTCCACAAACTCCTCGTTCTCAGAGCGACGCTGCAACACAGCTGCAGAACCCTACAGAACACAAACATCAGGGTCCTGTTCAGTAGGGAGAACTGAAACAAACTAAATGAAACCCTAGAGTGAAGTACATACCTCCAGTATGATAAAGAACTCGTCGCCAGGCTCTCCCTGCACCACGATCTTCTGTCCGTCATCAAACTGCACCGGCTCCAGAGAATCAGCCACCGTCAGACGCTCCCATTTGTCCAGAGACTCTGAGGGGATGGAATCACAAGACAGGGACGTAAGTGACATCACAATAAAGAAACCATTCAGTGTACAGTACACCTAGGTGGTGGACGAAGAGTTGTTAACGTGTCTTGAAAGCCACTGTATGCAAGTGGCTATAATCAGGGCCTAAAATTAACATCCGCCACCTGCTAAATAAGGGTTGATTTTGGCATTGGTGGGTAAGATGTCTATTTCACTAATCACGTTCCCGGGTGGTCAGGCCTCCACAATGCAAGCATTTCACTTGCATTTGTGAAAAAAAATAGTCAAGTATGATCACATTTATAGTCAAATGCTGCAGTAGCTGTTATCAAAGTATTTCTGCCATGTTTCATAGATGGGAAAATAACTGCAAAAAGTAAAAGTATCCTATATAGCCTATCCCACCTCGTGCTGCAACACTGCCTGGCTGGGGGCTGTAAGCACATGAGAAGCTGTGTAAAATATTCATTTTTAGAAGTGCTGCGCACAAGCATAAAAGTTGGTCTAATTTACTTGAAACGAAAGTCTACTGAAGTGAGACTGTCATTGTGTTTCTTGGCTATTTACATAGTTTTGTTCACAAGCTGGGTTGTTTGTCAATGTTTGAGTTTCAACTGCTAGAGAAGAGAAGATAATGCTGCTACTAGTCAGACTCAATCTCACAGGCACAAACATGACTGGAGTTGCATTACCACGGTAACATCCTGCCTTTTTGTGTCATCTAATATTTTGGTTAAAAGACTCAAAAAATGTAATGAAACAAATACGACACTTCTTCTTACAAATAATACATGTATTGTTTTAGAAACATTACAAACCATGCTCATCTGTTTTTTGTGTGTAACTTTAGCAGAAAATAACATATTTTGGCTGGTAAAAAATCTGAGTGAATGGTAGATTTTTTAAATATCTTCTTGGGTATGACGCTACAAGCTTGGCACACCTGTATTTGGGGAGTTTCTCCCATTCTTCTCTGCAGATCCTCTCAAGCTCTGTTCTGTTGGATAGGGAGCGTTGCTGCACAGCTATTTTCAGGTCTCTCTAGAGATTTTCGAATCGGGTTCAAATCCGGGCTCTGGCTGGACCACTCAAGGACATTCAGAGACCTGTCCGAAGACAACGCAGGAGTGGATTGGCTGTGTGCTTAGGGTCGTTGTCCTGTTGGAAGTTGAACCTTCACCCCAGTCTGAGTGCTTTTTCCATCAAGGAGCTCTCTGTACTTTGCTGCGTTCATCTTTGCCTTGATCCTGACTAGTCTTCCAGTCCCTGTCACTGAAAAACATCCCCACAGCATGAAGCTTCCACCACCATGCTTCACCGTAGAGATGGTGCCAGGTTTCCTCCAGATGCGACGCTTGGCATTCAGGTCAAAGAGTTCAATCTTGGTTTTATCAGACCAGAGAATCTTGTCCTTTTGGCAAACTCCAAGCGGACTTTCATGTGCAATTTTACTGAGGAGTGGCTTCTGTCTGGCCACTCTACCATAAAGGCCTGATTGGTGGAAAGCTGCAAAGATGGGAGAACCTTCCAGAAGGACAACCATCTCCGCAGAGGAACTCTGGAGCTCTGTCAGAGTGACCATCAGGTTTTTGGTCACCTCCCTGACCAAGGCCCTTGTCCCCCGATTGCTCGGTTTGGCCGGGTGGCCAGCTCTAGGAAGAGTCTTGGTGGTTCCAAACTTCGTCCATTTAAGAATGATGGAAGACAATGCGTTCTTGGGGACCTTCAATGTTGCAGAATTTGTTGGTACCCTTCCCCAGATCCGTGCCTCGACACAATCCTGTCTCGGAGCTCTACGGACTATTCCTTTGACCTCATGGCTTAGTTTTTGCTCTGACGTGCACTGTCAACTGTGGGATCTTATATAGACAGATGTGTGCCTTTCCAAATCATATCCAATCAATTGAATTTACAGGTGGACTCCAATCAAGTTGTAGAAACATCTCAAGGATGATAAATGGAAACAGGATGCACCGGAGTTCACTTTCACATCTCATAGTAAAGGGTCTGAATACTTTGTAAATAAGGTATCTGTTTTTTTATTTTTAATACATTTGCAAAAATGTCTAAAAACCTGTTTTCAATTTATCATTATGGGCGATTGTGTGTAGACAATTTTAGAATAAGGCTGTAACATAACACAATGTTGAAAAAGTCAAGGTGTCTGAATGCACTGTACACCAGTGGCTGGTGGACCTATTTTTATTTATTTTTTAACAGTGGCTATTATTATTATTATTATGATGAGCAGAAATGTGAAAAAGCTAAATAAACAGTGAACCTTACCTAAGATGGAAACTTTGCTGAGGAACTCCTCGTACATCTTCCTCTTCCTCAAAGTGCTTCCCTGTAAAGAATAACAACAGGTCGTAATGTTCATTCCTGAGTTCTGACAATTGTTGTAAGCCTTCAAACATCATGCATAAACTGGTCATACGGCTAACCTTTGGTAGTTGTCTGTATTTTCAATTCGTAAAATTCAGCAGTTATAAAAAATTTGATCAAAATTAAAAATCGCAACAATTCTACATGTCCTTACTCATCGTTAATCACTCCAAAAGTAAATCAAAGCATGTCAGTCACGTGAAGTGTCAGAGCAGAGCAGGGCGAGGCTCACCATGAGTATCCTCCTGTAGCTGTCTCTGTCGATGCCCCACAGTTTGACGTTGCTCTTGGCTCGGACGGTGGCAGCCCTGGGGGTCCCGTAGATCAGGGCCAACTCTCCGAAGCTGCCCCCCTCCCCGATACTGGTCACCCACTCGTTGTTCACATACACCTGGCAGGAAGGGGGAGAAGGGTATTTAGACATTAAGATCAGGTAACGTCAGCGTGTTACTGTCACTATTAGATGTTGTTTACTGCCTATGTGTATGTTGTTTCTTGTATTATATAGAAATAATGCGACGTAGCCATATAATTAGTATGCTAGATCTATGAGAGTAGGCATTGCTAAGGTAACAGATAATAGGGATCTGAATAGCAAAGTAACATATGACAAAACAAGAAGACAGAACAGTCTAAAAAGACAGTTGCAAAAATAAGCCTGTCATATTCAGGAGGGAAAGAAACAAGACAAGCTTTCAACTTGGGGGCCTGTTTTCTATCAAACTGGAATGCTTGTGTGAGAATGTTTGTTTATTAATACAAGAGAATCACTGTGCAAAAATGTGTGTGTTCCTAAAATACATCAAGAGACTTACATCCGTCTCTCCTTGGTCGATGACGTAGAAATTATCTCCCTCATCACCTGAGAGAAAAGGAAGACATTGTTAATCTTTTCTCTGGAATAAAAAGACACTTCAGGTCTACTTGAATTTCCACTAAATCTAAAGGACAATGAGAACCTACTGTACCTTGCATAATAACAGTCTCTCCAGTGATGTAAGTAACTGAAAACATGGCATCAAAGATGTCGCTGTGAATAAAGATTGTGTTTGTAAAGTTTCAGGTTTGTGGCATGATCAGTGGGATTGATCTAAACTCACATTGACAACCAATCTTTACAGATAAATCAAAGACCATTACCAACAAAGCCTGTTAACAACATACCTCCTCTCGTTGTCATCCAAGTGAGAGAAAAGCACATTCCTTTTGATAGCTTTAGCTAGGGCAGCCATTGTTTTGTAGTCTTTAGGAATGAACTTGAAAACAAAAACCATCCATGATTAAGCAAATCACCCTAAGTATTCACAAAATCTCCAGCCAGCCTATAGATATGACTGTAAGTAGAGAATATTGTTTTCTGGGCTGGTCTAAATGACTGCGTTTTGTCAGATGCTTTGTTGTTTTAGTAGAGCCATGTGTTTCAAGATGATGTAAGTTTTTATGTGTGCAGTTGTGTGTGTATGCGTACAGTATGTTGTATGAGTGTGTGTGTATCCTCACCTTTCGGACATAGGATGCAGCATCCTCCTCTGTGTAGACCTCAGCACTGATGGCTCCTCTCCGCCGGCGACCCTTGACAACAGGGTTCATGGGAGGAGACACCTCCTCATCCCGGGAGTCAGAACGGCTGCTGGCCTTCTGCTGGTTCAGGATTTGCTTGGCCTCCTCCTGCATGGTTCACAGGTCAGAGGTCACACACAGACAATCAGCTGCCAGGGCAAGACTTTACAATATAAAGGCACTACAATTATAAAACTAGTTTCATGGAAGGCCATGAGCCTAGAGGCACACAGCTGGATGAAGCACACAGCTGGATGATGCGCACAGTTGCACACACACTCGCCAGCCTACCCACCCAGACTCACCTTCTCCAGCCTCTCGAAGTACTCTCTGAGGAAGGCCATGGGTCTGTCAGGCCTAGAGGTACACAGCTGGACGATGCAGTCCTTCAGCAGCTGCTGGATGTTGTGTTTCTGCACGTACAGCTCACACTCCCTCAGACTCCTCTCCTCCTCACTGCTCGTACTGCCCGACGCCATCACGATTGAAGACGCACTACTGCTCCGCTACGACCTGGTGAACTGGCGAACTCTGGCCTCTAAACTAGAGATTGAGAGACAACTTGGATTGCTTCTATTACGTGCACTTCTATTACGCATATATATTTTTAAAAAATTGTTCCAATCTTCTTCTAATGTGGTTGTTATAGTCTTATAACTGACTAAAATGCAGATGCGAGAGAGAGGAAGAAAGGGAGGGACTAATTGGAAGGGATTAGAGGAAGGGAGGGAGATTGTGAGACAGAAAGAAAAAGAGATAGGCATTTCAGGGATGCTTGAGGGTAACTTGGTCATATGATGTGATTAAGTCTTAATTCTTATGGCTGCAATCCTGTTAACGGGATGATATGACAACAGCCAATGAAAGTGCAGGGCGCCAAATTCAAATAGAAATCTCATAATTAAAATTCCTCAAACATACATGTATCTTATACCATTTTAAAGGTAATCTTGTTGTTAATCCCACCAAAGTGTCAGATTTCAAATAGGCTTTTCAGTGAAAGCACCACAAACGATTATGTTAGGTCACCACAAAATCACAGAAAAACACAGCTATTTTTCCAGCCAAAGACAGGATTCACAAAAAGCAGGAATAGAGATAAAATGAATCACTAACCTTTGATGATCTTCATCAGATGACACTCATAGGACTTCATGTTACACAATACATATAGGTTTTGTTCGATTAACTTCATATTCATATCCAAAAACCTCAGTTTACATTGGCGCCATGTTCAGAAATGCCTCCAAAATATCCAGAGAAATTGCAGAGAGCCACGTCAAATAACATAAATACTACTCATAAACTTTGATGAAAGATACATGTTTTACATATAATTAAAGACACTATTAAAGACTTTTAAAGATGCAACCGCTGTGTCAGATTTCAAAAATCTTTACGGCAAAAGCACAATATTCAATAATCTGAGAACAGTGTTCAGCCACAAAAGGAAGCCATACAGTTACCCGCCAAATTGTGCAGTCAACAAAACTCATAAAAGCACTATAAATCTTCACTTACCTTTGCTGATCTTCGTCGGAATGCACTCCCAGGACTCCCACTTCGACAAGAACTGTTCTTTTTGTTCGGTAATGTCCAAGTAGCTACTTTTGTTAGCGCGTTTAGTACACATATCCAAACGCTCGTGCAGGTCCAGGCGAACATCGGACGAAAACTTCAAAGTTATATTACAAGTCGAATAAACTTGTCAAACTAAGTATAGAACCAATCTTTAGGATGTTGTTATCATAAATATTCAATAATGTTCCAACCAGAGAATTCCTTTGTGTGTATAGAAGTAATGGAACGCAAGTCGATATCATGTGGAATGCGTGTGACCAGGATCTGGCTCTCTGCCAGACCACTGACTCAAACAGCTCCCATCCGGCTCAACATCACAGTAGAAGCTTCATTCAACGTTCTACAGGCTGTTGACATCTAGTGGAAGCTGTAAGAAGTGCAAACAGATCCATATCCTACAGTGTTGTCAATAAGCGATGAGTTGAAAATCGACCAACCTCAGATTTCTCACTTCCTGGTTGGATTTCTTCTCAGGTTTTTGCCTGCAATATGAGTTATGTTATACTCACAGACATAATTCAAACAGTTTTAGAAACTCCAGAGTGTTTTCTATCCAATACTAATAATAATATGCATATATTAGCAACTATAACTGAGGAGCAGGCCATTTACTCTGGGCACCTCTGTGCACCTTTCATCCAAGCTACTCAATACTGCCCCTGCAGCCATAAGTTAAGTGGTGGTAGACAGATAGGCCCAAACAACAAAACAAACTGTATCCTTGTTTGATGGGAGAAGAAAAGTTACATTTCTTATCAGTTTCATCATGCTGAGGTCTGGATTACTGTATATCATATGGCATTTAAATAGGACCATGTCATTACTAATCTGTCAAAGTAGATTTAGATGTATAATATTGACAAAAAATGGAGCCAGTAGCAAGTATGACATGCTGCTTTACTACAAAAGAGAGGATCTAGTGCATTGGTCACGTTAGGTACACCACCAAATGGTTGCATTGTACACTAAGTACAGATTATGAAGAGTCAAATGATAGAAACAAACATTTACATCAAGTATCAATAAAATAAATAGTTAACCGAGCTACTGCTGATTAGGATTTCAGACAGTTCTTGAATGTCCTGCTATCTAGCAATGCTTTTTGCTCTGGCGTTTTCAATACTGCCCATGAACTGTCTCCTGGAATAATATGACAGATCCCCCACCAAAAAGAAAAACATTCAAAATGACCTTGCTTTCAAAACGTTTACTGGAGCAGTAACGTTACAACTTCGATAAATTAGAAGGCAAACTATGGTTGTCTACCAACACACATGGAAAACAAGGTACATTTCGGTGCCATCAATGCTAGCTAGCCAGCCAACTCTGATAATATAGCTGTTAAAGATACAACACTAGGAGCTAGGAGCATAAGAGATGACAGCAACCAATACCTAACTGCCCTGGCCTATAATACTCTAAACGTTAGCTATCTAACGTTACTATAGTTAGTACGCATCAGATGGCTGTTTGATCGCAATTTACTGGTACGTTAGCTAACTTAAATAAACATAATCATGACGAAGCTTGCTTGCTAAAACTGTATTGATGGATATCAAATCTATCAACCAGCTAGGTAGCTAGAAACCTAGTTGGCAGTTTGGCCTGCAAAGCCAGTCAGTCCAGAGATACTTCAGTACTGGCCAGTCTTGCCAATGACGCCATCTTGAGCTCTATCATAAACAAATACAAGGCCGAGGCTACATATCCCGCGATCGCAATGGCATCAATTTCAAACAATGTGGCGCAATACTTACAAGAATCCGCAAATTATTGGCGAGCCCTTTGACACTAACTCGGTTTTCCACAAACTCACCAAATATCTCCCTTCGATTTTTCCAAAAACTTGGACCGCTGCCCCACCGGATATGGGTTTAGAACCAATCACGAGCCGTCATTGACGTCAATTTGCCTCATTCTGACACGTGAGCCGTAACCCTTGGCAACATTAAAGGGGAACGCATGGAAATCATGACGTCAATGGGAAATCAATAGCAGATATAAGGACCTGATAGCCTCATATTAATTTCCCATGAACGGCGGAGCGTCCTCTATTCAAATAGTACTAAATGTATGAATATTTTGGGAGGATATTGTTGTTTTATGAAGATAAATGTTCTGCACACTGTGCTTCAGCGGTTTAACCTTAATATAAACAATAGATGGCTGATCGCAGTGCCATTGGATTAGATTATGTTTAATGACTGATCAGCCAAGGAATATGTCAAATGCATTGTTGTACATATGTAGGATCTTAATTAGAGCCAGTTTGCTACAGCAGTAAAATAATCCTGGAGCAACAGGAAATGTTAATTATTCAGTGGATTATAATTCAAGTACATTTTTGTAGGGGTCGATACCCTTTTCGTTAGGGCACATCAAGTCTGAAATTTCAAAGTGGAAATTACAAACTTTAGAAGCCTTTTTAAAACTCAAATACACTACAAATTTGCATTTCCTGCTTAGCAGGAAAATTCTCAGCAACAAAAGAGTGATCAATTTAAGTAAAATCCTATATCTGTATGTATTGCTTTTGTGCAAACTCTGCAAAGATTCACATAGAGAGATGTAGCAAAGATACGGTCAGCAAACCACTTGATGGGTCCAACCAATCAAAACAATTTCTCGTGCCCGAAGAAGGTATAGTGAACCAATCGCAATCGTGTAATTTAGAATGGGCGGTGCTCTCTGGACTGTTTTCTTGTAAACCAATCAGATACACGTTATGAAAAGGTCGGCCAATCTGAGTGGTGCAGAGGTAATGATCTAACCAGCCAATAGAAAATGAGGCAAAAGTCACGCATACAGCCCTTAGCGGTTTTTGTTTCACTTTTCGGTCTCCTGTTAACTATTGATGTTAGGATAAAAACAGAACAATTACAAGCGCCTTCCTCAAAAAGTAAAAAACAATAACAGGGAATTATAGTTTCAGGATTCAACCCAGCTGTTTGTAATTTGTATAGCATTTATTACATTGTATTAACTCATCTCTAGCTCATACGTGTGTCGAGGAGCTGGGTTTCACAGTGATCGATCAGAACCCAGCTGTCCAAACTAGGGCAGTGGAGCTGGAGAATAACCGTGGACGAGATGGAGGACCGGGAGACCTTCGACGGTCCAGGAGGGCCTCGAGACTTGATCAGCTCCTCGTTCAACCAGGATACCACGTAATCTAGTGGATTCTCCTTGTCATACTGCTAGATATATTCTAATTACATAATCTAGGGCCGAAGTAAATCCTTATGCTCCCAGCTATAATATGGTCTGTAGCATAAATATGTTAGTGTGTGAATTGTATCTTCCAACCTCGCCCACTTGTTCAGTTTGTTTATCACTGTTAATCCAATTGTCCCATGGTGTCTCTTCAACACTGTTTCTAAAATATAGGTTACTAGCTTGTGAAGTAGGCCACCACACTACGAAGGCCTATTGATAGCCAGAGAAAAGTAGCCAAGCTAGATTTGACCTACAGTGGAGAAATACTGGTCAGCAGACTACACACTAAAAATAAATGGTTATTTATAGTGCCAAATCAGGGTTATTTGGCTTCTAACATATCCACCTCATTTTCGAACGCTTTCAAAACACGGAAGCCAAACGCGGAAACTATGGATACAACTCCACGCTCGTGCATTATCATAATTAATATGTGCGCCACTAGAAAGGGGATAGGGGATTTTAGAATCACTTAAAATAAGGGCTGTGTTTCCTGTAGACTTACCCTGGCGTGACGTTTTGATAACCATGTAAATCTCTCTCGGATAAGGTGATTTATCAATATATTCGGCTGTATTTACTCTCAGATTCGAAAATGCTAATTAGCATCAAAAGAGACATCATGCAAAACAACAAATCCCAAAGCTCCTGCACGTCATCTCTAGCTGACACTTTTGCCAACATGTATTTTGTCAATTTAAAACTTGCACGAGACAGTTCACATAATTTTCCATTTAAAGAAATGTAACCAATATATTGATTAATACATTTAGCTAACATTAGATCGTTAATCCAGAGATTCTTACCTTTGTCTCGATTCGGCAGTCTTGTTGTCCATATCATCATGGCATTTTTAGTTCTTTATGATAGCCACATTAGCAGCTAATCAGCATTTAATGTTTTTTTATGGGGAGCAATATCAGGCAATCTTGATAAAAGTCACCTTGTCCTGGAGAGATTTACGTGGTTATCAAAATGTCAAGCCAGGGTAAGCCTAGACGAAACACAGCCCTTATTTTAAGTGTTTATAAAATCACCTATGGTAAAAATGAATGGTGGAAAAACGATTGGAAACATTTCCCTGTTTGACTGCTATGTTTTATGGGCATTATGACTCTTACTGTGGTACTCTTTTATGCCATAATTTACTTGAATGGAGACACCTGTTCTATTCATTCTTATTTCTATTGTAGAGCCGTACAAGTTTTTACATTTTGGTTTAATAGCCATATTATATAATACAAATTCCACAGGTTTTATTATGTTTATTAACAAGTTGAATTAGGTGTGCTAGCTCTGGAACTGCTGGGGGTCCCTGGGGAGAGAATTGAGAACTACTGACTTAGTCAACTGTTCATAAAACACGGTCACTGGCCTAAGTCATATACTGTATAACATATGATAGCATAACACAAGATTTTAGATAAACTGCAATGACACTCACTCACGGTTGCACAGAAATATCTGTGAACAAACCAAGCCCCAAAATATTCAAATGAGCCGCCACCCCTACATTTTAATTTAAATTTAAAACGGAAATAACCTTTTTTTGAACTGCAAATAACTATTGAAGGGCTCAAAGGGTTCTTTGGGTCAGTATGGTTCCACATAGAACCATCACTCTTCGCAAAGAACACTTGGGGAACCCACATTTTTTGTGTGTATTGTGCAAGTCTGGTATTTGTCTCAGATGATGACACATGCAATGAGTTTTGGAACTGTGAAATACTTAGGCTATCACAACTGCATGCATGGGGCGGTTGGATGTATTGGATTATGGCAACATTAGTGTGAGTGATAAAGGAGCATCCAGACACTGTTGATCTACAGGTCAATTACAGGTGTAATAACCGCTGCATGGCTGGGGTCTGGTGTTGTAAATAATCCAGGTTGTCAAACAGACACATTGACATTAACTCTCTCACATTTTCAATCATTCTCAGCAGTTAGGCTATATGTTGCCTGGCTGGGCAAGGCCTATATCCCACTGAACCACACACCTGATCAACTCTGGGTAGCGGTTGCCCTCAGGAACAGATCTATGATCAGCTCACCCTCCCAATAGTGTATCCTAAACCATAAGAGAGGAAAACATTAAACTAATCTTAAATCAGTGTCTATTCTAGAATGAATATCCTATATCATCCTACTCCATCCTATTCCGTCTGTTGACAGACGCCTGCCCCTCCTTTTCTCTACAGTATTTCTGTATACGCCCATAGATAGTGTCCTTGATTATCAGTGCTGTTTGAAGTGCTTAGGGCGATCACATCCTTTCGCAACAGCGAATGGGGATCCTAAAAACATATATAATAATAATACATGACCTGATTCAACTCTTGCTGTGTTGGCTATACAGCACACTGTGTATCCTTAATTTCCCCATGACTGCTATATATAGCTCACTGCGTAATGAGGCATTACACGTATTCCCTACACTTCCCGGTTAGCCGAGTGTGTGTATGACTGTCCTTAGAAAACAACATCCTCTGCCTTTAGTGGTCCAATCAGCCTTGTTCTAATCAGCCTTTCCACTCATAAACATTGTGTCATCTAATTTTTTATTGTATGGTTTTTCTGTTGTATGTGCATTTATTTCCGTAGCTTAAGACCCCTATGGTATATGATTTAAATACATTATGCCACCACAAGTTAACGTCTACAGTACCAGTCAAAAGTTTGGACACACCTACTCATTCAAGGGTTTTTCTTTATTTTTACTATTTTCTACATTGTAGAATAATAGTGAAGACATCAAAACTATGAAATACCACATGGAATGACGTAGTAACCAAAAAAGTGTTAAACAAATCAAAATATATTTTAGATTTTAGATCCTTCAAAGTAGCCACCCTTTGCCTTGATGACAGCTTTTCGCACTCTCGGCATTCTCTCAACCAGTTTCATGAGGAATGCTTTTCCAACAGTCTTGAAGGAGTGCCCACATATGCTGAGCACTTGTTGGCTGCTTTTTCTTCACTCTGCGGCCCAACTCATCCCAAACCATCTCAATTGGGTTGAGGTCGGGTGATTGTGGAGGCCAGGTCATCTGATGCAGCACTCTATCACTATCAAATTTGGACTCATCAGACCAATTTCCACCGGTCTAATGTCCATTGCTCGTGTTTCTTGGCCCAAGCAAGCTTCTTCTTATTATTGGTGTCCTTTAGTAGTGGTTTCTTTGCAGCAATTTGACCATGAAGGCCTGATTCACACAGTCTCCTCTGAACAGTTGATGTTGAGATGTGTCTGTTACTTGAACTCTGTGAAGCATTTATTTGTGCTGCAATCTGAGGTGCAGGTAACTCTAATGAACGTATCCGCTGCAGCAGAGGTAACTCTGGATCTTCCTTTTTGTGGCGGTCCTCATGAGAGCCAGTTTCATCATAGCACTTGATGGTTTTTCCGACTGCACTGCTCTTGAAATTTTCCGCATTGACTGACCTTCATGTCTTAAAGTAATGATGGACTGTCGTTTCTCTTTGCTTATTTGAGCTGTTCTTGTCATAATATGGATTTGGTCTTTTACCAAATAGGGCTATCTTCTGTATACCACCCCTACCTTGTCACAACACAACGGATTGGCTTAAATGCATTAAGAAGGAAAGAAATTCCACAAATTAACAAGGCACACCTGTTAATTGAAATGCATTCCAGGTGACTATCTCATGAAGCTGGTTGAGAGAATACCAAGAGTGTACAAAGCTGTCAAGGCAAAGGGTGGCTACTTTGAAGAATCTCAAATATAAAATATATTTTGATTTGTTTAACACCAGGACTGAGTTTGGGAAACTCTGATAAAGAGTATACACATAGTGGGCACCATCATGGATGTGTAATAACAGTTGGGTCTCTTTGTGTCTCAGGTCTCTATCAGTGGGCACTAAGTCAGGCTACAGACTCTTCTCTGTCACCTCGGTGGACAAGATGGACTGCATCCATGAAGGAGGTGAGTGAGTTTCCTTATAGCCTGTGTGTACTGGTAGCTAGTAACTACAATTAAACACTGGCAGATGTTCACTAAACTGGTATCATAGGACAGGGACAAAACAAGCACCTAGTAAACTGTGGTCAGGTCCACCAGCGTGGTTGTACAGTAGTCTCTGTAACCAGAGAACAAGTTGTTCTAAGCTGACACAGTCCACCCTCTCCCACGTATGTAAACAATGGTAGTGACTAATGTGTTACACCATAAGCCTGTTCCCAGTAATGCATTCTACAACTATTTTATCAGTGTTTCATATCACGGTGAGAGGAAAGTGTCAGCGTATTAATGCTTTGATTTGAGTGTCAAATCAAAAAATCGAATACAATTTTGTCACATGCGCCAAATACAACAGGCGTACCCTCAACTATGCTTACCGTGAAATGCTTACTTACATGCGCTTAACAACAATGCAGTTAAGAAAAATAAAAGTTCAGAAAATATTAAACTATGAAATGAATGTGATGGAATGTGCGCCTGCGTGAGTGTGTACGTGTTTGCGTGTCTGTGCATGTGTGCTCTATGCACATGTTTACCTGTGTGTGTGTGTGTGTGTGTGTGTGTTTTCTATGCAAAGTGTTTTTATATAAGCACATCTATGTGATTTAACCCTTCCCACCCACTTCCTTCCATCCCTTTCCTAGCGGAGTGTCCAGACGTGTACATCGTGGAGCGGTTGTTCTCCAGCAGTCTGGTGGTGGTGGTCAGTCTCTCCATGCCCCGACGTATGAACGTCTACCACTTCAAGAGGGGAACAGAGATCTGCAACTATAGCTACTCCAACAACATCCTCTCAGTCAGGCTCAACAGACAGGTAATGGCCATCGGAGGCCCCATTCCAAACCCACTCCTCACCCCAATCCCTAGGTCAGATTGAGGCCCACCTGAGAGGGATTTCCATTCCAAACCTTATAGCTCTGCAGTAACGTTTCTCTCTCCGTCCCCTGTAGAGGCTGGTAGTGTGTCTGAAGGAGTCAGTCTACATCCACAACATCAAAGACATGAAGCTGCTCAAGACGCTGCTCAACATACCACACAACCCCTCAGGTACTGAATACACACGTAGGCACACACACACATGATGCGTACCCTCAACTATGCTCCGTTTTTAAACACAGACACACCCTCCAAAACCCGTCAGGTCTCTGTGCCCTCTCTGTGAGCCATGGTAACTCCTACCTGGCGTACCCTGGCAGTCAGACCATCGGGGAGATCATGGTTTATGACGCCAGCAACCTGGTAAGACCTGACATTCAAACTTCTTCTGCCACCGCTGCTATTCAAGTCAGTCTACACAGCACAACGCAGGGGGTATTCATGTTGATCTCAATCGCAGCTTGTGATTAGGTAGTATAGTGTTTGCAGTGGTAGTGGAAATGCCTTAATACTTTTGAGTACATGGAGTACAGTCATTGCTTGTCACGGCTGTTGAAGTGGTTGCAGGTTAATGTCAATGACGTATGACCTGTGGGTTCCTCAGAGTACGGTGACGATGATCCCAGCCCATGACAGTCCCCTTGCAGCTCTCACATTCAACGCGTCAGGAACCAAACTGGCCAGCGCCTCCGAGAGGGTGAGCCTGACTGTTCCTCCCTCTGTCTTTCTGTTTATCTCTGCTTGTCTTTCTACTGTATCTCTCTCTATATACACTGACTATACCAAGCATTAGGAACACCTTCCTAATATTGAGTTGCGTTCCACAGGGACGCTGGCCCATGTTGACTCCCATGCTTCCCACAGTTGTGTCAAGTTGGCTGGATGTCCTTTGGGTGGTGGACCATTCTTGATACGCACAGGAAACTGTTGAGCATGAAAAACCCAGCACCGTTGCAGTTCTTGACACAAACCGGTGTGCCTGGAACCTACTTCCATACCCTGTTCAAAGGCACTTAAATCTTTTGTCTTGCCAATTCATCCTCTGAATGGCATACATACACAAGCCATGCCTCAATTGTCTCAAGGCTTAAAAATCATTCTTTAACCTGTCTCCTCCCCTTCATCTACACTGATTGAAGTGGATTTAACAAGTGGCATCAATAAGGGATCCTAACGTTCACCTGGTCATGGAAAGAGCAGGTGTTCTTAATGTTTTGTACACTCAGTGTGTCACTCCCTTTCTCTGTGTACAATAGTTCTGTCTGACCATCTCCTCCTCCTCTTCCCCAGGGTACAGTGATCCGAGTGTTCACCATCCCAGAGGGACAAAGACTGTTTGAGTTCCGCAGAGGGATGAAGAGGTCAGTTTCTGGCAGACAGACTACACACACACACACACAATACTACAGCTGATAGACACACAATACTACAGAATGTTTCCCGCTACAAGGTTTTGTAGGAGTAGGTTTGGTCTCTTGAGGATGATGACTTTTACCATGCGTGTTTGTCTCAGGTACGTGAGTATCAGCTCGTTGTCCTTTAGTTCAGACGCCCAGTTCCTCTGTGCCTCCAGCAACACCGAAACGGTCCATATCTTCAAACTGGAACATCACAGCCCCAGGTACACACTGTTTACTTTCTTCTGATTTTGTTGTGTTGATTGTGTTACAACTTGGCCCTTTCTGGTCCTCAGTGGCTAGTTGTCAGGAGTGGAAGATGCTTTGTGTTACAGTTGTCTTTGTAGTCAGTTGGGAAGAGGAGTGTGATTGACTTGTTGAGTGTGACTATGTCTCTTCTGCCTGTCTGTAGTCGAGAGGGGGAATGTCCTACGTGGGGTGCATACGTGGGAAAGATGTTCACAGCAGCCAGCACCTACCTTCCCTCCCAGGTCTCTGACATAATGCACCAGGACCGGGCCTTCGCCACTGTACGACTTAACATGTTCGGACTCAAGAACATCTGCGCCTTGGCCACGTAAGTTTGTGTGTGTTTGTCGGGGGGGATGGTGTGTGTCTGTGTGCGTTTCGATGTTTGGTAACTCTTTATTTGACAGTCCTATTTGTTATGATTTTCAGGGTTCAGAAGCTGCCTCGTCTGCTGGTGGCGTCATCAGATGGACATATCTACATCTATAACATCGACACACAGGAGGGAGGAGAGTGTGTGTTGGTCAGGAAACATAGGTGAATAAGTGTGTGAGCCTCAAGGTTGGGGTCAATTCCATTTAAATTCCAGTAATTTAAGGAAGTACACTGAAAGTCCCATTTCATTTCTCTTCACTGCTTTTCAATCGGAAATTTGGTTTACTTTCTGAATTGACTGGAATTTAAATAGAATATACCCCAACCCTGGTGTGTGTGGAAGCATGTTTGTATATGCGCTTCTGTGCGTGTGTATTTGCTCTCAGGCTCTTTTTGTGTTTTCTCCAGACTATTTGAAGGAGATAAGGAGCCACAGGAAGAACAACAGGAAGAGGAGGAGCTTGAGGATAGAAGGTCCCTCCCACCGTCAAACAGCCCATCATACGCTGCCACTGTGGCTCTCCCCTCGACCCCACCCTCTTCTACCACTCTCACAGGTATTATGTGTATGTTTGGTTGTGTGTATGGTGTGTGTCTGTCTTACCTTATGTAATTTGGTCTGGTGATGTGACCTTTTGTCATCTCTCCTCTCTTTCCATCTTCTTCTTCTCCGTCCCTCAATCCTCCTCCCAGGCTACTCAGATGGAGTGGCTAAGAAAGGTGATGTGATCCCTCAACATGAGTTTACCAAGGGACCCGTCTATCTGGATGACGAGAACGAGTTTCCTCCAGTCAGCAACCAGAGCAACTGACCCGACTTTTCCCGGGAACCAATCAACTGGAGCCATTCAAGCTAGAAGAAGGGATATCAGTATTCAGAGAACTCCCCCCCCCCCCCCACCAATGGGTGATTGGTTACTGTCATGCGCCACTCAGAAGTAGAGTATGGATAGACAGTAGACCTGTCTCTGTACATTGTCTTATACCTGGCCCTGAAGGTCAATATGAATAAAAACATTTAATTCCCTAACTATCAGAAGGAAAGGAGGTCTGGGCCCTGAAGTTGTAGCCTACCTCTAGTCTAATATTAACCAATATTAACATGGTTAAAAAGGGACTTTAATATTTAGTTGCATTCATATAGAGCTATTGAGAAGTGTTCAATGTGCTTAACATTGTCAAAAGGGGAAGAGGCAAAACCATTCAATTGTACTTTTATCACCTCTTAGTATCGTTTAGTGATATAACACTGACTGGATAGTGAAATCCACGTCCTATTCTGCTGCTTGATGCAGATTGGCTAGAACCCAGTGTATGGTGGCAGAGAGGGGCACAGAGACTGAGGCTTATCACTGTTCTCTAGCTGTGGCACGCCCTGAGAGAGAAGAGGGGGGGAGAGAAAGAAAGAGGGGGGGCTTTATCATATGTCTGAAGCGATAGTTTTCTAACAGCTCTAGGAAAAAAGGTGGAAAGAAAAGTCAAATACTGAAATGTGAAAAACTGAATAGAGAACTGTATTATAGGATCGTACAGGTCCTTTTATTTCATTGATTTCATTATTAACACCATTGACTACATAATATTGAATAATGTAACATTTCAGATATGACAGATGTTTTTACTTTGTAAAAAAATTATATTGACTTGTACTAAATACTCTTTTGGAATATGAAATTAGTATTATTCATCAATACATTAGGTCTTAAGTGGTTTTGGGGGAAAGTGATTTTTTTTTTATTGTTTGTGTATATATACATTTATACATATAGTATGTAAATAGCACACCTATTGTTACGATCCTGTGACTGACTTGCCAAAGGGTGGAGCTTTAAGAACACTCATGTTCTTTGGATGTTTTGATTTTGGGTTAAAGTGAAGTTATTCGTGGGACAAAACTAAACTGGTCTTAGATCAGTGTATTGGCAACTTCATTCTACTTATTGCATGGTCATATACTCCCCACCAGAGAGTGCTAGAGCAACCCAGAAGCCTCCGTTATATAACTGTACAAAAGCCTGTGTACAGGAAAACACTTAATATTGGTAATAATACGGTGAATTGTCCTTGCTACGCAACAGCAGCTGTCTTCCCATGTTTCCCCTCAGAGCAGCAGTGAGCAATGTGTCTCAGCCAATCCTCAGTACTGACCTCCAGGAGAATGACCCACAGTCCGGCCTCCTCACAACAGGCTTGATACTATTTGCTGTTCTTCTTCACTCTGGCGGATGTTTCTGGTTGTTCTCTGGGGTTGTTTACATGAACCCAGATGTAGGCTACAGGTCTGTGATTTCTACATTCCCATTGGCACGCACATGCCTCCAAGAGCAAACAATTATTGGACTAAAACTAAAGTGTGTGTGTGTGTCTGCGTATCAGTCGGTCTTTCTGTGAATGTCAAACTGTGTAACACTGAATGTGTGTGTGTCCTCAGCCCAGGGTGTTGCAGCGGCAAGCTGTGTGCCGGGGGTCACAGCAAGGGGCTGCTGATTGGTCTGTGGCGTAGTCGGCCGTGGACACTGATTGGTCAGTGGCAATGTCATAGAGCAGTGCCTCCCTCCACCTCCTCACCCTCTCATCCACCTCCTTGTACTCCTCCGTGGTGGGGTCCAGGGGTGTCTCCTCGCCCTTGTCCCCAGACAGGTCAAATATCATAGGGGGGTCGTGGAGCTCCTGCCTCCCTGTAGACCCCCCACACGCCTCCGCCGCACCTGTAGGGGCAACATGTACTACAGTAAACTAAACTATCAATACTACTATTTCACTAAACTATCAATACTACAGTAGACCAATCAAATCTCAGTCAGTCACTCACTACACCTGACCAAGCATACCAATGAAGTTTATCCAGATCCCTTTTAGCCGTTACTTTAGCGGCTGTATTACCCGTGATGTAGAAGGCCTTGTGGCGCCCCAGTCTGACGGTCTGCAGGTCCCCATATTTCCCTGCCGCGCCACTGTTGGGGTGGAAGAGGAACTGCAGGTAGGGAGAGGAAGACAAATGAGAGAGACTCGTTCCAGAAATCCATCCGATCATATTCCTGTTTCAGAGTAGTTCTACGACACTACATTTGTGTTACGACTAGCTCTGATAGCTCAGTGGGTCATACCTCATTTCCTGTTTCTTTGCCGTGTAGGAGGACGTCTGTGGCGTCGATACCGTCATAGCGTCTGTCTGATGGGGGGTTCACTCCAGCTAGGGAGAGGAGGGTGGGGAAGATATCCAGACCACTTGGAGAATGGAGAGGGGAGATCAGGAGAAAGAGGGGGTCAAGTTTGCACGAATAACGCAAAAGTGTAACATTCATTCACCTGTGTTTTGTATCTGTGCTGGGAGTAGCTTCAGATATATCTGTACTGTAATGATGACCAAACCTGAGCAGGGCAGAGCTGGTGCTGTTGGCTGGTACTCTGCCAGGCCAGTAGGACACTGTGGGCACCCTGTGCCCCCCCTCCCAAGTGGTCCGCTTGGCAGAGCCCCCACCTGACAGACAGGTAACAGACCAATACATGGACCATTGACGTCAATATCCATAAGGTTCATAATTTAGTTCAGTGAATTGATGCACTAGAATGCAAGTGCTGACCCAGGAAGTACTTACCTCTGCTGGTCTGCCACTTCCCCAGGAAAGGACCCACACTTCCTGCATACTGGCACTTTTGCTCCCAGGGGCCATTATCACCTGGAGAAAAACACATAAAAAAATACAGTGATGTTCAATGATCCAAATGGAAACATGATCGCTGGAAGTCAGTGATCACTCACCAGTGAACCAGATGAGAGTGTTCTCCTTGTCTGAGGCATCAGAGGCATTCTTTATTGCCCCCACCAGACCGTCCATCTCCCGCAGACTGGCAGCGTACACACCGCCTTCTGAGGGGTGGGGGGCGTAGGAAGGGGGGTACAGGGGGACGTGCATGTGTGCCAGAGCTACATAGAGCAGAAAAGGTTGTCCCCGTTCCCTATGAAGAAACATGAAATCATGATATTGATAACATAAAAGATCCCACATTTAAACGTTTGAGCACTGAGAAGAAAGGTATATTTGAGCTAATAGTATGGTAAACTACTGTATATGCCTATAGATAGCCACTTGACTTGCTAGAGAAAGGGCAAGCTCTTCTCTTTGGCAGAGTGAGAGTGTATTAAGCCGTCACGAGACCTGATACTGTAAGCGATGGGCATTTCAAACAGGTGTGATGTAAAACGAGAGAGTCAGACTTACAGAATATTGTTCAGCCCAAATAACCCCTTCTTAACACACGTTTCTTACTGTTTAGGCAGCTGTGCTCTGACTTGAGAGAATGGAACACCATCTTTGCTTTTGGAATCAGAATGTTGGCACAGACAGATTGTGAAATTGGTTTCTGAAAATAAACAGCACGTGTACTGACAAAAACATGTTGCCATTTCTGTTCTAAGAATCTGGGCTACATTCGTTCAGAACTATGTTCCCTTTGCACTAACCTGTAAACATATCACGCCATGACCAACATACAACTGTCTCACTGAGTATATAGGCTATATCAACGGCAGCAACCCAAGTTACAGTACTGCATATGAGGGTTTTGTTCTATTAAATAGCTGTATGTTTTTTCCTGACACATATGTTTTTATGGGCATATTTTACCTGGCTGTGTGTATGACATTGAGTGCAGTGGATGTGTATCGCTGTGTTAGCCTCCACAGGTCCAGAGGCTGCTCTACAATGGTCCTGTTCTCAAACAGAGGCAGAGCCACTTTGGTGTAACAGCTGCTGTAACCACTCCTCTTCAATCTGGTTAAGTAGACAACACAAATATTCAGTATTAGGAGAATGCAGAGTTCTGACTAAGGCTGTTACGGTGACCGTATTACCGCCACACCAGCGGTCAAGAGTCATGAAGGCAGTCCAATTCCACGTGACCGTTTAGTGGAACATTCCCGCTAATAGCCTACTGCCATGTGCTCATTGCTGCGCTTATAATGTGAAGAAATAGCCGTATAGTTTATCAACATTTTAAGCTAAATGTTCTGATCTGTTGCATCAGCCTCATTGGTAAAAAAAAAATTATGCTAGTGGTTGTATTCATTTGGGATCTATCACATCCCACAACTGTCCCAGACTATGTTTGGAATATTTATTTCTCACACAGAATAGAATAGTTAAACTATTGTACTATGGGGGATAGTAGATTGACATAGGCTCGTGCTT
Source organism: Salvelinus fontinalis (assembly GCF_029448725.1). Taxonomy (NCBI): domain Eukaryota; kingdom Metazoa; phylum Chordata; class Actinopteri; order Salmoniformes; family Salmonidae; genus Salvelinus; species Salvelinus fontinalis. The sequence continues at coordinate 26,917,072 of NC_074694.1, forward strand.
TTGCTGTTCGTTAGGCCTACTCATCTTGTTGGCTGGCAAAAATTAAATGTGTACAGTTGTTCCAATATCTTCAATATGCACCTCAGAATTGGATAAGTACGCGCGCAGTTGAGTCCCCGATGTGTCCGTCTTCACTTGTAGCCTGTGAGAAAGACCCGATCACGTGACGAGCCATGTGAGTGAGAGGTGATTCGGCGCAAGCAGCACATAGGGAGAAGGGAATTCAAATTATTATATTCAGCCCAAGGGCACAACGGCCACTGGCCACAGATTGCATGGATTTTTTAGGGGGCATTAGAGTCACACAAAGGGGATTGCGCCGGGAAATTCGAGGCATTATCAAATGCTTGTAAAATTGTGAATGAGAGACTGATGAAGTGTGTACAGCCTGTGCAAAAAACTAAGCAGAGCTCATGCCTTTCATGCTACTTTTTTCCAAACATCATTAGTCACATCATGCAACCTTAGAATGTATAAACATCATTCAGCCTTAGAATGTATAAACATATAGCCCAATGTTTGTATCCCAACTAAAGTTACATTAATAACTCTAGATTAAGCATATAGGAGTAGCTGTTTCTTTATTAACCGCTCAACATAGAATAGCCGCATGTGTGCACTCCCTTAAATTGTTTGTAGAAAATATCCTTCCTATTTTATTCAGCTTTTCATTTGTATTCTTCATGCTATAACATACTATAAAATAATGCCATGGAATTCTAAGCAAATATTGTCTGAAATAGACTACATTTTCTTCATATTATGTTCCTTTTCTATCTTTCTTTTTTTAAATGTAACCTTTATTTAACTAGGCAAGTCAGTTAAGAACAAATTCTTATTTACAATGACGGCCTACACCGGCCAAACCCGGACGACACTGGGCCAATTGTGCGCTGCCCTATGGGACTCCCATTCACGGCCGGTTGTGATACAGCCTTAGACCTGTCTAAAATAAATAATCAAATCAAATTTTATTAGTCACATGCGCCGAATACAACAGGTGAAATGCATACTTACGAGCCCTTAACCAACAACGCAGTTTTTAAAAAAACGGTCAAGAATAAGAAATAAAAGTTACAAGTAATTAAAGAGCAACAGTAAAATAACAATAGTGAGACTATATACAGGGGTGTACCGGTACAGAGTCAATGTGTGGGGGCACCGGTTAGTTGAGGTAATATGTACATGTAGGTAGAGTTATTAAAGTGACTATGCATAGATGTTTACAACAGAGAGTAGCAGCGGTGTAAAAGAGGGGGAGGGGGCGCAATGCAAATAGTCTGGGTAGCCACTTGATTAGGTGTTCAGGAGTCTTATGGCTTGGGGGTAGAAAATGTTTAGAAGCCTCTTGGACATAGACTTGGCGCTCCGGTACCACTTGTCGTGCGGTAGCAGAGAGAACAGTCTATGACATGGGTGGCTGGAGTCTTTGAAAATTTTAAGGCCTTCCTCTGACACCGCCTAGTATAGAGGTCCTGGATGGCAGGAAGCTTGGCCCCAGTGATGTACTGGGCTGTTCGCACTACCCTCTGTAGTGCCTTGCGGTCGGAGGCCGAGCAGTTTCCATACCAGGCAGTGATGCAACCAGTCAGGATACTCTCGATGGTGCAGCTGTAAAACCTTTTGAGGATCTGAGGACCCATGCCACATCTTTTCAGTCTCCTGAGGGGGAATAGGTTTTGTCAAGCCCTCTTCACGACTGTCTTGGTGTGCTTGGTCCATGTTCCTTTGTTGGTGATGTGGACACCAAGGAACTTGAAGCTCTCAACCTGCTCCACTGCAGCACTGTCGATGAGAATGGGGTCATGCTCGGTCCTCTTTTTCCTGTAGTCCACAATCATCTCCTTTGTCTTGATCACATTGAGGGAGAGGTTGTTGTCCTGGCACCACACGGCCAGGTCTCTGACCTCCTCCCTATAGTCTGCCTCGTCGTTGTCGGTGATCAGGCCTACCACTGTTGTGTCTTCGGCAAACTTAATGATGGTGTTGGAGTCGTGCCTGGCTGTGCAGTCATGAGTGAACAGGGAGTACAGGAGAGGACTGAGCACGCACCCCTTATGGGCGCCTGTGTTGAGGATCAACGTGGCGGATGTGTTGTTACCTACCCTTACCACCTGGGGGCGCCCCGTCAGGAAATCCAGGATCCAGTTGCAGAGGGAGGTGTTCAGTCCCAGGGTCCTTAGCTTATTGATGAGCTTTGAGGGCACTATGGTGTTGAACGCTGAGCTGTAGTCAATGAATAGCATTCTCACATAGGTGTTCCTTTTGTCCAGGTGGGAAAGGGCAGTGTGGAGTGCAATAGAGATTGCATCATCTGTGGATCTGTTGGGGCGGTATGAAAATTGTAGTGGGTCTAGGGTTTCTGGGATAACGGTGTTGATGTGAGCCATGACCAGCCTTTCAAAGCACTTCATGGCTACAGACGTGAGAGCTACGGGTCGGTAGTCGTTTAGGCAGGTTACCTTAGTGTTCTTGGGTACAGACACTATGGTGGTCTGCTTAAAACATGTAGGTATTACAGACAGGAGAGGTTGAAAATGTCAGTGAAGACACTTGCCAGTTGGTCAGCGCATGCTCGCAGTACACATCCTGGTAATCCATCTGGCTCTGCGGCCTTGTGAATGTTGACCTGTTTCTTATAAGCTTCCGGGTTAGAGTCCCGCTCCTTGAAAGCAGCAGCTCTAGCCTTTAGCTCAGTGAGTATGTTGCCTGTAATCCATGGCTTCTGGTTGGGGTATGTACGTATGGTCACTGTGGGGACAAAGATATCGATGCACTTATTGATGAAGCTAATGACTGATGTATACCACTGCTGGCTTGCTTCTGAAGCTAAGCAGGGTTGGTCCTGGTCAGTCCCTGGATGGGAGACCAGATGCTGCTGGAAGTGGTGTTGGAGGGCCAGTAGGAGGCACTCTTTCCTCTGGTCTAAGAAATATCCCAATGCCCCAGGGCAGTGATTGGGGACACTGCCCTGTGTAGGGTGCCGTCTTTCGGATGGGACGTTAAACGGGTGTCCTGACTCTCTGAGGTCATTAAAGATCCCATGCCACTTATCGTAAGAGTAGGGGTGTTAACCCCGGTGTCCTGGCTAAATTCCCAATCTGGCCCTCAAACCATCATGGTCACCTAATAATCCCCAGTTTACAATTGGCTCATTCATCCCCCTCCTCTCCCCTGTAACTATTCCCCAGGTCGTTGCTGCAAATGAGAACCTGTTCTCAGTCAACTTACCTGGTAAAATAACGGTAAAATAAATAAAAAATGTGGTGTACTCCTCAATGCCATCGGGGGAATCCCGGAACATATTCCACTCTCTGCTAGCAGAACAGTCCTGTTGCTTAGCATCTGCTTCATCTGACCACTTTGTTATTGATCTAGTCACTGGTGCTCCCTGCTTTAATTTCTGCTTGTAAGCAGGAATCAGGAGGATAGAATTATGGTCAGATTTGCCAAATTGAGGGTGAGGGAGAGCTTTGTATGCGTCTCTGTGTGTGGAGTAAAGGTGGCCCAGGGTTTTTTCCCCTCTGGTTGCACATTTAACATGCTGATAGAAATTTGGTAAAACGGATTTAAGTTCACCGCCGCCTCTGGTGAGCTTTTTCTTGTTTGCTTAAGGCGGAATACAGCTCATTCAATGCAGTTTTAGTGCCAGCTTCTGACTGTGGTGTATGTAAACAGCTACGAAAAATACAGATGAAAACTCTCTAGGTAGATAGTGTTGTCTACAGCTTATCATGAGATATTCTACCTCAAGCGAGCAATAGTTTGAGGCTGCCTTAGATATCGTGCACCAGCTGTTATTTACAAAAATATAGTCCGCCACCCCTTGTCTTACCAGACGCCGCTCTTCTATCCTGCCGGTGCAGCGTATAACCAGCCAGCTGTATGTTGATAGTGTCGTCGTTCAGCCACGTCTCCGTGAAGCATAAGACATTACAGTTTTGAATGTCCTGTTGGTAGTCTAATCTTCCGCGTAGGTCATCTATTTTATTGTCCAAAGACTGCACGTTTGCTAGCAGAATGGAAGGAAGTGGGGGTTTATTCAATCGCCTACGAATTCTCAGCGGCCAGCCGGTTCTCCTGCCCCCTTTTCTCCGCCTCCTCTTCATGCAAATAACTGGGATCTGGGCCTGTTCCCGAGAAAGCAGTATATCGTTCGCGTTGGCCTTGTCAGACTCGTTAAAGGAAAAAAAGGATTCCTCCAGTCCGTGGTGAGTAATCACAGTCCTGATGTCCAGAAGTTATTTTCGGTCATAAGAGTGGCAACATTATGTACAAAATAAGTAAAAAAATAAGTTACAAACAACGCAAATAAACTAACAAAAAAACACTCGGTTGGGGGCACGTAAAACGTCTGCCTTCTTCTCCGGCACCATCTTAATAGCCTACAATATAATGGCTTTATTGTGAAGGTGTAGGCTATATTACATGGATTTATTAGACTTGTTAAAATTTAGATGTTCCAAAGGTCTGCATCAGTGGCTTGTAGGCTATGTGTGGAAGACAGGAGGTGCTAAATGTGTTTGTTAATTAACGGTCAATTAATGTGAGACAGCAGTTATTTGCTTGACAATCACCGGCTTACAAGATTTTGTTACCGCCACAGCCCTAGTTCTGAAAAGAAAATGTATGATTTATGCAGGAAAAATTATATTTCTGGGTCTCAAATCAGAATTCGGTTCAGTCTGTATAAACTCATCTGTCTATGAGAGCAAACAAAGACCCCTGTGTATGTTTGTGTACCTGTGTTAACCATGCGCATACAACCCCCACCTGTTGTGTAGTATCTGTGGTCCGGGGTAACAGGGAGGGCAGGAGGGCAGGTCATAACCAGGCAGGTCTGTACAGCCCATATCATTACTGTATGGGATCCCCAGGTAGTAGTCAAAACCTGCCCACAGAAAGCAATAAGACACTCATTGTTTTAGACCTCACATTCACTGTAACACCTGCACTACTATGGCTTCATGCAGATAGATATAGTATATATAATATGTCAACCATTTAACTCAAGAAGCCAATGCCTCTTACCTCTGTTGGTGGGACTGTACGGACCATTGTGCCCTAGATGCCATTTACCTACACTTACAACAGAGAAAACACAACGGTTTAGAACAGAATAAAATAGAATAGAGCAGGATAGAATAGAACAAAACATAATAAAATATAGAATAGAATAAAATGGAGGTCTCTTTGCCTCTCACCGATCATGGCTGTGTAGTATCCACCCTGGTGCAGTATCTCAGCCAGGGTGGTCTCAGAGAGGGGTAGCCCACCCACGGACCCCACAGCGAAGTTGTGTGTGACCCCGTTCCTCAGGCCGTGACGGCCTGTGAGGAGAGCAGCACGGGACGGGGAGCAGGTGGAGGCTGGGGAGTGGAAGTCTGTCAACCTGGAGGATACAGATGAAAGGGGTTATGGAGGACAAAATGGGTTTTGAACAAATAAAGTGGTGGTGACCAACACTGGTTCTGGACTAGAGAGTTACAGGGTGTGCAAATACTTGTTACAATACATAAGTAAGACATGTGTAACTGATGATTCAATAAAGGTATTTGACACCAGGACTGGAACTAAAGCCTCCACCTCCTGTAGCAGTTATCCATGACAGTTCTATCCTGTGAGAAAAAGCCTACTTTAAGTTAGCCTAGTTGGTTAGTGAACAGGCTAACAAGAGCTGTACCTCATTCCTTGCTGGGCCATCAGATCCAGATGAGGGGTTTGGCTTGACCTCTGACCCGCCTGCTGGTTGGCTCCTAGGTCTCCCCATCCAATATCATCTGCCAGAATGATGATGAAGTTGGGTCTCCTGGTGCGGGTCCTGTCCCCAGCTTCATTCTGGCTCACTGTGTGGAACAGTAGCCCACAGAGCAGGGTCCCAGCTAATAGGAGCAGGAATACACTCCCTGCCATTCTGGTATAAGACCTGGGAGAGTGACAGAGTAAGACAAGGCAAAGAACTGATCAAATCTAAGGTCCCAAGATACACTTTTATAGCAGCTTTGGGTTAAACAATAACAATTATAACAATCATGGTCCACTGCACACAGTGTCACGATCGTTGAAATAAATGGAACAAGACGCTTCGTGCGTAGAGTTCCACATGTTTATTAGATGAAACTCACAACAAAAAAACAATAAAAAGAGTAACGAAACGTGAGGCAAATGCAGTGCTCACAGGCACTACACAAAAACAAGATCCCACAACCACAGTGGGGAAAAGGCTGCCTAAATAAAATCCCCAATCAGAGACAACGATAGACAGCTGCCTCTGATTGGAAACCATACCAGGCCAAGATAGAAATACAAAAACTGGAGTACCCACCCTAGTCACACCCTGACCTAACCAAAATAGAGAATAAAACGGATCTCTAAGGTCAGGGTGTGACACACAGACAGCACTCTGACAGTTAGTAGGTGCATGTGGCTGCATTAGACTGATATAGGACCGCGCTGACTGATTGTAACCCGATTCCCTTAACCCCTGTGTTTCCTCATGAATGTGTGTGTGGGTGTGTAGGTGTGTGTGTGTGTGTGTGTGTGTGTGTGTGTGTGTGTGTGTGTGTGTGTGTGTGTGTGTGTGTGTGTGTGTGTGTGTGTGTGTGTGTGTGTGTGTGTGTGTGTGTGTGTGTGTGTGTGTGTGTGTGTGTGAGTGAGAGAGTATGTGAGAGAGAGAGAGAGAGTGAGTGTGAGTGCCACAGTAAGGTTGTCACTGGTTTCACCGGTCATAAACTGAACAGCACACAGGATTACCACACAGCACAATGTGAAAAACATTTGGGATAGAGACAGATCTTTTATCTCTAAAACTGAAAAACAGGTAAGATTTATGCAATACTAATTTTACTATCTTTAAGTAAAGATTCTGTATCTGACTGAGAAGTATTGATTGAAAAAGAGCAACAAGTGAACTGGCAAAGAGTAAACCTACAGTTATCTACAATCCACGTTAGCAACAGCATGAGACCTATACAATGGGTAGTTCAACGCTGTCCTTCACAAACTCGTGCTACCTTTAAATTCAAGACGTGGGCTTTCCTCTCCTCTCCTTAATTCTTAAAAATATTGGAAAAGTGGAAGCAATATGGCAGAGACCCACCCGGGGGATTTGCTTTCACCGGTGGTTATTCGAGATCAGTCCACTAAAGGTGAGGAATAAGGTTAGGAGCCTAAAGTTCTGTTCTCATTATAATAATTATTTGGACAGTTCCAAATTAGTGAGATTTTTCAGTTAGAAAGTGAATGTTATTTATAATAAGGTTTACCTGTAGAAAATGGATGGTCCTCCCTTCAGCAAAATATAGTTTCCCTAAACCCTATCTGAACGCCAAAAATAAGAAGACCCTCTCCTACAGCTAAATTAATAATTAAAACAAAAGTGGACGGCGTTTACCCGCACTTCTTGAACAGACCAGGCAGAGCCTCAGATATGACAAACTGTTCTTCGTCCTGTAGCCTACATGGCAATGTGGAATTTTGATAGCGCACAGGGCTGCGGGTCAGGAGGTTGTGGGTACGCAGACCACCGTGGACATGAGTAGGGGTGCAAAGATCTCCTTTATAGTAAAAGCATTGCATTAATCTATCTTCGTATATAGAAAAAAATTGCATTTTCTCATTCATTTTACATATTAGAGGAATCTTTTTTAATAACACACAAATTACTGAAATTACAGCCTAAGAATGGACAGAGAAATAGGCCTGTGTTCATTTTGTCACATTTCTCCCATGCCAAATCAGTGTGTCTTGTGTGCAACGAAACTGTCCGTTTGCAATAATTACATCCAAGACGTCATTAGGAATCTGAGCATTGTACTTTCAAAAGTTAGGCCTACATTTCCATCCCAGACAGAGTAGGCCTACCGACACAGAAACATGTAAGCTTTAACTGCTGGCTACTCTTCTTCCGTGGCTTAACCCAACGAGAAAAGGTCACAAGTGTTTCCCTAAAAGCTGTCTGGGTTTTAACATCTTCTACTGTACAGACTAGAGGTCGACCGATTATGATTTTTCAACGCCGATACCGATACCGATTATTGGAGGACAAAAAAAGCCGATACCGATTAATCGGACGATTTATTAAAAAAAAAATATATATATCATACACAGACACACACATTTTTGTAATAATGACAACTGCAACAATACTGAATGAACAATGAACACTTTTATTTTAACTTAATATAATACATAAATACACACACACACACAGCTCTGAAGTGACAATGATACTGACGAGTCTGCTTAGGAGACAAATACTCTCAACTGTTTGAATAAAAATAGAGTTTAAGTTACCTGTGATGAATGTTGAAAACAAAAACTGTCATTTCTATATGCAGGAAATCCTATTTTAATAATGGGCATGGTAAGAATTGGCGACCAAAGTGCGAGTCATAATTCCCATGACACCTTCTAGCAGAATCTGAAAAGCGGTTCCTTCATTTATTCCATAGGATATTTTTAGAGTCACTTAAAATAAGGTCTGTGTTTTGTGTAGGCTTACACCACCTTGCCAATTTTATAACTGTGTAGATATCCATAGGACAAGGTAACTCTGATCAATATTGGCTAAATATAAGCGAAGATCATTTTTTTTGTAGAGTGGATTTATGAAAATATGTTGACAAACGTTACCTTATCCTAGTGAGATTTACACGGGTATCAAAATGTAGAGGCGGTTTAAACCTGCACGAAACACAGACCTTATTTGAAGTAGATCAAGACATTCTCTATGGAAGACATGAACGGTAAAATAACGAAGGAACCCCTGTCAAGTTCAGCCGCAAGTTATTACAGGAATTATAACGCGTCGACTATTTCTCTCTAAACCATATACAGTGGGGCAAAAAAGTATTTAGTCAGCCACCAATTGTGCAAGTTCTCCCACTTAAAAAGATGATAGGTACACTTCAACTATGACAGACAAAATGAGGGAAGAAAATCCAGAAAATCACATTGTAGGAATTTTTATTAATTTATTTGCAAATTATGGTGGAAAATAAGTATTTGGTCACCTACAAACAAGCAAGATTTCTGGCTCTCACAGACCTGTAACTTCTTCTTTAAGAGGCTCCTCTGTCCTCCACTCGTTACCTGTATTAATGGCACCTGTTTGAACTTGTTATCAGTATAAAAGACACCTGTCCACAACCTCAAACAGTCACACTCCAAACTCCACTATGGCCAAGACCAAAGAGCTGTCAAAGGACACCAGAAACAAAATTGTAGACCTGCACCAGGCTGGGAAGACTGAATCTGCAATAGTTAAGCAGCTTGGTTTGAAGAAATCAACTGTGGGAGCAATTATTAGGAAATGGAAGACATACAAGACCACTGATAATCTCCCTCGATCTGGGGCTCCACGCAAGATCTCACCCCGTGGGGTCAAAATGATCACAAGAACGGTGAGAAAAAATCCCAGAACCACACGGGGGGACCTAGTGAATGACCTGCAGAGAGCTGGGACCAAAGTAACAAAGCCTACCATCAGTAACACACTACGCCGCCAGGGACTCAAATCCTGCAGTGCCAGACGTGTCCCCCTGCTTAAGCCAGTACATGTCCAGGCCCGTCTGAAGTTTGCTAGAGAGCATTTGGATGATCCAGAAGAAGATTGGGAGAATGTCATATGGTCAGATGAAACCAAAATAGAACTTTTTTGGTAAAAACTCAACTCGTTGTGTTTGGAGGACAAAGAATGCTGAGTTGCATCTAAAGAACTCCATACCTACTGTGAAGCATGGGAGTGGAAACATCATGCTTTGGTGTTGTTTTTCTGCAAAGGGACCAGGACGACTGATCCGTGTAAAGGAAAGAATGAATGGGGCCATGTATCGTGAGATTTTGAGTGAAAACCTCCTTCCATCAGCAAGGGCATTGAAGATGAAACGTGGCTGGGTCTTTCAGCATGACAATGAATCCAAACACACCGCCCGAGCAAACGAAGTGGTGGCTTCGTAACAAGCATTTCAAGGTCCTGGAGTGGCCTAGCCAGTCTCCAGATCTCAACCCCATAGAAAATCTTTGGAGGGAGTTGAAAGTCCGTGTTGCCCAGCAACAGCCCCAAAACATCACTGCTCTAGAGGAGATCTGCATGGAGGAATGGGCCAAAATACCAGCAACAGTGTGTGAAAACCTTGTGAAGACTTACAGAAAGCGTTTGACCTCTGTCATTGCCAACAAAGGGTATATAACAAAGTATTGAGATAAACTTTTGTTATTGACCAAATACTTATTTTCCACCATCATTTGCAAATAAATTCATTAAAAATCCTACAATGTGATTATCTGGATTTTTTTTCCTCATTTTGTCTGTCATAGTTGAAGTGTACCTATGATGAAAATTACAGGCCTCTCATCTTTTTAAGTGGGAGAACTTGCACAATTGGTGGCTGACTAAATACTTTTTTGCCCCACTGTACCTTTGACTAATCCGGAAACTATCACCTCGAAAACAAAACGTTTATTCCGTTCCGTATTTTATCTAACGGGTGGCATCCATAAATCTAAATATTCCTGTTACATTGCACAACCTTCAATGTTGTCATAATTACGTAAAATTCTGGCAAATTAGTTCGCAAAGAGCCAGGCGGCCCAAACTGTTGCACATACCCTGACTCTGCGTGCAATGAACGCAAGAGAAATGACACAATTTCACCTGGTTAATATTGCCTGCTAACCTGGATTTCTTTTAGCTAAATATGCAGGTTTAAAAATATATACTTGTGTATTGATTTTAAGAAAGGCATTGATGTTTATGGTTAAGTACATATTGGAGCAATGACAGTCATTGATTGATTGTTTTTTATAAGATAAGTTTAATGCTAGCTAGCAATTTACCTTAGCTTACTGCATTCGCGGCACAGGCAGGCTCCTCGTGGAGTGCAATGTAATCAGTGTTAGAGCATTGGACTAGTTAACTGTAAGGTTGCAAGATTGAATCCCCCGAGCTGACAAGGTTAAAAATCTGTCGTTCTGCCTCGTTCCTAGGCCGCAATTGAAAATAAGAATGTGTTCTTAACTTACTTGCCTAGTTAAATAAAGATTAAATAAAGGTGTACATTTTCATAAAAAATAAAAAATAAAACGGCAAATCGGCGCCCAAAAATACCGATTTCCGATTGTTATGAAAACTTGAAAACTTGCATCGGAGTCACGTCTTTCCTGGGTATTTTACAGCTTGTTTCTAACATAAAGCATCGCAGACTAAAGCGCTGTTATAGATCACTTTATATAATCAGATACATTTGATTTTCTTCAAAATCATTTGCCATTTTCTGTAATAAAAAGGTATGCCTATGGCATATCCCTCTCATCATACCTCCTCAATTCGAGTCTTAGTTTTATGGTGGGTGGAGGAATTGACCAACAAATCTATGGATATAGCAGCCTATAGCCTAAACATGTAGGCCTACCTATTATTTCTTAAAATAGGAAGAAATAGGCTCCAACACAAAGCACAAGCACCATGAAGCACTAAGAAATGGACAAAAATGAATGGCAACTTATTGGCATTGGGAGAACAATATACACAATCGCAAATACCACTCAAATGGACGGCAGTTCATCAAAACCATATTGCAACCGGGACAGTTGCAAATGCCAAGTGTAAAATAACCAAAATTCCCATAGGGAGTGAGCGCGCTCCACCATAGATTTTCATATGGGAAATGGTCACAAAGTCAGGTCCAAAGGGTAACATTTTCAAAATCTCAATTTTTTCCAAATGTTAAAACCTCATAAAAAGTGCTTTTTTGTGTGCCAATTATACATATTCTTTGGTCAATTACACATATGTAGTAACCGTATGGCCACACATTTGTCTTATTTTATTGAGTTTGTCCATAAGGCCTATGTTTTGTCCATTTGCAATATATGATCATAGGAAGTCGGCTTCCGAACCAAAAAGTCAGTGTACCATGTCCAACTGGCATAAGAAATGTCCAAATGGCATATATACTGACCAAATTATATATATATCACTATGTTAAGCCCTGAATCAACCTAGAAGGTTTATTTGTCATGTTTGATCATAGGAAGTCATAGGAAGTAAGAATTTCTCATTGATGTTGATTCAGCATGTCCATTTCGTAATGGGAAGTCGTTATGGATATACATTGGCAATGGACACTGTCAACTTGCAGAAGAGTATGTTCACACTGACAATATAGAATATGTGTAATGGACACTGTCCAATCGCTCATTGGTGTTTATTTCAGCCTGTCTATTTGGTGATGTTAAATCCCTCATTAAATACATTGGAAATGTACAACTGTACACTGTCCATTTGCAATGTCTGACAATGGGCATTTACCATCACGAATTAAGAGGTTAACAACACGTGTGGATGTCTAGTAAGGGACCGTCCATTTGCAATATGGAGATCCTCATCAACCATACGGGAAATGCCGCTCACGTCCCTTATGTAGGTAAAGTCTAATTTAAATGAAGACGGTTTAAATTAATTATGTCTAGGCCTATTCTCAGCACCATGAGCTGTCCATTTCCGATTGATTATGCCGCTGCTACAACTTTCAGCCCCACAATGTAAATTACTCGAATATGGCTATTGTGAGGTCAATAAATCTGATAAGTAGACTATGGGCAAGAAGCATATTGTTCTTAATTAAATCAATTAGGCTATAGTAGTAGCAAGTAATCAAATTTGACCTCCGGTCCTCCTTCTCATCTTCTTCGAGCTCTCCCTCTCAAACTGAACAGAGCATTGGCTATTGCAGGGTTCCCCAACTGGCGGACCATGGCCAAATCAGCATATGTGGGAACTCCTTCAAGACTGTTGGAAAAGCATTCCAGGTGACTACCTCATGAAGCTGGTTGTGAGAATGCCAAGAGTGTGCAAAGCTGTCATCAAGGCAAAGGGTGGCTACTTTAAAGAATCTCAAATATAACATATATTTTGATTTGTTTAACACTATTTTGGTTAATACATGATTCCAACTGTGTTATTTCATAGTTTTGATGGCTTCACTATTAAAAATAAAGAAAAACCCTTGAATGAGTACGTGTGTCCAAACTTTTGACTGGTACTAATATATACAGTATATCACAAAAGTGAGTACAGCCCTCACATTTTTGTAAATATTTGAGTATATCTTTTCATGTGACAACACTGAAGAAATGACACTTTGCTACAATGTAAAGTAGTGAGTGTACAGCTTGTATAACAGTGTACATTTGCTGTCCCCTCAAAATAACTCAACACACAGCCATTAATGTCTAAACCGCTGGCAACAAAAAGTGAGTACACCCCTAAGTGTAAGTGCCACTCCAATACCTTGACTTTGATGTCCTTAAGCCATTTTGCCACAATTTTGGAAGTATGCTTGGGGTCATTGTCCATTTGGAAGACCCATTTGCGACCAAGCTTTAACTTCCTCACTGATATCTTGAGATGTTGCTTCAATGTATCCACATAATTTCCCTCCCTCATCTATTTTGCGAAGTGCACCAGTCCCTCCTGCTGCAAAGCACCCCCACAACATGATGCTGCCACCCCTGTGCTTCACGGTTGGGATGGTGTTCTTCGGCTTGCAAGCCTCCCCCTTTTTCCTCCAAACATAACGATGGTCATTATGGCCAAACAGTTCTATTTTTGTTTCATCAGACCAGAGGACATTTCTCCAAAAAGTATGATCTTTGTCCCCATGTCCAGTTGTAAACCGTAGTCTGACTTTTTTTATGGCGGTTTTGGAGCAGTGGCTTCTTCCTTGCTGAGCGGCCTTTCTACCCTCCCGATATAGGACTTGTTTTACTGCGGATATAGATACTTTTGTACCTGTTTCCTCCAGCATCTTCACATGGTCCTTTGCTGTTGTTCTGGGATTGATTTGCACTTTTCGCACCAAAGTACATTCATCTCTAGGATACAGAACGCGTCTCCTTCCTGAGCGGTATGACGGCTGCGTGGTCCCATGGTGTACTTGCGTACTATTGTTTGTACAGATGAAGGTGGTACCTTCAGGCATTTGGAAATTGCTCCCAAGGATGAACCAGACTTGTGGAGGTCTACAATTCTTTTTCTCAGGTCTTTGCTGATTTCCCCATGATGTCAAGCAAAGAGGCACTGAGTTTGAAGGTAGGCCTTGAAATACATCCACAGGTACACCTCCAATTGACTCAAATTATGTCAATTAGCCTATCAGAAGCTTCTAAAGCCATGACATAATTTTCTGGAATTTTCCAAGCTGTTTAAAGGCACGGTCAACTTAGTGATTGTAAACTTCTGACCCACTGGAATTGTGATACAGTGATTTATAAGTGAAATAATCTGTCTGTAAACAATTGCTGTAAAAATTACTTGTGTCATGCACAAAGTAGATGTCCTAACCGACTTGCCAAAACTATAGTTTGTTAACAAGAAATTTGTGGAGTGGTTGAAAAATGAGCTTTAATGACTTCAACCTAAGTGTATGTAAACTTTCGACTTCAACTGTATATATGTCTTGGCTTCTTGCAGTCAATTTGCAGTCTACAAATTCCTTATAATTATGTTCTGGCCCCGACCATCCTCTCAAGAATAAAAATCGGTCCGCAGCTGAATCTAGTTGATTATCCCTGGGCTATAGGCTAGTCCGTGCACATTTTTTGGATTAGACCTAATCAAATTTTTTTTTAGAAGAAACCTTTGACTCTCCTCGTGAAGAGAGAGTGTAGCACTACACAGTGCAGCCATTGGTTATTAAGCAGCACACAAAACAGTTTTTGCTCAGCAGAGCAGGCCGGACTCAGGGTTTGAATATCCATTGCTGTGTGTATTGTTCTGTGCATCTTCGAGCATGCACTTCCTAGCCTAAAGCCTATGGATCATTTGATTGAGACCACACAAAATAGCCAGTTCGCAGTTGTAAATGAGAACTTGTTCTCAACTGGCCTACCTGGTTAAATAAACGAGAAATCAAGAAAAATCTAAAAGAATATGCCAGTAGAGAATCAGAGATGAGGGGCGGCACCCGGCACACATCTATATGTAGCCTAATAATCAACTCATTATAAAAGGCTCTGAAATATTGAAATGTAATTAATGACATGACCCTTCCTTCTCCTGGACTAGATTTAAATAATACTAACTCCTCCCCTTGACTGAAATTGAAAAAGCATGACCTTCCCTCATTTTCCTGCTGTAAATACAGGTTTTTCAAGATGCCCAATAATCACCTCTGTAGCCTAGTTATAATAATTTTCATTGTGGTCTAACATTAATTACTGATTAAAATACTTGGGCAGCTTATAGCTTACAGCTTATAGCCAAATCGGTTAGATGCAAAATATCTAGAAGGCCCTCGAATGTAAGAGAACATGATGCCATGGGCAAGTAAAGTAGTATTGGTAAAGTAGTATTGGTGTTATACTTTAGGCTAAGTCAAGTCTATAGAGGGCTTTAACTTTATCTGCTGTTTGTCTTTCCTTTGGCCACCTTTGGCCGAATGAGATAACATGTTGGCACATTAAACATTGGTGTTGGTCGACCCACACAGATCTATACACACACTTTTGGTTATAAGACAGACAAGTCAGAGAAGACAAGTCAACACTTCAGCATAGGTTATGACCGTTGGAATGGATGAGTTACCAATGCCATAGGCTATTCACCAATGACATCAAGGGATGGCATTGCTCATTCATTCGTTGAGAAAAGGCAAACTGGATATGTGGAACGACAATAAAAAAGGCAGTGAGTGAAACAGGTTTATGTGTGTGTCAATTGTAGTTATTGTTGCGTAATTGAAGATGTGCTAATTAGCGCTGCAGCATCGATTAGGATCATTGATACAAAGTAACAGTTGCGTTGATATAGCAAGCAACGTGTCCTGAAAAGCTACATTGTTCCGGATGTAAGCAGCAACAAACGTTCATCATAACATTGCCTGAAACGACAATAGTTTGCAAGTTGCAACATATGAAATTGATAAAGGATACTTTGTATTGAAATTCTGCCATGTAATCCACAGGTAAGAGTGATTGTATTACCGCTTTACAGTGACGTCTTGCTTGCAGAGTTATTGCAGACTCGAAGAACGTGCACGTTCACGCCAACAATGCGCGTACACAGTTACCAGAGGGTTCGTTACAGTTGGGAGGGACTGACTCAGAAAGTCACATGTAAACTGGCAAAAAAAATACTTGCTCCTCATAAATCAACTAATCCTAGCCTTATATACACTGCTCAAAAAAATAAAGGGAACACTAAAATAACACATCCTAGATCTGAATGAATGAAATATTCTTATTAAATACTTTTTTCTTTACATAGTTGAATGTGCTGACAACAAAATCACACAAAAATTATCATTGGAAATCAAATTTATCAACCCATGGAGGTCTGGATTTGGAGTCACACTCAAAATTAAAGTGGAAAACCACACTACAGGCTGATCCAACTTTGATGTAATGTCCTTAAAACAAGTCAAAATGAGGCTCAGTAATGTGTGTGGCCTCCACGTGCCTGTATGACCTCCCTACAATGCCTGGGCATGCTCCTGATGAGGTGGCGGATGGTCTCCTGAGGGATCTCCTCCCAGACCTGGACTAAAGCATCCGCCAACTCCTGGAGAGTCTGTGGTGCAACGTGGCATTGGTGGATGGAGCGAGACATGATGTCCCAGATGTGCTCAATTGGATTCAGGTCTGGGGAACGGGCGGGCCAGTCCATAGCATCAATGCCTTCCTCTTGCAGGAACTGCTGACACACTCCAGCCACATGAGGTCTAGCATTGTCTTGCATTAGGAGGAACCCAGGGCCAACCGCACCAGCATATGGTCTCACAAGGGGTCTGAGGATCTCATCTCAGTACCTAATGGCAGTCAGGCTACCTCTGGCGAGCACATGGAGGGCTGTGCGGCCCCCCAAAGAAATGCCACCCCACACCGTGACTGACCCACCGCCAAACCGGTCATGCTGGAGGATGTTGCAAGCAGCAGAACGTTCTCCACGGCGTCTCCAGACTCTGTCACGTCTGTCACATGTGCTCAGTGTGAACCTGCTTTCATCTGTGAAGAACACAGGGCGCCAGTGGCGAATTTGGCAATCTTGATGTTCTCTGGCAAATGCCAAACGTCCTGCACAATGTTTCATATATATATACACACACACACACACACACATACAATGTTAATATTAATACACTGCTCAAAAAAATAAAGGGAACACTTAAACAACACAATGTAACTCCAAGTCAATCACACTTCTGTGAAATCAAACTGTCCACTTAGGAAGCAACACTGATTGACAATAAATGTCACATGCTGTTGTGCAAATGGAATAGACAAAAGGTGGAAATTATAGGCAATTAGCAAGACACCCCCCAAAACAGGAGTGATTCTGCAGGTGGTGACCACAGACCACTTCTCAGTTCCTATGCTTCCTGGCTGATGTTTTGGTCACTTTTGAATGCTGGCGGTGCTCTCACTCTAGTGGTAGCATGAGACGGAGTCTACAACCCACACAAGTGACTCAGGTAGTGCAGTTCATTCAGGATGGCACATCAATGCGAAATGTGGCAAAAAGGTTTGCTGTGTATGTCAGCGTAGTGTCCAGAGCATGCAGGCGCTACCAGGAGACAGGCCAGTACATCAGGAGACGTGGAGGAGGCCGTAGGAGGGCAACAACCCAGCAGCTGGACCGCTACCTCCGCGTTTGTGCAAGGAGGTGCACTGCCAGCGCCCTGCAAAATGACCTCCAGCAGGCCACAAATGTGCATGTGTCTGCTCAAACGGTCAGAAACAGACTCCATGAGGGTGGTATGAGGGCCCGACGTCCACAGGTGGGGGTTGTGCTTACAGCCCAACACCGTGCAGGACGTTTGGCATTTGCCAGAGAACACCAAGATTGGCAAATTCGCCACTGGCGTCCTGTGCTCTTCACAGATGAAAGCAGGTTCACACTGAGCACATGAGCACATGTGACAGACGTGACAGAGTCTGGAGACGCCGTGGAGAACGTTCTGCTGCCTGCAACATCCTCCAGCATGACCGGTTTGGCGATGGGTCAGTCATGGTGTGGGGTGGCATTTCTTTGTGGGGCCGCACAGCCCTCCATGTGCTCGCCAGAGGTAGCCTGACTGCCATTAGGTACCGAGATGAGATCCTCAGACCCCTTGTGAGACCATATGCTGACACATGCACATTTGTGGCCTGCTGGAGGTCATTTTGCAGAGCGCTGGCAGTGCACCTCCTTGCACAAAGGCGGAGGTAGCGGTCCTGCTGCTGGGTTGTTGCCCTCCTACGGCCTCCTCCACGTCTCCTGATGTACTGGCCTGTCTCCTGGTAGTGCCTGCATGCTCTGGACACTACGCTGACAGACACAGCAAACCTTTTTGCCACAGTTCGCATTGATGTGCCATCCTGGATGAACTGCACTACCTGAGCCACTTGTGTGGGTTGTAGACTCCGTCTCATGCTACCACTAGAGTGAGAGCACCGCCAGCATTCAAAAGTGACCAAAACATCAGCCAGGAAGCATAGGAACTGAGAAGTGGTCTGTGGTCACCACCTGCAGAATCACTCCTGTTTTGGGGGGTGTCTTGCTAATTGCCTATAATTTCCACCTTTTGTCTATTCCATTTGCACAACAGCATGTGAGATTTATTGTCAATCAGTGTTGCTTCCTAAGTGGACAGTTTGATTTCACAGAAGTGTGATTGACTTGGAGTTACATTGTGTTGTTTAAGTGTTCCCTTTATTTTTTGGAGCAGTGTATATTAACCTTATACCATACCAATAACATTTGCATTATTAACTATGTATTTTTTTTCTTCCCGATCACAAGCGTTGTTTACTTGTTACCTTTTCTAAAAGTTCTCTATTGCCCCCTTCCCTACAGCATCTTCTGCTCCAACTATGACAGTGTGGGGGTCCAGAGTGAAGCGCTACATGGGGCCTAACGTCTACACGGCTCCCCCAGATGGTGGCTGGGGCTGGGTGGTGGCGGTCTCCTTCTTCCTGGTGGAAGTGTTCACCTACGGAGTCATCAAGAGCCTGGGCATCTTCCTCCAGGACCTGATGGGGGAGTTTGGGGAGAGCAACAGCCGAGTCTCTTGGATCATCTCCATCTGCGTCTTCACTATGAGCTTCACTGGTGAGACTGGGGATGGGGGATGAGAGGGTCTAAGGCAGGGGTTCTTAATCTTTTTCAGCTCAAGACCAAATTGAGGAATTGACTGTCGTCTCGTGAGCAAAATGGTTCTCCAAATTAAGAAGACATAGTGCATGATCATAGATGTATTCTCATAACTTGTGACCCACCTCTCACATGCCCAGGGCCCACTTTGGGTCCAGACCCATAGTTTAAGAAACCCTAGTCCAGGGCAATTCTGGTTCTGAAGAGCTGCTGAGTGTGAAGGCTTGTGTTACTGTGCCAGACTGCTTGATCTCATAATAATGTTTTTAGGGTGATATTAACTGAAAAAGGTCAGATGCTCTATAGTGTGTCATATCTTGGTGCTAACAAGGGATACCTATCCCCTCTCTCCTCACAGCTCCTCTTGCTTCTATAATGACCAACCGATTTGGGTTCCGGCCAGTTGTTATGATTGGTGGACTCCTCATCTCCATAGGAACCATCGCCAGTGGCTTCACCAACTCCATCAACGAGATGTACATCACCATCGGACTCGTTGCAGGTAAGACAAACAAATACACACAGGATATTGACCATCATAACTGTCACAGCGGCACCAGTGTTGTCACCAGTGGGTGTGAATGTGTGTCCTCTCCCCTCCACAGGTCTTGGGTACTGTCTGACCTTCCTTCCCACCGTCACCCTACTGTCTCAGTACTTCTCCCAGCGACGCTCCCTGGTCACAGCTGTCGCCTCCACGGGAGAGTCCTTCTCTGTGTTCGCCCTCGCCCCAGGTAAGAGGTCACAGTGGGACTAAAAGCCTCTGCTTACTAGCAAAGTTTCTCTTTAAAAAATACAATGTTTCAGTTTACCAACCTTCCCATTACCTTAATCTCACTTTTCTCAATTGCTTTTCTTTTCAAATTAACCCGCATTTAATTTGAGGTTGGATTGCAAACCCTGACCACTATAGTCTTGTATTTCAAACACTCTCCTCTTTGTTCTCCCCCATCTGCTCCTCAGCATTCTCTGCTCTGAGGGACTGTATCGGCTGGCGTTACACTCTGGTAGTGATCGGAGCTCTGCAGGGCATCATCATCATCTGTGGAGTTTTGCTAAGACCCATCTTCATCAGACCTGGACCAGCCACGGAGACAGAGACAGGTGGACTGGCTGACCAAGAGCTGAAGGCTCTGAACACACAGGAGGAGTACAGCACTAAGGAGAGATTGTACACTAAGGACAGTTCATATGTTAAGGATAGCTCTTACACACCGCAGAGTTCCTACTCTCAGGAGAACAAGCTGACTCATTGTTACTCCCTGAGCTCTGGAGAGTCTGAGGACTCTGGGGTCCAGTCCCTCCATCACCAGGTCCTGGATGATGGTAGCAAGGCAGGGGAGGAGATTCCACTGAAGGGGAAAGGGGAGAAGGGAGAAAAGGGGTGGAAAGAGAGAAGAGAGAAGGAGGCGTCTTCACAGCTGTGCTTAGGAAGCAAGGAGATGGAGAAGGACGAGGAGCAGACACAGACAGTATCCGCCCAAAAGCCCAAACTCCTTGACTTCTCCGTGCTGAGAGAAGGTAGCTTCATATGCTATGCTCTCTTCGGCCTCTTCGCCACATTGGGTTTCTTTGCCCCTCAGCTCTATATCATCGAGCTGAGCGTGAGCCGTGGCGTAGAGCGCGACCGTGCAACCTACATGCTTTCCGCCATGGCGGTTGCAGAGATCTTTGGTCGCCTCTCCATTGGTTGGGTGCTAGGCAGGAAGCTGTTTAGAGGCAGGAAGCCCTTGGTGCTGCTAGGATGTGTAGTCCTGCTGTGCCTGGTGCTGGTGGCCTTTACCCTGGTGTGGGAGTTCTGGGGCCTGGCGATGTGTTGTGGGTTCTATGGGTTTTTTATGGGCACTGTGTCATCAACGCATATACCCATGCTGGCAGAGAAAGATGTGGTGGGCATAGAGAGGATGGCGTCGGCCGCGGGAGTCTATGTGTTTATACAGAGCTTCGCTGGGCTGGCCGGACCACCACTAGGAGGTAAGAGATGCATTCAGGTCTCATATTTATTCACAGCTCTCTGTCATGTCATGTCTCTTTTTCTCTCTCTCTCACTAATGATAGATTTACCATTGGTTTTATTTTCATTATCATCAAATGAAATAACTTGATGAATTTGTGCATCATTTTTATGAATTATTTTTTTTTACTTATAAAAATGTTATTCTCTCAGGTGTTCTGGTGGACCTGACTCAGAACTACGGCTCAGCTTTCTACTCCTGTGCGGTGGGTATGGGTTTGGGAGCTGTGTTCCTGGGACTGGTACGACCAGCCAAGAGAGGCTTGCCCTGCTTCAGCAAGAGGGGGCCTCAAAATTGCCCAGAACCCCTGCAGGTGGGGCCAGGGAACCCTGTACCTCAGCGAGAGGGGAAGGAGGCCCAGGACAGAGAAAGTCTTCAGGACTTCCTAGAAGTTGACCTTGATTTGGACCAAAAACAGGAAATCATTATTGAAAAAGGCCAACTGATGACAATCTCTACTTGAAAAGACATCACACAGCTCAGAAGGAAACCCCATAAGAGTCTGAACTGAAGTCTTACATTTACATTTTAGTCATTTAGCAGACACTCTTATCCAGAGCGACTTACAGTAGAGTGCATACATTTTATTACATTTTACATACTGAGACAAGGATATCCCTACCGGCCAAACCCTCCCTAACCCGGACGACACTATGCCAATTGTGCGTCGCCCCACGGACCTCCCCGTTGCGGCCGGCTGCGACAGAGCCTGGGCGCGAACCCAGAGACTCTGGTGGCGCAGCTAGCACTGCGATGCAGTGCCCTAGACCACTGCGCCACCCGGGAGGAAGTCTTGGCTAAGCTAGTGCTGATTGAGACAAATCAGACAAATATGTGAATAAAGACTGCCATGGACAGATAAGGAATCTCTATCCTGTGATTTCAGATCTGGTTTCGGGAGTCTGGAGAGGTTTCATATCTCCAGTCACACACACTGAACAAAGGAAAGGGCATACTGAACAACCTGGATGTAAGGGGTGAAATTAACACTACAACAATGTTATTATGGCTTCCATGAACATCAAAACACTGTGCTTTAGCTCATGTAACTGTTAGAGAGGATATACAAACAATATGTAGAGGCCAGTTATTAGATTTATGAAGTCAGCTGGGAAACCTTATTACGCTCACACTTGATTTCAAAGGTCAATTGTAAGGCAACTAGCTGCAATAAGATTGTGAGTTTGCTCCCAAAAATAACAGTAAAGTTGATTCAACTTACAATTGTATCTCATTTGGGAGTAAAGCTGAACAAACATACATTCTCAAGTTGAATTGTATGTTCACTCAACTTTTAGTTTTAGGTTGAGTGAACATACGCTGAACAAAAATATAAATGCAACATGTAAAGTGTAAAGCCCATGTTTCTTGAGCTGAAATAAAATATCTCCTAAATTGTCCATACGCACAAAAAGCTTATTTCTCTAAAATGTTGTGCACAAATTTATTTACATCCCTATTAGTGAGAATTTCTCCTTTGCCAAGATAATCCAACCACCTGACAGGTGTGGCATAACAAGAAGCTGATTAAACATCATGATCATTACACAGGTGCACCTTGGGGACAATAAAAGGCCACTCTAAAATGTGCCGTTTTGTCACACAACACAATGCCACAGATGTCTCAAGTTGAGGGAGCGTGCAATTGGCATGCTGACTGCAGGAATGTCCACCAGAGCTGTTGCCAGAGAATGTCATGTTATTTATCCACCATAAGCCGCCTCCAACGTTGTTTAGAGAATTTGTCAGTACATCCAACCGGCCTCACAACTGCAGACCATGTTTATGGCGTTGTGTGGGTGAGCAGTTTGCTGATGTCAACGTTGTAAACAGAGTGCCCCATGGTTGTGGTGGGGTTATGGTATGGGCAGGCACATGCTACAGAAAACAAACACAATTGCATTTTATCGATGGCAATTTGAATGCACAGAGATACTGTGATGAGATCCTGAGGCAATTAATCTGCCGTCATCACCTCATGTTTCAGCATGATAATGCACGGCCCCATGTCGCAAGGAAAATGTTCCAGTTCTTCCATGGCCTGCATACTCACCAGACATGTCACCCATTGAGCAGGTTTGGGATGCTCTAGATTGACGTGTACGACAGCGTGTTCCAGTTCTAGACAATATCAAATATAACTTTGCACAGCCATTGAAGAGTGGGACAACATTCCACAGGCCGCAATCAACTGCCTGATCAACTCTATGCGAAGGAGATCACACCAGATACTGACTGGTTTTCTGATCCAAGCATCCAATTTTTTTTAAGGTATCTGTGACCAACAGATGCATATCGGTATTCCCAGTCATGTGAAATCCATAGATTAGGGCCTAATTCATTTATTTCAATTGACTGATTTCCTTATATGAACTGTAACTCAATAAAACATTTGAAATCGTTGCATGTTGAGTTTATATTTTTTGTTCAGGATACAATTCAACTTGAGAATGTATTCTACCCTATTCGCATAGTTTAATTTTACACTAGGAAATATGGCAATACATTAATCACAAGGCCTTTCTTTGAGGGCAGTGGTTTGAAACTCCTGGCCACGTCTGCAATTCACATTATGCCGACTTGCAAAGGATAGCCAACAACCGGAACTTTTAATCACCTGCATTCAGAATGACTGCCAGCATAAGTAAGATTGTGTATTGAGACAACCTAAATCATATAAACTGGAACAGCCACCTCAGTAATGGGTCCAGAATGTCCAACCACTAACAGATTGAATTAGTTTAGACATGTTATTTATGTTTGTGTATCATAAGATTAATCAACAAACATGAAAAAAAACAGGTATTGAAACAAACATTTCTGAAATTAAACCTGCAATAGAGCATGCTGGGAAATGTGATAATGATGGGCATGGTTGAGTGGTTTTGAGCAAACATACATTTATAATTTTACTCAACAAGCTTGTTCAAATTCAGCTCACTTCAAGGAGAGTTTGTTGAATCGATGTACAATTGTAAGGCAACCAGCTGCAATAAGATTGGGAGTTTGCTCAACATTTGGGCATATAGCTGAACCAACATGAACCTTCCAAAGGCAAACATACATTTGTTTGAATTTTTTAAAATTCAGCTCACTTCGAGTTTGTTGAGTGAACAAAGTTTAAAGGGTGACTGCTCTTCCTGATTTGGCCACGTTTAAGATTTGGCTAATTAAGAAATGATAGCAGCCATGACTGAATTTGAAACGTGGGACATGATTTGACGTGGATGTCTCTTGTGTGTTCACAGGTGGGAAAAGTTAGCTAAATTATTTAGACAATTAGCTTCAGCTGGTTGGTATGCGACCATAGCAAAATTGGTTTGACTTTGGATAGCCCATCTCTGGGAATAGTTAGCGACGGTCAATAAATGACACAATGTAAATGGGACAACATTTTCATGTTGCACATATTTTGCTGTCTCATTAAATGCTTTCAATATTTGTATATGAATTTCTACAATTTCTAGTTGGTTTGAGGTTAAGTCATTGAAATCTGGAGCTACTGACCTTGTAAAATATTGTCCCATGTACACTGTGTAATTTGCTAGCTCCATAGGGATATCAAATGTCAAACCAAATAGACCATGGGCATTATGATCAGATCACTTGCAGCTACACTCTGAATTGAAAATTATTTGGGTACTGTCAACTGTAAACAGAATTAAAATAAACACAATCCACAGAAAACTGTTACGTACCCTTTCTTCTGTGACATACTATTTTTTCCTATCTCGCAAAGCTCAGTTTTGGATGAGACTTACTTTATGACCAAACTTATCCTATTTACACTTTGTAGTCAATCATGACACTAGAATAAATGTTTTTGACACATATAGATGAAACATAGGCAATTTTCAAATGAGAAGTTGCTTTTTAGGGGCATCTGTTCTTTAACACATTTGCTCAAATGCTTATCCATTTGAAGTCCACTCAACTGGCAGAATAACGCTGATTAAGCATTTGGTATTTTTTTTATAGTGCAGGAGAATGACAAATCATGACATTATTGTATTTACTTTTGAATCTTAACTGTTTGTTTTCTAGACAATTAAATAACATGAGTCATGATATTTTTGTACAAATAAAACATATCACAATGTGTAAAGTACTTTGAATAGAAATTTACGTTCTAGGATCTTCATCTCATCCTTGTGTACATTCATCAGTCATATCTATTTCCGCAGTGTGACCATTCTAGAATCTAGAGGTAAATATGCCACTGTCTGGAGGTCTGGAAGGCCATGGTGGGTTTGGGACAATGGGGCTCAGAGTCAGACTGGGAGACAGTGAGGTGTTCATGGCTAGCTGCTCCCTCCTCCTCTATCCATCGCAGCAAGGCCTGAGAGAGACAAGTCAACCCATTATACTGTACCATGGGAAATAGACTTGCAACCAGGCTACAGAATATAGTAGTGTATCAAAGTTTACGCAAATTATGTGCTTACCTTGCGGAGGCAGAGTGGGCAGGGGTCCAGGGGCTGGGTGTCTGACTCCTCCAGGTGGTTGGAGCCCTGCATGACACACTGCAGCCACTGGCATTGCTTCACCCCAAAGATTTGCCCCATCTCATGGGTGACTGTATGTAGGCAAACATAGGGTAGGAATAGGTATACATGTGGAAGCAGCAAGCAGCCTAGCTGTTAGAGCATTGGTCCAGTAACCGAATGGTCGTCAGTTCAAATCCACAAGCTGACAAAGTGAAAAACCTGTCAATGCTCCAGGATCTGTAATTACTCCACCTCAAAGGAGTGTAGTGACATGGGAGAACTTAAGGTTGAACACCAGGCAGGCTGTGGCATTCTGGATAAACTGCAGGGTTTTGATGTTCCCCCCAATCAGGGACTTATTTTGACCTGGGACACCAGGTGGGTGAAATTTAGTATCAGGTAGAAAAGAAAACGAGCAAGCTCTGGACCTTGTAAGGTAAGAGTTGAATACACCTGTTGTAGCGCATTAACCAGCAAGAGCGACTCACTGCTTTGATGTTTGCAGAGAACTAAAGGATGTTGTCCAGGGTCATGCTAAGTTTCTTTGCACTCTGATTTAGCGATGTTACCTCTTATGCCGGAGCTCCAGGGCACGCAAAGCAGTGTACTTAGAAGCAGTGTTCCGATGGCTGTATCACTTTATCAGAAGCACGTGATCAATGACCTCTGGAGATTTGTTTAGTCTAACAACCACCTGATTGGTATTGGTTTGGTAGAAGACAAAGAGACTATGCTGCGCACACGCTACGGGGTGTGGTAAGTCATTATAATAATTTGGCTACTCTAAATTATTTTGACCAGCAGGTGCCACTAGTGTACACTGTGTTGATTGATTAAAGCCTTGAACAATGAACCTATTTTCGACACACTTGGCTGGAAAACCTCAATGCTTCAGGAAGCTTCGTTTCCCCATCACTATGTGGAGTTATCAACCATGGTGGAGAGGTCTTGGAGTGGGCAGGCCTTTCCCGGGAGGAAGAGCAGCTCCATTTTGTCAAGGTTGAGCTTGAGGTTGTGGGCTGACATCCAAGCTGAGATGTCTGCCAGGCACACAGAGATGCGTGTTGCCACCTGGGTGTATGAAGGCGGGAAGGAGTAGAGTAGGTGAGTGTCATCCGCATAGCAATGATAAGAGAGACCATGTGAGGATATGACAAAGGTTAATTTATTTCAGTATATTTTGTACTCAAAGTGACCCTTTGGGGGCCATAGCACCTGGAAACATCCCCAAAGGGGAACCCTGGCCCATGCCCCTGGGTATGCCATGAGGTGGTTTCTCTCACCTGTGTGGATCTGTAGGTTGCGTGAACTGCAGTTGACCCTGAATGCACAGACCATGGCGGTAGTGGTCACCGGAGGCAATAGCTAAACCATCAGCCCAAAAGAAGGCCTGGCAGTAGTCCCTCAGCCACTCCACGTACTGGCCTGTCTCTCCCTCCCCATAGGAACCTGTGAAATAACCCACAAATGGGTGACATCAACTGAATGGTACCACTCAATGTTTAACCTTGCATATCCTCTCCCACATAGCTCTGTAAAATGGGTTCAATGGAACATTCTGGTGTTTGTACTGTAGCCCTGAATGCTGTTTCTGTGGTCTTTGTGCCTGGCTCAGAAGGAAAGAAAAACTAGGAGATCCACTGGTAGTGTATGCCCTATCCAGTCACTTACAGTAGCTGCTGTGTGTGGCTCAATAGTAGTGGTCAGCTCAATCACACACTAATTAGTTTGTTGTACATGGTGCGCCAGCTTATGGCATCTGATTCACTGTTACTTTCAAAGGATCTTGCCACTGCAGGGAAACTGTATCCCTGTACAGTATTAGGCCATAGGGCTTGAGAGACGACAAAGACAGAGAGAGATTGTGGACCCACCTACCGATGGTCTATGTGTAGATAGTACTGTGACCCTTGATGGGCGTGCTGCGGTAGGGGTTGCTATAGAAACTAGAAGTCCAGCGGCTCCTCTGTGTGCGAGGGGATCCAGTCCGAGTCGGAGTACACAGTGATGAGCCGGAACCAGGACCCGTCCCCCGGATGGAGACCCTCCTCCAGGAGCCTCCGCTCTTGTCGGCTGTACTTACAGTAGCGATAACTCAGGTCACAGCGGCTGGACACAAGGGCGGTGCAAAGTGTCTCCGGGGGTGCTGGATCACCTGCATCTGTGGAGCAGCCAGGTGGAGGTGAGGAGAGGACACAGGTGTGACGCAAGGTGAAGTTAGAGTAGGATGAAGTTGACCTAAAGGCCTAGACACTGTACCTCCCTCCTAATGGCATTGGTTAGGGTTAGGGTTTGAGAAGGATGTTTAATATTTGTACTTTAGAGCATCTTCCAGAGCCTTGTATGGCACAGCGACAAGTGAGACTAAGACTGCACAGGTAAGACCCACCTTATATGTGTAAAGGGTCGATGTGCAGCAGGTGGGACGGAGTCAGGCGCAGGACACAGAGGATGAGTAATAATGGACTTTTACTCAAGACGACAACAAAATAAATTCCACGCAGGGAAAACAATCCAGCTCACAAAATATTAGCGACAGCTAAACACAGAACAAACACGCACAAAACCATGTGGGAACCAGAGGGTTAAATAGGGAATAAATAATAATGTAATGGAAACCAGGTGTGTACAATAAAGACAAAACAAATGGACAATGAAACGTAGATCGGTGGCGGCTAGAAAACCGGTGACGTTGACCACCAAACGCCGCCCGAACAAGGAGAGGCACTAACTTCGGCGGAAGTCGTGACAAAATGTGGGGCTCAGACAACAGAAACTAAACCCAGCTGAAACATAACGTTCTGAGAACCATATGTTTCTCCGAGCTTGGTGAGAGTTTGGTTGTCCTATGGTTATTTTGCATACAACCTTCCCACAACTTTCTCTGAATGTTGCAGGATAGTTTGCTTGGCTTTGGAACATTCTCAGTACATTTAAGGAATTTTACATTATTTTAACAGAACGTTTCCTAAAGGTTCAAACATGGTTACATTTACTTTCAATGTTGGTAATGTTCTCCAACTGGTTTGACATTGGGGATGCTCTCAAAAATTTCAGAGAACATTAAGAAACAACATTCTTCTGTGGGAATCTCAGTACTTCAGCGTAACGTTTCCTACAGGTTTCCTCATGGTTCTACTTAAAGATATGTTCCCACTGGCCTCCCGGGTGGCGCAGTGGTCTAGGGCACTGCATCGCAGTGCTAACTGCGCCACCAGAGTCTCTGGGTTCGCGCCCAGGCTCTGTCGCAGCCGGCCGCGACCGGGAGGTCCGTGGGGCGACGCACAATTGGGCTAGCGTCGTCCGGGGTAGGGTGGGTTTGGCCGGTAGGGATATCCTTGTCTCATCGCGCTCCAGCGACTCCTGTGGCGGGCCGGGCGCAGTGTGCGCTAACCAAGGGGGACAGGTACACGGTGTTTCCTCCGACACATTGGTGCGGCTGGCTTCCGGGTTGGAGGCGCGCTGTGTTAAAGAAGCAGTGCGGCTAGGTTGGGTTGTGCTTCGGAGGACGCATGGCTTTCGACCTTCGTCTCTCCCGAGCCCGTACGGGAGTTGTAGCGATGAGACAAGATAGTAATTACTAGCGATTGGATACCACGAAAATTGGGGAGAAAAGGGGGTAAAAAAAATAAATAAAAAAATAAAATAAAAAGATATGTTCCCAAATTGTTCTGAGAACGTTAAGAAATTGTTCCATAAAACCAAAAGAACACCTTAGTAACGTACAGAGAACATTTCGTTCTCAGCATCGACAAAACTCTCTCTATCCTCCTATATTGTTAAGTGTGTTGGCTGCGCCCACTAATCGGCCACTAATGAGTGCTTGTTTCCTTTTGAAATGGGTATGGTTGAATACACTAAAATGAACAGCTTTGTATGCATAAAAAAACATGGCATGCTTGTTCCACCCTGGTGGTGCAGTATTTGTATTTATTATGGATCCTCATTGGCTGCTGTCAAGGAATAGAGTTCCATGTGGTCATGGCTCTATGTAGTACTGTGCGCCTTCCATAGTCTGTTCTGGACTAGCCGAGCTGTGCGCTAGTAGTTCAAACAGACAGCTCAATCATTCAACATTTCAATACCTCTCATAAATACAAGTCAATCTCTCCTCCAATTTGAGCCAGGAGAGATTGACATTCATATTATTTTTTAGCTCTCTCTGTACATCCAAGGGCCAGCTGTGCTGCCTTGTTCTGAGCCAATTGCAAAAAGTCACTTTTTGTGGCACCAGACCAAACGACTGAACAGTAGTCCATGTGCGAACCAAACTAGGACTTGTAGGATCTGCCTTGTTGATTGTGCTGTTAAGAAGGTAGAGCAGCGCTTTATTATGGACAGACTTCTCCCTATTTTTGCTACTGTTGTATCAATATGTTTTGACCATGACAGTTTACAATCCAGGGTTACTCCAAGCTGTTTAGTCACCTTTCACATTATTTATTACATGATTTAGTTGAGGTTTAGGGTTTAGTGAATGATTTGTCCCAAATACAATGCTTTAAGTTTTAGAAATATTTAGGACTGACCTATTCCTTGCCACCCACTCTGAAACTGACTGCAGCTCTTTGTTAAATGTTGCAGTCATTTCAGTTGCTGTAGTAGCTGACGTGTATAGTGATGAGTTATCCGCATACATAGACACTTGTATGGCTTTAAGAGGCTTTACTCAAAGCTTACTCATAAGCTTTAAGAGATGTCCTACCCTAAATGACAAATTAGTCCACAGCTATCTTTTGGTGACTCTCAAAAAACATGGCTTGACCACAAACCCAAGGGCTCTTTTAAATGTAACCAGTGCAACCATTGCAGCAATATTGCACAGAAAACGTATTTGGTGGACACAGCTTATAAAATGGAGTATTAAGTTAAGCATTTCATTAACTGCAAAACCACTCATGTCATCTATAGATTGGAATGTCCACAGTGCAAGGTGTTCTACATTGGACGGACAAAGAGACGCCTTCAAGACCGCTTAGCGGAACACAAGTACGCCATACGGGTAGGCAATGAAGACTACCCCATGGCAAGGCACTACAAGTCCTTACACCATGGCAACCCTGCCCTGCCAACCCTACAAGCTATGGGTATTGAGCATGTTCCGGCCTCTATTAGAAAAGGGGACAGTCTTAAACAGTTAAACCAAAGGGAAGGTTTTTGGATTTACAAACTACAGGCCACTAAGTACCCTGGTTTAAATGAAGATATGGATTTCTCACCCTTCCTGTAGGGTCGTGATAGGTCCATTTCAATCAATCAATCAATCAATTTTATTTTATATAGCCCTTCGTACATCAGATAATATCTCGAAGTGCTGTACAGAAACCCAGCCTAAAACCCCAAACAGCTAGAATGCAGGTGTAGAAGCACGGTGGCTAGGAAAAACTCCCTAGAAAGGCCAAAACCTAGGAAGAAACCTAGAGAGGAACCAGGCTATGAGGGGTGGCCAGTCCTCTTCTGGCTGTGCCGGGTGGAGATTATAACAGAACTATGCCAAGATGTTCAAAAATGTTCATAAGTGACAAGCATGGTCAAATAATAATCATGAATAATTTTCAGTTGGCTTTTCATAGCTGATCATTAAGAGTTGAAAAACAACAGGTCTGGGACAGGTGGCGGTTCCATAACCGCAGGCAGAACAGCTGAAACTGGAATAGCAGCAAGGCCAGGCGGACTGGGGACAGCAAGGAGTCACCACGGGCGGCAGTCCCGACGCATGGTCCTAGGGCCCAGGTCCTCCGAGAGAAAGAAAGAGAGAAGGAGAAAATTAGAGAGAGCCAAGATTTTCAAAATGTTCATAAATGACAAGCATGGTCAAATAATAATCAGGAATAAATCTCAGTTGGCTTTTCATAGCCGATCATTAAGAGTTGAAAACAGCAGGTCTGGGACAGGTAGGGGTTCCATAACCGCAGGCAGAAGAGTTGAAACTGGAATAGCAGCAAGGCCAGGCGGACTGGGGGCAGCAAGGAGTCACCACGGCCGGTAGTCCCGACGTATGGTCCTAGGGCTCAGGTCCTCCGAGAGAAAGAGAGAAGGAGAAAATTAGAGAGAGCCAAGATTTTCAAAATGTTCATAAATGACAAGCATGGTCAAATAATAATCAGGAATAAATCTCAGTTGGCTTTTCATAGCCGATCATTAAGAGTTGAAAACAGCAGGTCTGGGACAGGTAGGGGTTCCATAACCGCAGGCAGAAGAGTTGAAACTGGAATAGCAGCAAGGCCAGGCGGACTGGGGGCAGCAAGGAGTCACCACGGCCGGTAGTCCCGACGTATGGTCCTAGGGCTCAGGTCCTCCGAGAGAAAGAGAGAAGGAGAAAATTAGAGAGAGCCAAGATTTTCAAAATGTTCATAAATGACAAGCATGGTCAAATAATAATCAGGAATAAATCTCAGTTGGCTTTTCATAGCCGATCATTAAGAGTTGAAAACAGCAGGTCTGGGACAGGTAGGGGTTTCGTAACCGCAGGCAGAAACAGTTGAAACTGGAATAGCAGCAAGGCCGGGCGGACTGGGGACAGCAAGGTGTCAGCATGCCCGGTAGTCCTGACGTATGGTCCTAGGGCTCAGGTTCTCAGAGAGAAAGAGAGAACGAGAGAATTAGAGAGAGCATACTTAAATTCACACAGGACACTGGATAAGACAGGAGAAGTACTCCAGGTATAACCAACTGACCCCAGCCCCCCGACACATAAACTACTGCAGCATAAATACTGGAGGCTGAGACAGGAGCGGTCAGGAGACACTGTGGCCCCATCCGAAGAAACCCCCGGACAGGGCCAAACAGGAAGGATATAACCCCACCCACTCTGCCAAAGCACAGCCCCCACACCACTAGAGGGATATCCTCAACCACCAACTTACAATCCTGAGACAAGGCCGACAAAGGTCTCCACCACAGCACAACCACCACAGCACAACCAAGGGGGGGCGCCAACCCAGACAGGAAGTTCACGTCAGTAACTCAACCCGTCAGTAACTCAACCCACTCAAGTGACGCACCCCTCCTAGGGACGGCATGAAAGAGCACCAGCAAGCCAGTGACTCAGCCCCAGTAACAGGGTTAGAGGCAGAGAATCCCAGTGGAGAGAGGGGAACCGGCCCTGGAGAGACAGCAAGGGTGGTTCGTTGCTCCAGAGCCTTTCCGTTCACCTTCACACTCCTGGGCCAGACTACACTCAATCATATGACCTACTGAAGAGATAAGTCTTCAGTAAAGACTTAAAGGTTGAGACCGAGTCTGCGTCTCTCACATGGGTAGGCAGACTGTTCCATAAAAATGGAGATCTATAGGAGAAAGCCCTGCCTCCAGCTGTTTGCTTAGAAATTTTAGGGACAATTAGGAGGCCTGCGTCTTGTGACCGTAGCGTACGTGTAGGTATGTACGGCAGGACCAACTCGGAAAGATAGGTAGGAGCAAGCCCATGTAACGCTTTATAGGTTAACAGTAAAACCTTGAAATCAGCCCTTGCCTTAACGGGAAGCCAGTGTAGGGAAGCTAGCACTGGAGTAATATGATCAAATTTCTTGGTTCTAGTCAGGATTCTAGCAGCCGTATTTAGCACTAACTGAAGTTTATTTAGTGCTTTATCCGGGTAGCCGGAAAGTAGAGCATTGCAGTAGTCTAACCTAGAAGTAACAAATGCATGGATTAATTTTTCTGCATCATTTTTGGACAGAACATTTCTGATTTTTGCAATGTTACGTAGATGGAAAAAAGCTGTCCTTGAAACAGTCTTGATATGTTCGTCAAAAGAGAGATCAGGGTCAAGAGTAACGCCGAGGTCCTTCACAGTTTTATTTGAGACGACTTTACAACCATCAAGATTAATTGTCAGATTTAACAGAAGATCTCTTTGTTTCTTGGGACCTAGAACAAGCATCTCTGTTTTGTCCGAGTTTAAAAGTAGAAAGTTTTCAGCCATCCACTTCCTTATGTCTGAAACACAGGCTTCTAGCGAGGGCAATTTTGGGGCTTCACCATGTTTCATTGAAATGTACAGCTGAGTGTCATCCGCATAGCAGTGAAAGTTAACATTATGTTTTCGAATAACATCCCCAAGAGGTAAAATATATAGTGAAAACAATAGTGGTCCTAAAACGGAACCTTGAGGAACACCGAAATGTACATTTGATTTGTCAGAGGACAGACCATTCACAGAGACAAACTGATATCTTTCCGACAGGTAAGATCTAAACCAGGCCAGAACTTGTCCGTGTAGACCAATTTGGGTTTCCAGTCTCTCCAAAAGAATGTGGTGATCGATGGTGTCAAAGGCAGCACTAAGGTCCAGTAGCACGAGGACAGATGCAGAGCCTCGGTCTGACGCCATTAAAAGGTCATTTACCACCTTCACAAGTGCAGTCTCAGTGCTATGATGGGGTCTAAAACCAGACTGAAGCATTTCGTATACATTGTTTGTCTTCAGAAAGGCAGTGAGTTGCTGCGCAACAGCTTTTTCTAAAATTTTTGAGAGGAATGGAAGATTCGATATAGGCCGATAGTTTTTTATATTTTCCGGGTCAAGGTTTGGCTTTTTCAAGAGAGGCTTTATCACTGCCACTTTTAGTGAGTTTGGTACACATCCGGTGGATAGAGAGCTGTTTATTATGTTCAACATAGGAGGGCCAAGCACAGGAAGCAGCTCCTTCAGCAGTTTAGTAGGAATAGGATCCAGTATGCAGCTTGAAGGTTTAGAGGCCATGATTATTTTCATCATTGTGTCAAGAGATATAGTACTAAAACACTTAAGTGTCTCTCCCGATCCCAGGCCCTCGCAGAGCTGTGCAGATCCAGGACAGCTAAGCCCTGGAGGAATACGCAGATTCAAAGAGGAGTCCGTAATTTGCTTTCTAATGGTCATGATCTTTTCCTCAAAGAAGTTCATGAATTTATTACTGCTGAAGTGAAAGCCATCCTCTCTTGGGGAATGCTGCTTTTTAGTTAGCTTTGCAACAGTATCAAAAAGAAATTTTGGATTGTTCTTATTTTCCTCGATTAAGTTGGAAAAGTAGGATGATCGAGCAGCAGTGAGGGCTCTTCGGTACTGCACGGTACTGTCTTTCCAAGCTAGTCGGAAGACTTCCAGTTTTGTGTGGCGCCATTTCCGTTCCAATTTCCTGGAAGCTTGCTTCAAAGCTCGGGTATTTTCTGTATACCAGGGAGCTAGTTTCTTATGACAAATGTTTTTCGTTTTTAGGGGTGCAACTGCATCTAGGGTATTGCGCAAGGTTAAATTGAGTTCCTCAGTTAAGTGGTTAACTGATTTTTGTCCTCTGACGTCCTTGGGTAGGCAGAAGGAGTCTGGAAGGGCATCAAGGAATTTTTGTGTTGTCTGAGAATTTATAGCACGACTTTTGATGCTCCTTGGTTGGGGTCTGAGCAGATTATTTGTTGCGATTGCAAACGTAATAAAATGGTGGTCCGATAGTCCAGGATTATGTGGAAAAACATTAAGATCTACAACATTTATTCCATGGGACAAAACTAGGTCCAGAGTATGACTGTGGCAGTGAGTAGGTCCAGAGACATGTTGGACAAAACCCACTGAGTCGATGATGGCTCCGAAAGACTTTTGGAGTGGGTCTGTGGACTTCTCCATGTGAATATTAAAATCACCAAAAATTAGAATATGATCTGCTATGACTACAAGGTCTGATAGGAATTCAGGAAACTCAGAGAGGAACGCTGTATATGGCCCAGGAGGCCTGTAAACAGTAGCTATAAAAAGTGATTGAGTAGGCTGCATAGATTTCATGACTAGAAGCTCAAAAGACGAAAACGCCATATTTTTTTTTGTAAATTGAAATTTGCTATCGTAGATGTTAGCAACACCTCCGCCTTTGCGGGATGCACGGGGGATATGGTCACTAGTGTAACCAGGAGGTGAGGCCTCATTTGCTGTCATCTAGTGGACATTTTGCTCAATTGCCCTCATCTATGTTTAGACTGTTGTTGTTCATGTTTGCTGTGTTCTAGTGCAATATGGAATATATTGCTTTCTTATTCTTGACACTTCTCCCAGTCATATTTAAGGTTAGAACTGCCTTTCTAGGGGTTCTGATACTTATAGCTTGGAGTTAAATTTTTTGATAACATAGCTACTGTATTTCACTTTTTAATGTGTATAGTATTGCTTACTAGGTGTGTCCAATCAATTTTGTAACTACTCCCTCTTCAAATTAGGGCTAATTGGAAAAGCTGTTCAAAAGAGGACATTGTATTATTTCTTTGTACTCCCTGACGAAGGCCATGCAGCCGAAACGCGTCAGATTTTTTAAACTTTGTTTCTATTGACCATGTCATACAAATAAAGGCATTTTAATTAATTATATGAAGAGTGCCTTGGTCCTCCTTTTTTACCTTCTGTCTACCAAAATGTTCTATTGTGTACCTTAGTAGTGCTTCCCTTCCTCCTCTTTCTGCCATTGGCATGTCGTTTGTAAAGATTGAAAAAAGTAAGGGGCCTAGACAACTGCCCTGGGGAATTCCTGATTCTACCTGGATTATGTCGGAGAGGCTTCCATTTTTTTATTTTATTTTATTTATTTTATTTCACCTTTATTTAACCAGGTAGGCAAGTTGAGAACAAGCTCTCATTTACAATTGCGACCTGGCCAAGATAAAGCAAAGCAGTTCAACACATACAACAACACAGAGTTACACATGGAGTAAAACAAACATACAGTCAATAATACAGTAGAAAAATAAGTCTATATACAATGTGAGCAAATGAGGTGAGATAACTGTAAAATAGCATTGTATCTGGTCAAACACAATTTTTTCCAAAGGTTGCTAAGGGTTGGTAAAAGGCTGCTTGGTCGGCTATTTAAGCCAGTAATGGGGGCTATTCTTAGGTAGCGAAATCACTTTTGCTTCCCTCCAGGCCTGGGGGCACACACTTTCTAGTAGGCAATTTCATCTGCTATTATCCTCAGTAATTTTCTATCAAAGTTGTCAGACCCCGGTGGCTTGTCATTGTCTATAGACAACAATTTTTTCACCTCTTCCATGCTCACTTTATGGAATTCAAAATTACAATCAAATTGTATTTGTCACATGCGCCAAATACAACACGTGTAGACGTTACAGTGAAATGCTTAATTACAAGCCCTTAACCAACAATGCA
This sequence comes from Salvelinus fontinalis, assembly GCF_029448725.1. NCBI lineage: Eukaryota > Metazoa > Chordata > Actinopteri > Salmoniformes > Salmonidae > Salvelinus > Salvelinus fontinalis. The sequence continues at coordinate 26,953,840 of NC_074694.1, forward strand.
GTTTTAAGAAAAATATTTTGGGTACCGGTACAGAGTCAATGTGTGGGGGCACAGGTTAGTTGAGGTAATTGAGGTAATATGTACATGTAGATAGAGGTAAAGTGACTATGCAAGGATAATAAACGGAGAGTAGCAGTAGCATAAAAATGGGAATGGGAGGGTAGAAGCTGTCAAGAAGCCTTTAGGACCTAGACTTGCGCTTGCCATGCAGTAGCAGAGAGAACAGTCTATGACTAAGGTGGCTGGAGTCTTTGGCAATTTTTTTAGGGCCTTCCTCTGACACCGCCTGGTGATGCAATCAGTCAGGATGCTCTCGATGGTGCAGCTGTAGAACTTTTTGAGGATCTGAGGACCAATGCCAAATATTTTCTGTCTCCTGAGGGGAATGTGTAGTGACAACGTTTGTTGCTGGCACGTCATGCCTAAGTTTGCTAATCTTGCCAATGAATTTTTTTTAAATTAAAGTTGTTGGTAATATCAATCAGTTTTGTGATGAATGAGCCATCTGATTCAATGAATGATGGAGCTGAGTTTGACCTTTTTCCAACAATGTCATTTAAGTTGCTCAAGTTGTTTTACTATCATTCTTTATGTAATTTATCTTTGTTAGTGTAGTTTCTTCTTCTTTTATTCTGTTTAGTCACAGGATTTCTTAATTTGCAATATGTTTGCCAATCGGTTGTGCAGCCAGACTTATTTGTCATTCATTTTGCCTCATCCTTCGCAACCATACAATTTTTCAATTCCTCATCAATCCACAGGGATTTAACCGTTTTTAATAATTTTCTTAATGAGTGCATGCTTGTTAGTAACTGGAATAAGCAATTTCATAAATGTGTGAAGCGCAGCATCGGTTTGCTCCTCATTACACACCACAGACCAAGAAATATTCCTTACATCAACAATATAGGAATCACTACAAAACTTTTTGTATGACCTTTTTAAGTGGACTAATTCCAGGGATACAGAACAGAAGATTGATGCAGGGTCGCAATAAATGTGTTTGCATTATTCATGCATAAGGAAATTAATTTCCATTGGTCCTATCTATGCTTGGAGTTAGCCCAAAATAAGATAGCAGTGTTATTAAAAGGCTTATTGAAACATTCAATAAAATGTTTAGGGAAGTTATAAATCTCCAAATAACCTATAATACCCGTTCTCAGAGCGCTAATAAAACCTCCAGGGAAAACTTTCAAGGAACCAGAGTAAAACGTTCTCCGACCCTTCCTGCAACTGAAAAAAAAATCCCAGACAAAATGTTCACTTCTGTGCTCAGAATGTTTAAAAAATATGTTGGTTTTACCAGTCAGGAAATGCATGACGACGTTCCCACAACCAACGTGAAACAAAAAACATAAGTTCCCACAACTTCCAAGGAACCAAATGTGCTAGCTGGGAACGCCTCCTGACTTTTTTGTTTTTGTCAATTGTCTTTAAAGCTGCACTATGCAAAAATCAAATAATTCAGATACGCACAAATCGAATTATGGCCCCTATAATTCCAGAACTGGTGGAGGAATAAAAATAACTTCTAAATGTCAACTTTTGCAACCACCAGTAACACATACAACACAAAATGACACAATCATTTTTCTTCGGTGACCCAGGTAGATAGAACAATGAGGGTTAGTTCTAAAAATATATATTTGGTATTACATGTGATTTACAAATCGTACTGTAGATTCTGCAGATGGCATTCGGTCGATTTCTGCTTCAAGTAGATCGTTACGTCATCAAACGTCATGTAAATACTATCAGCTGGGTCTTTTTCCTAGCAGGGCTGGCTTGGGTTCCTGGTACTGTACCTCTTTCGGATCTGTCATTTCACCAAGACGGAATGAGAGTTTGACTGATCTCAAATAAGACTATCAACACTCGAGTTAAATTGACGGTTTGGAGGAATCTCTCGCTTGTTTCGTTATAGTTTAGCCAGTTTTCTATGCTAGCTGGTTAGCAAAGTAGCGTAGGCTATACGTTAGCTAGCTAACAACGGTGAACGGTAGCCAACTCTAGCATAGAGAGACTGGAAATAGACTTCATTGCATAACGTTAACTGAGAGAGAAGCTAGTTTACTGACATAATTAGCATCCATATTCTGTGAAAGTGACAGTGAATGCTCAATTCTAAGACTTAACCAGTCAAGGGTTGTTACTTTGCTAACCAGGGCAGGGAGGCTATTCAACAAGCTAACGTTAGCATTCAGCTAGATCAGAATGCCCTGACTGAGCTTGTGCGGTAAGTTTGGGGAGAGCTGCTGTGCGTACGATAATAGATTTTCTGCAAGGCTGAAAGCTTCCAGGGAGAGGAGTTGTTTTCATTCAGACGTGTCCAGGGCAGGGGCCTTAACGAACGTCTTTCTCACTAAAAAGAAGCTATAGACAATCGTCTCCCAAATGTTGACAGAAAACAGGTGAGTTTCTTTCTTAGAATAACGCCTTATTCAATTACTATCGACCTCAGTGACTGCTAACTGTATTTGTCTCTCTTGTAGGCTAACTGATCACGCAATATCAGTTTAATATCTCACTTGGTTGTTTTCTACCCTGTGTACTGATCAATAAGTTGTCATACCCATGGCTGATAATTTGAGGACGTCTGCTCCTGTAACTAGGCTGTGCATGAGATCGCCTATCTCTCTATTTTGGGTACTTGGTGTTCTCTCACACATACACCTGCTCTCTCAAAATAGGCCTAGTAATATATGCCATTTAGTAGACGCTTTTATCCAAAGGGACTTACAGTATACATTTGAAGTGTGGGTGGCACCAGTGGGAATCAAACCCATGGCCTTTGTTGTTGCAAGCACCGTGATCTTCTGACTGAGTCACACAGATCACAAATGCAAACTTCCTCTCTTTCTCTCTAAGATGGTCACTCTCTCACTTTTACTCCCTGGCCTCTCTCACTCTCACTGTGTACAGGAAGCGGCGGCGTGGTGGAGACAATGAGGGGGACCAGCTGAACCCCCAGGCCAAAAGGTCAGGAGGGGGGCAGGAGGGTCACGTCATGGTGTCCAAATTGGGCCAAGATGTTTGGGACTCTGAGGTGACAGAACACCCACACACACACATACTTGTGATGGTTTGGGCAACAAGTATTTTATGTAAGTCATACCTGTTTTTCTCTTTCTGTGCTCCAGTCATCCAGCAGTGACAGCAGTAGTGGTATCAGTAGTCCTGAGAGGGCAACGGGAGGAGGTAGCACATATACGAAGAACAGCACGTCCCAGGGTCTCCTCAGACCCTTGCCAGAAGACCCTTCCATTTCCTCGTTGAGTCTTTATGGCAACGACACCCCCTATGACCACATCAACAGTGTCCTGAGGGAGGCCCACTTCAGCAGTCTGCAGACCAGAGGTCAACCAGGATCTACGTGACCTCATCCCACCTCAGACCCTTGTTACCCCACTGGAACAAGCCCCTGGGTAGGATCCAGGAAGAAGTTGCCCATAGGCTCAAATCTAGAATAAACTTACCCCAGATTTGTGTCCAGGAGCAACTTCATCCTACTGGAATTCAGGATGTGGCAGATGTGGGTAAAGATCCTTTGGGCTCTGGACCCAATCCATACCATTGTCCCTGTGCTGTACACCTTGAAATGTGCCATACAGAAAGCACACCTACATATCCAATGGCCCACCCACTGTGGTACTACTATATGCAGTATGTATGTACTCCAGCACTTTACTGAGGGGTCTACTATTCTGTGGTGGTCTCCTTACATGAGTGAGTTGTTGTTGGACATTATCATCGCCACTGGTGCTATCTACTACAGACAGACATCGGTATGAGTGTCTAAGTGCTTGCTGTAGCCTAATTAATAAAGTGAAGCACTTTATCCTGCCTGTTATATTTTCTTGTCTAGCCCAGTACTCATGCTGTTTCTATGCATAGCTGAGTGTGAGTTGATGTTGATTAGTTTCTGTGATTACTTTCTATGATCATCACATTGGCCTAGATGAAATCCAGAAAGAGAATTTCAAGCCACACTGCCAAGCTTCTTGAACTGATAAGGCGAGGTTCTTTACAGAATAAAGGTTTGAGTTTGTCCTTGTGTACACATGTCGGCAGGTTTCTGTGGAACTGGCATTTCCAGCAACTGCAGTGACCATCAACTGCTCATCCTCGCACCACGAAAAAAGTAGAGGGAACCATGAGTACACTCACTTGCACAGAATACATTTCTCTATGACTATAACAGGCGACATTCTCCATTGTTCAGGGGAGTGAATTGAACATTACAGAATGTTCCAATAGAAATGGTATTTTTTTGTTTCTCTCTACAACATTGTTTAACGGACCACACCACTCAATAGTATACGCCTCAGACCCACGAGTGTGGGTCAGTCTGGGAAGATCAGTGGGTTCACTGTAACGAGACACAATCTACATTTTGCATACCTCTGCTATTTTCCAGATACCATCACAAACATTGAGTTGCAGGGGCCTTTGAGTTTGTTTTCATACAGCCTCCAATAACCTTTATCCTTCCCTGTGTTTTTCTTTATCCTTCCATCATCTTGGCAATGCTTATCGTCATCACTATTATAGCCTGTCACCCTAGGAAAGTAAACAACAAAATACAGGTGGGAGACTGACATCTCTGGTCTTGTTGAAAAATGTTTGGCCCTGTTTGAAAACTTTGAAAAAGCATACTTTCTTCCTCTCTTCAAGTAAAGTCACTGCTTGATTACTTAGGAGTCTGTTCTACACTATACACAAGGGGGCAATCTATACCTAACGTTGATGAAAAATCAAGAAAGGATGGCTGCAGTAAGCAGCCCTGTCAAGTGACAATTTCGCAGTGTATGTACTTGTTCAGTTTGAAATTGCTATGAGACAATTTATTTTATTATGTTACAGATGTCTGGGTACAGTAACGCCACTTACTCCAGTATTAAAATGGAACTGCAGCCCCATCAGGACATCCCTGATATCAGTAGTGATCTGTACAGTTTAATTGTGAAGTTTACATACACTTAGGTTGGAGTCATTAAAACTTGTTTTTCAACCTCTCAACAAATGTCTTGTTAACAAACTATAGTTTTGGCAAGTCGGTTAGGACATCTAAGTAATTTAGTAATTTTAGTAATTTTTCCAACAATTGTTTACAGACAGATTATTTCACTTATAACTCACTGTTTCCAAACGCCTGAAGGTACCATGTTCACCCGTACAAACAATAGTACACAAGTATAAACACCATGGGACCACGCAGCCGTCTTACCGCTCAGGAAGGAGATGCGTTCTGTCTCCTAGAGATGAACGTGCTTTGGTGCGAAAAGTGCAAATCAATCCCAGACAACAGCAAAGGACCTTGTGAAGATGCTGGAGGGAACAGGTACAAAAGTATCTATATCCACAGTAAAACGAGTCCTATATCGACATAACCTGAAAGGCCGCTCAGCAAGGAAGAAGCCACTGCTCCAAAATCACCATAAAAAAGCCAGACTACGGTTTGCAACTGCACATGGGGACAAAGATCGTACTTTCTGGAGAAATGTCCTCTGGTCTGATGAAACAAAAATAGAACTGTTTGGCCATAATGACCATCGCTATGTTTGGAGGAAAAGGGGGGAGGCTTGCAAGCTGAAGAACACCATCCCAACCATGAAGCATGGGGGTGGCAGCATCATGTTGTGGGAGTGCTTTGCTGCAGGAGAGACTGGTGCACTTCACAAAACAGATGGCATCACGAGGAAGGAACATTATGTGGATATATTGAAGTAACATCTCAAGACATCAGTCAGGAAGTTAAAGCTTGGTCGCAAATGGGTCTTCCAAATGGACAATGATCCCAAGCATACTTCCAAAGTTGTGGCAAAATGGCTTAAGGACAAAAAAGTCAAGGTATTGGAGTGGCCATCACAAAGCCCCGACCTCAACCCTATAGAAAATTTGTAGGCAGAACTGAAAAAGTGTGTGCGAGCAAGAAGGCCTGCAAACCTGACTCAGTTTCACCAGCTCTGTCAGGAGGAATTGGCCAAAATTCACCTAACTTATTGTGGGAAGCTTGTGGAAGGCTACCCGAAACATTTGACCCAAGTTAAACAATTTAAAGGCAATGCTACCAAATACTAATTGAGTGTAAACTTCTGACCCAGGGGGAATGTGATGAAAGCTGAAATAAATCATTCTCTCTACTATTATTCTGACATTTCACATTCTTAAAATAAAGTGGTGATCCTAACTGATCTAAGACAGGGAATTTTTACTAGGATTAAATGTCAGAAATTGTGAAAAACTGAGTTTAAATGTATTTGGATAAGGTGTATGTAAACTTCCCATTTCAACTGTATGTGTCCAGGGCAGAGAAAGGAGAGGTACAAACCCTTCTGTTGCAGCACGGTACCAGAGCTGACGCCTACTTGTACCGCAACTAGTCTTCATTTACACGCTTTTGATTTGGGCTTTTCTTGTCTGATTCAAGTCAAATATTGATCATTTGTTAGAAATGGATAGTTCAGGATGAATAATGTAACATTGAACTATTGATTGATTCATTATAACTTGATACCGCTGCAGTTTACATTTCCTCTGTGTGCATTTTACAATTTTACTATTTGCCTTAATGATCCCAAGACCCAGCCAGAAGTCTGACCCCTAAAACAAAGTATCCATCCAGGGTATTTTAGAGGATTGGATCAACCTATGATGATAGATGAGAGCTGCCAGTAACACTGTAGGGAACGGTCCTAATGGCTGTTACCTAAAGCCCCACCAACATAGCAGCCAGCCACCTCTGTCTGTGCTACAGAGCACCAGAGATTAATTCCTCAGTCACATGACTAATGACCTTGAGCTGAAAGACATGGACTTGATTGACATGTACCATTTTATTGCAGCAACTGAATTCGAATTTGGGGTTGGGTGTGACTCACCAACACAATAACAAATGTTTTTATGGAGCAGAACATCTAAACAAATCAATTCTTTGTTAGCAATTTAACTTGTTATATTTACATGCTTATGTTCACAAAAATGTATGTATTTGTTAGGCAATAGACCTCTGTGGCTGTTATTTCTTTATATGTATCTTGTTACTTACAATTGTACTTGCTGCTCACGACTGTACCAAAACATATGTATTTTAATTGTATCTTACAATGTCATTAAGTAACTTGATTTGTACTTCAGTAATGCTACTTACCCTGACTTTGAATTCCAGACAGTAACTGGCCTTCAACTAAATAGTCTCTGGTAGAATAGAATAAAAAGTGAATGATTTTGATAAGTAATACAGGACTGCATTGCATGAACATGTGAATGAAGTGAAGACTGTGAACACTGACCCTGTCCCACTTCTATTCACAACCATATTCCATTTATTTTGCTGAAGAGTCAGGGAGATGTTTTCACATTAGTTTGTATGAGTCGGTAGGAGTTGGTGTGTAGGAGTGTACCTAAATGACTGTGATGTCACCGTTGACCTTTGAGCTGCTGTCATGTCTTAATTAAGCATTACTAATGCCCCCTAGGCTTTGGTCACTTGTTGGTTAAGGCTTGTGGTCTATGGAATGTAACTGCTATATAGACAGTAGACTGCTTTTCAGTAGTGTTTTATTTTTCCTTAATTTTTCACATTCTTGTTCATTTTCATTGGCAAAGCAAAGGTTAGGTTTGTAAAGCACATCTGGCACAAAAGAAGGCCACATGAAAAGTCAGCAGTGTAATAGCTTTACACACATTACACACCCAACACTGTTCATGGAAAGAAACACTTGTACACATTAACGTATAGTTCATATCATACATAACAAATTGTTCTTATCTGCTTAAAAAATGTACACATTTAACAGTAACAATGCTCCCATATAAATGAGTCTTTGTTTGTTCGTAAACTATGCACTGCACAGACATTGGAGACCTAAACAAACCAACATGTCCCAAACATCAAGAGGATAATTACGGAATAGTTTTGTGAGACAACAGCATATCCTGCTGCAGGCATTGAGGTGGACTTGGGGTTTTGAAAACAGTATGGGTAATAATGGATAATAAAACCTTATTAACATTATAGTACAACAGACATGCCACAAGTACAAGAACACCAATTTCCACACATAACTATGAAATGTTAACCAATACCAATACTAACTCAAAGATCATAGCTAGTCACTGATCATCTCTGCAATAGGTTGTACCATGGAAACCTGGTTTCCATGTTTGATTTGATATTTGCCTAGATCTGATTAGGCTGTCTCCGGTCAAGGTGGAGAGGCTTTAATGACCTCTATCAGGAGACCAGGAGACTTAGGCTACTGTACTGTATGTGAGTCCTGGGACGGCTAATCTGTGCCTTACACCGCCCACGCAACACGCAAGCCTTAGCCAGCCTCACATGTCAAATCCAGTGTAATTAAGTCTGTGTCTGCCGGTGTGTAAGTCTGTATGTGAGTGTCAACACGTGTGTGAGTATAACTGTCTAGGTGTAGTAGAATCATCTCGAATTAGGTCAATCAAAGCCTTTCCTTACACAAACAGCCAAACAAAACATGACAAGCATTACACGTAACATGTACAGTATGCGTCAAGATCAAGAACATGAATCTGAACAAGTCACAGACAGACTGAGACAACCATCCTAAGACTCAGTCTCAGACAGCCGGTCCTGGCATAGCTCTAGAGGCAGTTTGGCTGCTCCCCCGCCAAATACCTCCACATCACTGTCCAGCCAGGACACCACGTTCCCGGGGGTGTAGGAGGAACAGTTGGCCATGGTGAGGATGTCGGATGGCTTCAGGACATTGTCCCAGATGTTAACCTGGCTCAGCTCACCCACAAAGGCCTGCGTGGCGTCAAAGCGCCCGCCCACTATGTCCTGTTGAGGCCATAAACGACAGGCATCGTTAAAAACAACAACAATAACATCATCCTCATATTCGCTGTGTACCACCAGGCTCAACCTGTCACACTCAAGGATGCTGTACTCTCTCTAGACAATGTTTTGCTTTCTCAAGTCACTGATGGTTAGAATTCTATTAGCGATTGGGCTATTCATATTTGGACTACACTCTACAGCACGGTTTCCCAATAGGTAGCCCCCCCCTTACCATCCACTCAAGGGTTGCTATTCAGCTGTGGTCACCAACATTTTATGAGTCAAGATAACTTTGAGTCCAAAAGCAAGCCGATATCTACCACTGAGATTTTTTTTTTAACAGGACTTAAAAACATAAGCCTATGCAACATTAACATATTCAAAACAGTTCTGTAGCAATGAAGTTTGTGCAGTAGGCTATAGGCCCAATTATTATCACTGCATATTGGCTATGCTTGAATTGCCCTGCCAATGTTGTTCTTATCAGACCATTTTGAAATTATATTTCAACATGTTAGGTAACACAGGTAATAGATAATTTGTTGTATTACTTGGGAGGCACAGCTGAGTGTGCATAATCATTTGCTTTTTCTAGTCTGACTTGGGTGACTGGCGTCTTCTAGCTTCAGACTAAGGAAATGGTTCAAACTGGGAACACTGACTTCCCAGCGATAGGGCTGCTGAATCAAGTGCACCTACCATCAACAGCGCAACATAAAAAATGTAAAAAGGAACGAAAGGCTTTATCATTGTCTTTTACAGAAATGTTTGGTGATGGACTACAAATGCCTTGGAGATCGACCGGTTGGTACCCACTGCACTAGAACCTATAGCTCAGGACTCATGGTCATGGCTAAGCTACTGTACAATTAAAATCTGTACAATTCAAAGCTACTGTACAAACCTAATCAAATAGGTAAAAATATTTCACATACAAATAATATATGCAATTGTGTATACTACACATAAAAGGCACTAGCCAGCATATTCACCTGTTCCTGCCCCAGTATGATGGCTCCTCCAGGCTTGATGGGGTGCCAGGGGGCCAGGTTGTCCCCTGCCCCCAGCCTCTGACCATCCTGGTAGGCTTCCCACAGACCATCCCTGGTGGTCCAGGTGATACAGATGTGGTGCCACCTACCGTCACGCACCGACAGAGGCAGCTGAGCCACCTGGACAGGTAACAACATAGCAGAGAAGTGTAAGGAAGGTAACGATGCTTACAAACAGAAAGAAGAAGTGCATATTAGAGGGAGGAAGGTTAGGGTTTGGTAAAGGTGGTATAAAACACCAGACACTGTTTTAGACCGTGCATGCAAAAACAAAAAATCTGCAACCTCATTAAAGGCAGATCTAATTTAAAAGTAAGAACTAAGACCCCTGTCAAGTAAGGTAAGCTCCCCCTCAAATATCAGCACTACTGAGAAACAAAGAGAGATAGTGAGTCTTTTAGAGTGCCCTTACCTTGTCATTGATGAGCAGTTCTATGGGGTTGTTGCCCCACTCAATGAGCACAATCTCATTGGCCTGTCCTGGCACCCCGTAGGAGAAGGGGGTGCCTATGCCAGGGCCGGCGCTGGACCGGAGCCACATGCAAAGCGTGAAGGCGTACATCTCAGGAAGGCTCTTGGTCATGCGGCCGTACAAGTAGTTAGTACGCAGGGGGAGGACCAGCTTAAACTGCTCAGGGGACTTGAAACCACCGCCACCTACAGAGAAAGCAATGGGAGAGCTGTCTATGAAGTCAACTCTATACTGTATACGCAATATGCATGTAGTAAGACAGGGTTTCCCAAACTCGGGCCTCGGGACCCCAAGAGCTGCCCATTTCGTTTTTTACCCTAGTACTACAGCTGATTCAAACTATCAACTAGTCATCAAGCTTTGATCATTTAATTCAGATGTGTAGTTAGGGCAAAACCAAAACTTGCACCCCTTGGGGTCCCGAAGACTAAGTTTTGGAAATGCTGGTATAAGAGAACAAAATGATAAGCCAATGTTTGTCAGATTTTATCTAAAGCATCAGTCTTCTACTAATATGTATTGTAGTAAGTGAGTGACAGTTAGTAAGCAGGTAAATTGATAGTAGATTGAATGACTCGGTGTGTTTACAATATGTGAGTCTTCCTGTTTCTGCTGCATGTGTGTGTACTCCTGTCATCTGATTGTGTACACAGACGTTTGTGCGTTTTATTTTTACCCGGTAAGGTGACTGAAAACACATTCTCTTTTACAGCAACAACCTGGGGAATAGTTACATGGGAGAGGAGGGATGAATGAGCCAATTGGAAGCTGGGGATGATTCAGTGCCCATGATGGTCAGATTGGGAATTTAGCCAGGACACCGGGGTTAAGACCCCTACTCTTACAAAAAGTGCCATGGGATCATTAAAGATCCACCCCTTTATCCACCCCTCAATTTTTGCCTGAAATGACATACGCAAATCTAACTGCTTGAAGCTCAGGCCCCGAAGCAATGATTTGCATGTTATTGGTACCATTTGAAAGGAAACACTTTGAAATGTGTGGAAATGTGACAGGAATGTAGGAGAATACAACATAATAGATCTGGTAAAAGATAATACAAAGAAAAAACAACCGTTTTTTTAAAATTGTTTTTGTAACATCATATTTGAAATGCAAGAGAAAGGCCATAATGTATTATTCCAGCCCAGGTGCAATTTATATTTTGGCCACTAGATGGCAGCATTGTATGTAATACGTTTTAGACGGATCCAATGAACCATTGCATTTCTGTTCAAATTTTTGAATCAAGACTGCCCAAATGTGCCTAATTTGTTTAGTGATAACGTTTCATGTTCAAAATAGAGCACTCTCCTCAAACAGTAGCATGGTATTCTTTCACTGTAATAGCTACTGTAAATTGGACAGTGCAGTTAGATTAACATGAATTGGAGCTTTCTGCCAATATCAGATATGTCTATGTCCTGGGAAATGTTCTTGTTACTTACAACCTCATGCTAATCACATTAGCATATGTTAGCTCAGCCATCCCATGGAAGGGACACTGATCCCAAAGAAGATTAATGACCACAGAGAGTCAGGACACCCATTTAACATCCCATCCAAAAGATGGCACCCTACTCAGGGAATTGTCCCCTACCTGCCATCCAATACCATTTCCATCAGCATCTGGTCTACCATCCAGGGACCAACCGGGCCCAACCCTGCTTAGCTTCAGAGGCAAGCCATGCAGGGTGGTATGCTGCCAGGCATGTGTGAGTGGGTCAGTGTGTGCCCTTTTGTGTCTCTGTCATATCTTTCTTTTTCCAGTTATTTACCTTTCTCCAGCTCGTTAATCCTGGTCAGCAGGGAGTTGAGGGTGCTCTCCGTCTTCTGCCTGTGGGCTGCGGTCTCGTTGTAGAGCAGAGACTTCTCTTCCTCCAGGTTGTTGACCTTACTGAGCAGCTGTTTCTCCAGATCTCCCAGCCTGCTCTGCAGCAGGTCTCTGAGTTCACTGGGGAACGACGTTCCCGATGTGTTGGCTCTCTGCTGCTGTTGCTGTGGGGGAAGATGAAGATGTCAAAAAACAATTAAATAAGTGGAGGCAACGCAAGATGGTCAAAGACAATCAGTAGAGTGTGGCAAAGAAGGGGGTCGAGTGATAAATGGCAGATATGTGAGAGCAGAACTAATAAATGGGCTCTGCCCGATCACTAAAATGGCCACCCCGATCAGAACTACAGATCACAAAATGGCCGACTGCCAAAACTACAAGTCCCAGAAGCAAGGGGAACCCACAGAAGGTGGAGCCGACACACAGATAAAGGGTCAAGGAAAACCAGGAAGAGGAAGTGAGGGCTGGAAGGATCTGTGAACCATAGAGAAAGAGACAATAGATATTGGCTGGATTTACTGTGTATGAGCTGGACTGTTTTGGACTTACCTGTTGGCGTTTGGACCTGGACCTACTGAGAACCCGATTCGTGTACCGAACCCTGCTATCCTTGACCTTGCCTACGACCTGGGTGGACCAGGACGGAGAGACAAACACACAGGTACTGTCCTGTTCGAAAGAACTCTCATTCTGGGGTAATTTGGTGACAGTTTCCCACTTAATTTGTGACAAATGCTCATAACCTTGAAGAGGTTTGCCACACGTGGTGGAGAATGTGGGCATATGGACTAACCATTCCGCTGGTTAGGTAAAAAAAAAAAAAAAAAAAAATCAGTTAGCACTCCAAAGGGGAGTCAGGTTTTTTTTTTTGTGGCTTTGTTTGGTTAGGACAGTTTCTCAGGAAAATGAGTATGGAGGGAGCCATACAAGCCCTGTTACAAGCGGCGGCCACCCAACAAGAGGCAACTAGAGCTCAACAAATAGCTCATCAGGATGCAATGCGAATGTACCAGGACACGTTACAGGTCCAGCACCGCACCAACCAGCTGCTCAGAGAAGAGCAAGAGAGAAACACCCAGGAGTTAAGAGAAGGCCTAAAGGGGCTAGCGGACCAAATTGGGGCTCAATTACCAGCTGCAAATACCCAGAGGCGGGCCAATCATTTTCTTCAAAAAATGACAGCACAGGATGATGTGGAAGCATATCTTACCACCTTTGAAAGGACTGCAGAGAGGGAGAAGTGGCCGAAAGAAGAATGGGCAGGGCTTCTGGCACCATACCTGGCAGGGGACGCTCAAAAAGCGTATTTCGACCTGGAGTTGACAGATGCACAGGATTACGATAAACTAAAGGGAGAGATTCTGGCAAGACTGGGAGTGACCGATACCGTGAGGGCACACCGCTTTCACCAGTGGTCCTACCGATCTGGACAACCGCCCCGAACACAGATGTTCGACTTGATTCACCTGGCACGGAAATGGTTACGACCGGAGACCCGTTCCTCCGCCGAGATTGTCGAGACCATCGTACTCAACCAGTTTCAGCGAGGTCTACCCCAAGAATTGCGACGATGGGTTGGCCAGAACGAGGTACTTTCCGCCGACCATCTCGTGGGCCTAGTTGAACGGTATTGTACGGCAGGAACAGCTGAGCAGGCACAGGAGGAAAGATTCCCATTCCCCAGGCCTGGGCGAACCAGCGGACAGGGTAAGACTGTCCCAACAGGTGGAGGGGGAAGAGAGCAGCGTGGGGGCGTGAGGAAAGAATCAGAATCGGGCCGAGACACTAAGGGAGAAAACAGAAACCGGGACCGGGGGTTGAGGGGGTCTCCCGCCCGAACGCCTATTATCTGTTACAATTGTAATCGACCAGGACATATTGCAGCCTACTGCCCTATTAAAGAAGAGCCAATGCAATGTAACCTCGGTGAAAAAGAAGATGATATGTGGTATGCATGTCCTGTTGTAACCACTGTACTTGAAAGATCAAGAAACAAACATATGTGCAGGGTGACAGTTGAAGGGAAAGAGGTTGAAGCACTGCTGGATTCCGGCAGTATGCTAACCCTGGTCGTTGCAAACCTAGTGCCAACTCATAAACTGGATACAAGTCAGGATATCAGTGTTACCTGCATTCATGGGGATACCCGTCTGTACCCCACAGCCTTAGTGAGCATACAAACAGAGGACGATCTGCTGAATTGTGAGGTCGGCGTGGTCCCAAAGATGCCATATGATGTAATATTGGGTAGACAAATTCCTAACTTTGCGAAGTTAGGCCAAAAGAATGGCATATTTGAGAAGCCAACAACCCTGACCAAGCAGGAAGAGGCATGGGGCCTTCAACCAAAACCAAGAAAAGAGGTCTCCCAGGGGCCAACCTCACAGGTGCTAGTAGGGGAGGATGAGGATGAAGTGGCAAACCTCGTTGACAACGAACAGCCTGGTACTACTGGGGCTGGTGTCGATCTGAATCCAGAGGATGACAATCTAGAACCAGCAGACCTGGCAGGGTCCTTGACTAATTTCGGGACGGCCCAAAACCAGGATCCAACCCTGCAGCAAGCCAGAGCAGACGTGCAGGTCGTCGATGGTACTCCCATAAATGATGGGATGAGGCCTAATAGTTTTCCCCACTTTATTATGAAAAAGGGTTTGGTGTACAGAGTCTCAAAAATAGGGGTTGATGTGGTTGAACAGTTGTTGGTCCCCACCCGGTACCGGAGGACAGTACTGGATCTAGCTCATGGGCACATTCTGGGTGGACACCTTGGTATCGATAAAACCCGAGACCGGATTGTAAGGAGGTTTTACTGGCCAGGAATTCAGGCTGAAGTGGCTCGGCATTGTGGAGAGTGCCCGGAGTGCCAGTTAACAGCTCCCCGACCAGCTGTTAGAAGCCCGTTAGTGCCACTCCCCATAATCGAAACGCCATTTGAGAGGATAGCGATGGATATAGTGGGCCCACTACCCAAGTCCGCCAGAGGACACCAATACATTCTGGTCATTCTAGATTATGCCACTCGCTACCCAGAAGCCATTCCCCTTCGGACGATGACTTCCAAAAATATTGCCAAGGAATTAGTGCTCTTGTTCACCAGGGTAGGGGTTCCAAAGGAGATCCTTACTGACCAGGGGACCCCCTTTATGTCCCGCCTTATGGCGGACCTTTGTAAATTGTGGCAGGTGAAACAGTTGAGGACATCGGTTTACCATCCTCAGACGGACGGGCTGGTTGAGAGATTCAACAGGACCCTGAAGTCAATGCTCAGGAAGGTAATCGATAAGGATGGGAAAAACTGGGATTGCATGTTGCCGTATCTGATGTTTGCCATTAGAGAGGTTCCTCAAGCCTCACTGGGGTTTTCTCCCTTTGAGCTGGTATATGGGAGGCACCCCCGGGGAATCTTAGACATCGCCCGGGAAACCTGGGAGCACCAATCCACCCCGTATACTAGTGTCATAGAGCACGTCACGGCAATGCAAGACAGGATAGCCACAGTCATGCCCATCGTCCGAGAGCACATGAGACAAGCACAAGAGCACCAGCGGCACACTTATAACCGGCAGGCTACCCTGAGGGAATTTCAACCGGGAGATAAGGTGTTAGTGCTGATCCCCACGGTAGAGTGCAAACTACTAGCCACATGGAAAGGACCATATGAAGTACTGGAGAGAATAGGAGAAGTGAATTATCGGATCCGACAGCCAGGTCGACGGCCACAGGAACAGATCTATCACATAAACCTTTTAAAAGCATGGAGAGAGAGAGAAACACTAATGGTCACATACCCTACACACACTCAGGGGGCAGCCGAAGTAAATATTTCACCTACTCTGTCCCCAGCACAAGTACAGGAAGTAAAGACCCTGATCCAGAAAAACAGAGATGTGTTTTCAGAGGTACCCGGCCGAACTGAGGTTACGGCTCACGATATCGTTTCCCTACCAGGGAAAAAAGTGAGCATGAGGCCATATCGGGTACCCGAGGCTCGACAGGCCGCGATTAGAGCAGAGACAGAGAAAATGTTGACAGCTGGAGTGATCGAGGAGTCACATAGTGAGTGGTCTAGCCCAATTGTGATGGTCTCCAAGCCCGATGGGTCTTTGCGGTTCTGTAACGACTTTCGGAAGGTAAATGAAATCTCCAAGTTTGATGCCTACCCCATGCCCCGAGTAGACGAACTACTGGAGAAAGTTGGTAAAGCTCGGTACATTACGACCCTGGACCTGACAAAAGGGTACTGGCAAATTCCTCTGACCCCCAGGGCCAAAGAAAAGACAGCCTTTGCAACCCCTGACGGTTTGTTTCAATACACCGTCATGCCATTCGGCTTACACGGGGCCCCAGCCACCTTTCAACGGCTCATGAACAAGGTCCTAAAACCGCACCAGGCATACGCCGCAGCTTATTTAGATGACGTGGGAATCTACAGCCCTGATTGGGAATCCCACTTACCCCGGGTACAGGCGGTGTTAGACGCCCTTAGAAAGGCAGGGCTCACGGCGAACCCTGCCAAGTGTTATGTGGGGTTAGGGGAAACAGAGTATCTGGGATACACCGTGGGAAGAGGGTTAATCAAACCCCAACAGAAGAAGGTGGAGGCAATTAGAGAATGGCCGAAACCAGTAAATAAGAAGCAAGTTCGAGCGTTCCTAGGGCTGACTGGTTACTACCGGAAGTTCATCCCAAGTTATGCCACAGTGGCCGCCCCACTCACCGACATGACTAGAGCCAGAGGGCCAAACATGGTCAAATGGGATGAAAGGGCCACCAAAGCATTTAGGACATTACAGGAGGCTCTCTGCTGTAATCCAGTGCTGGTGGTACCAGACTTTGAGAAAGAGTTTGTGGTTCAGACGGATGCCTCAGAGGTCGGCTTGGGAGCAGTGCTATCCCAAGAGGTAGAAGGGGTGGAACACCCCATCCTGTTTTTAAGCAGGAAGCTGGAACCACGGGAAACCAACTACGCGGTCGTTGAGAAAGAGGCGCTGGCAGTAAAGTGGGCTCTAGAAAGCCTGAAATACTACCTGCTGGGGCGCCACTTCACCCTCATCAGTGACCATGCCCCACTCACCTGGATGCATAGGGCTAAAGAGAAGAACGCTCGGGTGATGCGGTGGTTTTTGAGTCTCCAACCGTTTCACTTTGACTTGAAACACAAAGCAGGGAAGGAAATGGGAAATGTGGATGGGTTATCCCGCATGCACGCATATTTTGCTGCGGTAGCCCGACCTAGGGGGTCGGATCTAGGGGGGGAGATATGTGGCAAAGAAGGGGGTCGAGTGATAAATGGCAGATATGTGAGAGCAGAACTAATAAATGGGCTCTGCCCGATCACTAAAATGGCCACCCCGATCAGAACTACAGATCACAAAATGGCCGACTGCCAAAACTACAAGTCCCAGAAGCAAGGGGAACCCACAGAAGGTGGAGCCGACACACAGATAAAGGGTCAAGGAAAACCAGGAAGAGGAAGTGAGGGCTGGAAGGATCTGTGAACCATAGAGAAAGAGACAATAGATATTGGCTGGATTTACTGTGTATGAGCTGGACTGTTTTGGACTTACCTGTTGGCGTTTGGACCTGGACCTACTGAGAACCCGATTCGTGTACCGAACCCTGCTATCCTTGACCTTGCCTACGACCTGGGTGGACCAGGACGGAGAGACAAACACACAGGTACTGTCCTGTTGGAAAGAACTCTCATTCTGGGGTAATTTGGTGACAGTTTCCCACTTAATTTGTGACAAATGCTCATAACCTTGAAGAGGTTTGCCACAAGAGGTTTATGCAAAGAGTGTAATTTTGAAAGATCATTGGCTGAGTGGAAATCGGATGCACTGTGTGTAGACCAGTATGTCTTCAGAAGGGCCACATGAATTGACAAGGGAAAACTTGAGGGGACATTGAAAGGAAACTTCTTCAAAGGGAATCTTTTTGGACCTACAGGCTCAACACACCGTCTCCTCTTGTCACGTTCCTGACCTATTGTTCCTTTTTCTGTTATTTATTTAGTTGGTCAGGGCGTGAGTTGGGGTGGGTTGTCTTTGTGTGTTTTGTCTAGTCTAGGGGTGTTGTATGTGTATGGGGTAGAGAAGAGTGAGGTTGTCTAGTTATGTCTATGGCTGCCTAGATTGGGTCTCAATCAGAGACAGCTGTCATTCATTGTCTCTGATTGGGAGCCATATTTAAGGCAGCCATAGGCAGTAGGCTTTTGTGGGTAGTTGTCTATGTTGAACGTTTGTTGCTTGTCTGTGCACTTACGTTATTTAGCTTCACGGGCGTTTGTTGTTTTGTTAGTTTGTATATAGTGTTCGTTTTGTGTTTTCTCTCTCTTCTCAAATAAAGAAGATGTATTTTGCACACGCTGCGCCTTGGTCCAATCTGTCTCAAGAAGACGATCGTGACAGAACTACCCACCAACCATGGATCAAGCAGCGTGAGCGGAACCAACAACAGCGGCAAAGTAACCAGGACTCGTGGACATGGGAGGATGTATTGGACGGCAAGGGTTGCTACACATGGGAGGAGATCCGAGCTGGAAGAGATCGCCTCCCATGGGAACAGCTGGAGGCGATTAGGAGAGCAGAGGCAACCGGAGAGAGGAACCGGAGCTATGAGGGTACGCGACTAGCAAGGAAGCCTGTGAGTAAACCCCAAAAAATGTATTGGGGGGGGGGGGGGGGGCTTAAAGGGAGAGTGGCGAAGTCAGGTAGGAAACCTGCGCCTACTCCCTGTACTTACCGTGGAGAGCGAGAGTACGTGCAGACACCGTGTTACGCAGTAGAGCGCACGGTGTCTCCTGTACGTGTGCATAGCCCGGTGCGGGTTATTCCACCTCCCCGCACTGGCAGGGCTAGATTGAGTATTGAGCCGGATGTCATGAAGCCGGCCCTACATATCTGGCCACCAGTGCGTCTCCTCGGGCTGGCTTACATGGCACCAGCCTTACGCATGGTGTCCCCGGTTCGCCTACATAGCCCGGTGCGGGTTATTCCACCTCCCCGCACTGGTCGGGCTACGGGGAGCATACAACCAGGTAAGGTTGGGCAGGCTCAGTGCTCAAGGTAGCCAGTACGCCTGCACGGTCCGGTATTTCCGGCGCCACCTCCCCGCTCCAGCCCAGTACCACCAGTGCCTACACCACGCACCAGGCTTCCAGTGCGTATCCAGAGCCCTGTTCCTCCTCCACGCACTAGCCCTATGGTGTGTGTCTCCAGCCCAGTGCCTCCAGTCCCGGCGCCACGCACCAAGCCTCCTGTGCGTCTCCAGAGCCCTGTGCGCACTGTTCCTTCTCCCCGCACTCGCCCTGAGGTGCGTGCCCTCAGCCTGGTACCTCCAGTTCCGGTACCACGCACCAGGCCTATAGTGCGCATCGAGAGTCCAGTGTGCCCTGTTGTTGTTCCCCGCACTAGCCTGAAGGTGCGTGTCCTTAGCCCGGTACCTCCAGTTCCGGTACCACGCACCAGGCCTACAGTGCGTCTCAGCCGGCCAGATTCTGCCGTCTGCCCAGCGGCGCCTGAACTGTCCGTCTGCCCAACGGCGCCTGAACTGTCCGTCTGCCCAACGCCGTCTGAACTGTCCGTCGGTACTGAGCCTTCAAAGCCGCCCGTCGGTACTGAGCCTTCAAAGCCACCCGTCGGTACTGAGCCTTCAAAGCTGCCCGTCGGTACTGAGCCTGCAGAGCCTTCCGCCCGACAGGAGCCGCCAGAGCCTTCCGCCCGACAGGAGCCGCCAGAGCCTTCCGCCCGACAGGATCAGCCAGAGCCTTCCGCCAGCCATGACCAGCCAGAGCCGTCAGCGAGCCATGACCAGCCAGAGCCGTCAGCGAGCCATGACCAGCCAGAGCCGTCAGCGAGCCATGACCAGCCAGAGCCGTCATCCAGCCAGGATCCGCCAGAGCCGTCATCCAGCCAGGATCCGCCAGAGCCGTCATCCAGCCAGGATCCGCCAGAGCCGTCATCCAGCCAGGATCCGCCAGAGCCGTCATCCAGCCAGGATCCGCCAGAGCCGTCATCCAGCCAGGATCCGCCAGAGCCGTCATCCAGCCAGGATCCGCCAGAGCCGTCATCCAGCCAGGATCCGCCAGAGCCGTCATCCAGCCAGGATCCGCCAGAGCCGTCATCCAGCCAGGATCCGCCAGCCAGCCAGGATCCGCCAGCCAGCCAGAATCCGCCAGCCAGCCAGGATCCGCCAGCCAGTCCGGTGCTGTCCCTTATCCTGGTGCTGTCCCTTATCCTGGTGCTGTCCCTTATCCTGGTGCTGCCCCTTATCCTGGTGCTGCCCCTTATCCTGGTGCTGCCCCTTATCCTGGTGCTGCCCCTTATCCTGGTGCTGCCCCTTATCCTGGTGCTGCCCCTTATCCTGGTGCTGCCCCTTATCCTGGTGCTGCCCCTTAGTCCGGTGCTGCCCCTTAGTCCGGTGCTGCCCCTTAGTCCGGTGCTGCCCCTTAGTCCGGTGCTGCCCCTTAGTCCGGTGCTGCCCCTTAGTCCAGTGGGGTTAATTTGGAGGGTGGCCATTTGGAGGAGGCTACGAAAGCGGGTAGTGACTATGGTGGGGTGGGGACCACGACCAGCGCCAGAGCCGCCACCGTGGACAGACGCCCACCCAGACCCTCCCCTAGACTTTATGCTGGTGCGCCCGGAGTTCGCACCTTAAGGGGGGGGGGGGGGGCTATGTCACGTTCCTGACCTATTGTTCCTTTTTCTGTTATTTATTTAGTTGGTCAGGGCGTGAGTTGGGGTGGGTTGTCTTTGTGTGTTTTGTCTAGTCTAGGGGTGTTGTATGGGGTAGAGAAGAGTGAGGTTGTCTAGTTATGTCTATGGCTGCCTAGATTGGGTCTCAATCAGAGACAGCTGTCATTCATTGTCTCTGATTGGGAGCCATATTTAAGGCAGCCATATGCAGTAGGCTTTTGTGGGTAGTTGTCTATGTTGAACGTTTGTTGCTTGTCTGTGCACTTACGTTATTTAGCTTCACGGTCGTTTGTTGTTTTGTTAGTTTGTATATAGTGTTCGTTTTGTGTTTTCTCTTTTCTCAAATAAAGATGTATTTTGCACACGCTGCGCCTTGGTCCAATCGGTCTCAAGAAGACGATCGTGACACCTCTTGGCCTTAACGAGGAGTTAAACTTAAAACCGTTTTTATAGTTTCAAAATGTCCAAATTATTGTGTTTTTTATCCTAATTGTATGTATGTATATATATATATATATATATATATATATTGATCACATTCCTTGTGTATGATCATATATTTTAATACATTGAATGTTAATGTTGGGAACTTATATTATATATTTTTCACCTCCTGTTTCAGGAAGTGATGTCACTGAGTACTGCCCCTATATATAGGACCTTCCACCCCAACCTGGGATATGGATGCCTGATGAAGACCTAAGGGTCGAAACATTGTTATAAATAAATATCACCAGGGAGCATGCGCAGCAGTGTGGCGTTTTCCTTTTTGTTTTCCATCATTTTTTTCAGCTCATCAAACATGGGACCAACACTTTATATATTGTGTTTACATATTTTGTTCACTGTAGTTGTTACTGTTTACAACATTTGTTGATTAAGGTGACATAGGGAACTTAATCACTGGAGGGTAAATGAGATAGAAGGCTAATCCATTTAGGGTACGCCTCCACATGGTGGCAAAAATAGATGGATAGGCTACAGGTCAAAATAGGAGCAAAGTTAATGGCTACTCAATGTTGACCACAGGAACCGGTGTTCACTTTAGATTCAATGACTCAATAGGCAGACAATCAAGCAAGAGCCAACAATGTAAAAAAAACATTAGGCCTATTTCAGATGTATTTAATTCACACTGATAACAATCATTTTCAGCATTCCCTTTCCATTGTTTAGGGACCAGAGTCATGTGGTTACTATACACTCATGCGCCTTACCTCTAGGTTCTCTAGTCGGTCCTTCAGACTCTGCATGGTCTTCCCGAGGTTGTCGATTGTATCATTGGGATCTCTGGGTAAATCTCCCATTGTGTTCTGATTATCTTTGCTTTTACTCCAAGATCCACCACTATCATACTTCCCTCCATCGGAGGCTGACTCACAAAGGGAGAGCTTTGCGGTCAGCTCGTTTATGGTCCCAAGTTGGTTGACTATAGTTTCTTTCTGTTGGAGAATCGTTTCCCGGAGCTGCATGACTGTGTTCCTCAACTCTTCCTCCTGTGCCGCTGCGTTAGGTTCGGGACCTACGGGGACCAAACAAGTGTCGGCGCCGACGGGGATGACTCGGCATAGGAGCCGGGTTCCCGTGCCCGGGGTGTCATCCTGTCCACGTACAAGCTTCCCATAGCCCAGTCCCAGTGCGTAAAAACACAACAATCTCAAAAGAAAGAACATACCTGCGGCAGTATTTTGGTCGTTAAGCTTTAGTGAAATAAGGTTATTGGGTAATCGCGGGGCCACCTAACCGATGATTAAGCGTTTCAAATCCGGTGCGTAAAGCACACCGAGAAAGCGGTAATCTACTCGGAATACCATAGTCAATCTCGGATTAAACTATTTATTTTGTTTCAAAACGTTCTCAATCCATACGACAGAAAATTCTGAAAAATAAACTTTTAGGAAATGGTAAAACCACCTGAAGAGTCGGGGTTTACATGAAGTATCCCTGGCTTTACGCACGTTCGCGCTGAAAGGACAGCGACCGTGAGTTAAGAAGAATGCCGTCAGACGTATGGCGCGATTGGATTGGTTGTAGCATGTTGACGTAACTACAGTCCATAAAGGTAGGTCTGTATGATGGACAGGTCATTTTTGAGTTGTGTGTTTACCTGGTACTAGATTATCATTGACCAATCAATTGAAATAGATGAGCTAAAACAATGTCCGCTAGTCCAAAATTCTATATCCGTAGAAAAACAATAGTATTAAATAAATGAGGAAAAGGCTTCACACATATGGTTCAGTTCCATCAAACCTGTACTGGCAGGCTCTTTATCCAATAGCCTAATAACTCTGCGCTTAGACGGTTACTTCCTCCAGTTCCTGATTGGAGGAAAGTTTTTGACTTACATGCTGCTGGGGCCACGGGTGAAAGGATAGGTAGTTTGTTATACAGACAGGCACAGCGAGAGGGTTATGAATAATCTTGATACCACCCATGGACAAATCGAGCGGAAAGATGATGGAAAGGAGGATAGGAAAGTTGATGGAATGATGGAAAATGAGGTGAGTAGAGTTGACAAGGGAACAGATGTCTAACCGGACCATATAAGGATATACACTGTTGCTCGTTTAGCATTGCCACCATCCACACTAATTATGTCAGCCTGCCTTAAGAACACTGGGCATCTACCAATGTTCATGACAAAGGATGTGCGGGTAAACCATTACATTTACGTCATTTAGCAAACGCGACTACCGAGAGCGACTGCATTGATTTTAATAATTTTTTTGTACTGGTCCCCTGTGGGACTCGAACCCACAACCCTGGCGCCATGCTCTACCAACTGCGCTACACAGGACTACAATTAGCAGAATCACCTGTGTCGTCTGACTGGGAAATCTGAAAGGCAATAGCACCTTAACAGCAAGAGAGGAGCACGGACAGGAAGACAGGAAGACAGGAAGCTATGTACCACAGGTGGGATTGGCTTTGGATGTGGCATCCAAAACAGTCACTAACCAGCCAATTAGTGATCTATGACACAGTGGCATACTGATATTAGGGCTCAGAGCTCAGCTGGTGAAGATGGAATATATTTGTATATATACTGAACAAAAATATAAGCTCAACATGTAAAGTGTTGATCCCATGTTTCATAAACTGAAATAAAAGAACCCAAAAATGTTCCATACACACACAAATATTATTTATTTCAAATGCTGAGGACAATAAAAGGCCACTCTAATCCAGCCCAGGACCTCCACATTTGGTTTCTTCACCTGCGGCATCATCTGAGACCAGCCACCCGGACAGCTGAAGAAATTCTGGGTTTGCACAACCAGTTCTGCGCAAACTGTCAGAAACCGTCTCAGGGAAGCTCATCTGCGTGCTCGTCGTCCTCACCAGGGTCTTGACCTGACTGCAGTTCAGCATTGTAACCGACTTCAGTGGACAAATGCTCACCTTCGATGGTCACTGGCACACTGGAGAAATGTGCTCTTCGTGGTATAAACCCTGTTTCAACTGTACCAGGCAGATAGCAGACGTTGTGTGGGACAGAGGTTTGCTGATGTCAACATTGTATACAGAGTGCCCCATGGTGGTGGTGGGGTTATGGTATGGGCAGGTATGGGCAGGTATAAGCTACGGACAACGAACACAATTGCATTTTATCAATGCAATTTAATCCACAGAGATACCGTGACGAGATCCTGAAGCCCATTGTTGTGCCGTTCATCCATCACCTCATGTTTCAGCATGATAATGTACGGCCCCATGTTTCAGGATCTGTACACAATTCCTGGAAGCTGAACATGTCCCAGTTCCATGCTCTGCATTCTGACCAGACATGCTACCCATTGAACATTGACATGTACGACAGCGTGTTCCAGTTCCAGCCAATATCCAGAAACTTTGCATAGCCATTAAGGAGGAGTGGGACAACATTCCACAGGCCACAGTCAACATCCTGATCAACTCTATGCAAAGGAGATGTGTCACGCTTCATGAGGCAAATGGTGGTCACACCAGATACTGACTGGTTTTCTGATCCACGTTCCTACCTTTTTTTTTAAAGGTATCTGTGACCAAGAGATACATATCGGTATTCACACTCATGTGAAATACATATATTAGGGCCCAATGAATTCATTTCAAATGACTGATTTCCTTCTATGAACTCTAACTCATTAGAATCTTTGAAATTGTTGCATGTTGTGTTTATATTTCTGCTCTGTGTATATATATATATATATAAAGACACTACCATCAGTTGCTACCTCAATCCTGGAAAGCTTGCCGTAAATGTGACAGTCTTGATTCAAACTCATGAAGTAGATATCGTCATTATTTTTGACTGCCCAGCACCCAATATTTTCTTAACTCTTCTTGAACTGCACTGTTGGTTAAGGGCTTGTAAGTAAGCATTTCACGGTAAGGTCTACACTTGTTGTATTCGGCGCATCTGACAAATAAAGTTGGATTTGATTTGATTTGATATATATATTAGTACCTTCGGAAAGTATTCAGACACCTTGACTTTTTCCACACTTTGTTAGGTTACAATCGTATTCTAAAATTTGTTCAATTATTTTTTTCCCTCATACATCTGCAAACAATACCCTTTAATATCAAAGCAAAAACATTTTTTTAGACGTTTTTGCTCATTTATATATAAAAAAAACTGAAATATCACATTTACATAAGTATTCAGACCCTTTAGTCTGTACTTTGTTGAAGCACCTTTGGCAGCGATTACAGCCTTGAGTCTTCTTGGGTATGACGTTACAAGCTTGGCACACCTGTATTTTGAGAATTTCTCCCATTCTTTTCTGCAGATCCTCTCAAGCTCTGTCAGGTTGGATAGGGAACGTTGCTGAACAGCTATTTTCAGGCGTTCTAGAGATGTTAGATCGGGTTCAAGTCCGGGCTCTGGCTGGGCCACTCAAGGACATTCAGAGACCTGTCCGAAGCCACTCCTGTGTTGTCTTGGCTGTGTGCTTAGGATCGTTGTCCTGTTGGAAGGTGAACCTTGGCCCCCAGTCTGAGGTCCTGAGTGCTTTGGAGCTGGTTTTCATCAGGGATCTCTCTATACTTTGCTCCGTTCATCTTTCCCTCGATCCTGACTAGTCTTCCAGTCCCTGCCGCTGAAAAACATCCACACAGCATGATGCTGCCACCACCATGCTTCACCGTAGGGATGGTGCCAGGTTTCCTCCAGAAGTGACGCTTGGCATTCAGGCCAAAGAGTTCAATCTTGGTTTCATCAGACCAGAGAATCTTGTTTCTCATGGTCTGAGAGTCCTTTAGGTGCCGTTGGCAAACTCCAAGGGGGCTGTCATGTGCTTTTTACAGAGGAGTGGCTTCTGTCTGGCCACTCTATCATAAAGGCCTGCTGCAGAGATGGATGTCTGTCTGGAAGGTTCTCCCATCTCCACAGAGGAACTCTGGAGCTCTGTCAGAGTGACCATCTGGTTCTTGGTCACCTCCCTGACTAAGGTCCTTCTCCCCCGATTGCTCAGTTTGGCCGGGTGGCCAGCTCTAGGAAGAGTCTTGGTGGTTCCAAACTTCTTTCATTTAAGAATGATGGCCACTGTGTTCTTGGGGACCCTTCCCTAGTTCTGTGCCTCGACACAATCCTGTCTCAAAGCTCTAGGGACATTTCCTTCGAACTCATGGCTTGGGTTTTGCACTGTCAACTGTGGGACCTTATATAGACAGGTGTGTGCCTTTCGAAATCATGTTCAATCAATTGAATTTACTACAGGTGGAATCCAATCAAGTTATAGAAACATCTCAAGGATGATCAATGGAAACAGGATGCACTTGGGCTCAATGTCGAGTCTTCTAGCAAAGGGTCTGAATATTTATGTACATTTTTATTTCATTTAACTAGGCAAGTCAGTCAAGAACAAATTCTTATTTTACATTGACGGCCTACCCTGAACAAACTCTCCCCTAACCCAGACAACGCTGGGCCAATTGTGCGCCTCCTTGTGGGACTCCCGATCACAGCCGGTTGTGATACAGCTCCGGTTCGAAACAGGGTCTGTAGTGACGCCTCTAGCACTGAGATGCAGTGCCTTAGACCGCTGCGCCACTCAGGAGGTATTTCTGTTTTTCATTTTTAAGACATTTGCAAAAATGTCTAAAAAACGGTTTTCGCATTGTCATTATGGGGTATTGTGTTTTTTAAATTTAATTGATTGAATCATTTTTAGAATAAGGCTGTAAACGTAACAACATTTTGAAAAAGTCAAGGGGTCTGAATAGTTTCCAAAGGCACTGTATATACTCCCAACTATCAATGACAAAGACAGGCAATCAGCTTGCACTGGCTCAAACACAACTGTATTCTATCAATGTCCTCCTATTTGTTTGGATTTTCTATTCAACAAACTTGTGTATTCAGTGTGATTACGATAAATGGAAGTATATATTTGGTAAAATATCTTGTTATCTGCCAAAAAGCACAGAGAAAATATCAAGAAAATGACACAGTGAAGTGATTGGCAGAGCAAGTACAGGAGGACCTTGCTATAGCTACAGTGGTCCGCCATCAACACCTTGGTTTCACAAGGTGAGGAAGAGACAATCAGGTAGGTATAGGCCTAGTTCTAGCAACTGGGGATTGGCTGCTGACCAATTATTACTCCTGTTTTGAGTCTCTCCTCTGTCCTCAACACCTAGTCACTGCACAGAGTCGACACCCAACAGTTACTTACGGGGTGAGGGGGGCACCAGGATCGGTCAGAGCTGCCTTCTGCCAATCATTTATGGATGGAAAAATAACAGCTCAGAGATGGAGATAAAAGAAAAGCCGCTAGGAAAAAGTTGTTCAGAAAAACCACACATAAGAAATCTAGTGTAGACACTGCCATATCTGTATGAGATGTGCACAGTGCACATGAATGATTGAGCACACAAGAAGCCTTTCAGGATGACATCACTCAGGGGATTGAAGCTGAGCAGAGTCTCTCAACAAGAGAGACAGCTACAAGGTTATACCATAGGCCTACTCACCAGAGGGTATATAGGCTATTGCACACTGAAAAGGGGCACTAATGTAATGGAGTGATGAGTGTTTTTTGAGAGCAGATGGATAGCGAGCTATTGAATCACCCACTCCAGGTAGGTTAGAGCCTTCACAACAAGTCTCATTATGAGATGAGATGAGCTGAGCACAACACCACAATGAGCTTCAGTCAAAGATCTTTACAGGTCGACATCACTGTTAAAGTTAGTCGATGTTACATAAAACCATATTAGGCCCTATGGTTCACACTCATTCATAGGACTCCCCCCCACACCTTGTTTTTTTCTCTGTGCACCGACAGCCCATCCACGCCTGGAAGAGTGCTGAATGGATCCTGAACTAAAATCCATTTGAAGCCTGTGTGCTGAGTCCAAGGCCTCCTCTGCTGCACTGAAACAGATGCGATTGTACATTCAGACTAATTAAAAAGCCATTCACAAAGCCAGCTACAAAAACCATTTAGCAAAGGCACATGCAGTGGAACCATGCTCAAGACAAAGATAATCCCCTTTCAAAATCTACTAATTACTGGTAGATACTGTAGCATGCATCCATGGCTTGAAGGTGGATAATGGCTAATATGAATATGTAACCAGAGGTGTAAAAAAGTACTCAATTGTCATGCTAAAATTAAAGATACCTTAATATAAAATGATTCAAGTAAAAGTGAAATACTACTTGAGTAAAAGTCTAAAAGTATCACATTTTAAATGTACTGAAGTACGGTGGTGGAAAAAGTACTAAATTGTCATACTTGAGTAAAAGTACAAAGTAAAAGTAAATGCTACACATCAAATTCCTTATATTTAGCAAACCAGACGGCACAATTTCCTTTTGTATTCCTTTTTTTTGACAGCTAGGGCCAACTCCAACACAGACATAATTTACAAAGGAAGCATTTATGTTTAGTGAGTCCACCAGATCAGAGGTAGGTAGAGATGACCAGGGACGTTCTCTTGATGAGTGTGTGGATTGGACCTTTTTCCTGTACTGATAAGTATTCAAATTGTAACTAGTACTTTTGGGTGTTAGGGAAAATGTATGGAGTAAAAAGTACATAATTTTCTTTATGAATGTAGTGTAGTAAAAGTAAAAGTAGTCAAAAATATAAATGGTGAAGTAAAGAACAGATACCCAAAAAAACTACTTTAAAGTATTTTTACTTAAGTACTTTACACCACTGTATGTAACAACCAGGTTCTTGGTGTAGGCCTAACCCTTGAAACAACTGTTTGTAAGCTATTTCAAATAATTAAAGGGTTCTTTGATTTTAAAGTACAGTAACTGTCAAAGGAAAATCACACTTTTAAAAGTTAATATTCTGTTAACTCATACCCAAATAATGCTCGTATTTGTGGCCAAAGCATAAATTGGAGAAAAAATACTTCAAGAGCAAGTGCTCCTAAGCCAATAATCCCTTTTAAATGGCCTACACGTGGCATTGATATGAGTCAGAAATTCTTATTCTAGTGTCAAAATGGACTGCAAAGTTTAAGTTTGTCTTTGTGAATGATTTGTCCTCTGACAAATCAACTGTAAATTTCGGTGTTCCTCAAGGTTCCATTTTAGGACCACTATTGTTTTCACTATATATTTTACCTCTTGGGGATGTCATTTGAAAACATAATGTTAACTTTCACTGCTATGCGGATGACACACAGCTGTACATTTCAATGAAACATGGTGAAGCCCCAACATTGCCCTTGCTAGAAGCCTGTGTTTCAGACATAAGGAAGTGGATGGCTGCAAACTTTCTACTTTTAAACTCGGACAAAACAGCGATGCTTCTTCTAGGTCCCAAGAAACAAAGAGATCTTCTGTTGAATCCGACAATTAATCTTGATGGTTGTAGAGTCGTCTCAAATAAAACTGTGAAGGACCTCGGCGTTACTCTGAACCCTGATCTCTCTTTTGACGACCATATCAAGACTGTTTCAAGAACAGCTTTTTTCCATCTACGTAACATTGCAAAAATCAGAAACTTTCTGTTCAAAAATGATGCTGAAAAATGTATCCATGCTTTTGTTACTTCTTGGTTAGACTACTGCAATGCTCTACTTTCCGGCTACCCGGATAAAGCACTAAATAAACTTCAGTTAGTGCTAAATACGGCTGCTAGAATCCTTCAGAACCAAAAAAATGTATCATATTACTCCAGTGCTAACTTCTCTACACTGGCTTCATGTTAAGGCAAGGGCTGATTTCAAGGTTTTTACCTATCAGGTAAAACTCTGAAGATAAATGGGGGGCAATTAATTCACATATGGTGTCCAGGGAACAGCTGGGGTCTGAGGGGGGTCTGTAACAAGCGGCAACAGTGAGAGACTTATTTCTGGAAAGGTGGATTTTTAAAAGTAGAAGCTCAAACTGTTTGGGCACAGACCTGGATAGCATGACAGAACTCTGCAGGCTGTCTCTGCAGTAGATTGCAACTCCACCCCCTTTGGCAGTTCTATCTTGGCGGACCATTTTATAGTTGGGGATGGAAATTTCAGAATTGTTGGTGGCCTTCCTAAGCCAGGATTCAGCCATGGCTAGGACATCAGGGTTGGCAGAGTGTGCCAAAGCAGTAAATAAAACAAACTTAGGGAGGAGGCTTCTGATGTTAACATTCATGAAACCAAGGCTCTTACGGTTACAGAAGTCAACAAATGATAGCGCCTGGGGAGTGGGAGTGGAACTGGAGGCTACAGGGCCTGGGTTAACCTCTACATCACCAGAGGAACGGAGGAGGCTAGGTCGTCTAGTGCGTTGGGGACAGAGAATAAAAGGAGCAGATTTCTGGGCATGGTGAATAGATTCAAGGCATAATGTACAGACAAGGGTATGGTAGGATGTGAGTACAGTGGAGGTAAACCTATGTGTTGCGTGACGATGAGAGAGGTTTAGTCTCTGGAGGCATCAATTAACATAGGTGAGGTCTCCGCATGTGTGTGGGATGGGACGAAAGAGCTATCTGAGGCATTTTGAGCAGTACTGAGGGCTCTACAGTGAAATAAAGAAATAAAAACTAGCCAGACAGCAGTAGACAAGGCACATTGACAATAGAGAGAGGCATAAAGCAATCACAGGTGTTGATCAGGAGAGCGGGTAAATGGTGATGAAAGGGCAGAGCGGTGAAGGTTGAAGGTTGGGTTTGGATTACAATTACAATTACAATTATGGATTACAATTATGTCAACAAATTGTGCCTGTTTTGGCCAAGGTCCATGTGCAAATCGCCTCTGCCCACTTCGCTTCCTTCATTGAATGGGGCTCTGTTGTTTCATCGCCCCATGCGTTCATCGCCCCATGCGTTCAAAGGATCATGGCCATTTAAGACTGAAAAGCCCTATACGGATTGAGCATGCCTCCACAGACAAAGTTCTATGGCTTGCAAGCCCTGCTGAAGGACCTAGCATGCGGAAAAGTGGTTGGAGTTCGTCGGTCCCCATTAACGCTAGCTTGGTGGGCAACGGGTACGTTTAAAATCAATTTTAAGAAGTTACATTTTAGAAATAGGCAAGGTTTATGACTTTGTGGCTGTGCTAATTAGTGACGACCTAGAATTAGCTTGACCTGAGTTACTGCCATGAAGACACAGACGGCTTCATCAACAACGGTAATGTGTGTAATGTGAAAAGTTGCATAAAAAATACACGGTTGGATAAATTAGTAGGGTAATTACCCAACCAAGCAGATACAAGTCGTAGAGTCATTTTGGTTGTGAAGTGCGTTATCAAAAAGCATTTGCCTTTCTTAATCACGAAATGCAATTTACCACTTGGCTGTCTATTGTTAGCAACATAGAGAAGACCAGTAAGGGGACCCTCAGCATCACGCAGACATGGCCTCGCTGTGAGCATTCCTATAAATGGAAGAGGGAGGACACTTGAGTCGGGTTGGTGACATTTGACCTGGAGTTTTGTCCCAATTCACCTTCATAACCTAGCCTAGTGGAACCAGTCTGATCGCTGTGTTTACCATTCTATTTCACTTCACATATCATGATATCTCAAGTGAAATAGAAAGGGAAATGCAGTGATCAGGTTGGCGCTACCATGCTAATCATAACCACCATTGATAATTTAATCAGTGCTCTGTGTGTGTTTGTCTGTGACCAACCAGTATCTTTGATGAGGGGCCAGGAGGATCTACGCTGCCATGCCCATCAATGGGGCTCTGGGAAAGACCTTACCTCCAGCCTCACCTCTTGCTTGTTCACCAACAGTCATCGATGGGGAGACCAGAATTAGGTAGATTTAGTCTGACCTGTTCAAACTTTAACATAGTACATGTTTGTTTGTCAGATATCACAGCAAACACTCAAACTGGACAGTTTAATCTCAATCTTTTAATTCAAAGACTCAATCATGGACACTCTAACAGACAGTTGTGGCTGCTTTGTGTGATGTATTGTTGTCTCTACCTTCTTGATCTTTGTGCTGTTGACTTTGCCCAATAATGTTTGTACCATGTTTTTGTGCTGCTACCATGTTGTGTTGCTACCATGTTGTTGTCATGTTGGGTTGCTACCATACTGTGTTGTCATGTGTTGCTGCCTTGTTATGTTGTTGTCTTAGGTCTCTCTATGTAGTGTTGTGTCTCTCTTGTTATGTTGTTGTCTTAGGTCTCTCTATGTAGTATTGTGTCTCTCTTGTTATGTTGTTGTCTTAGGTCTCTCTATGTAGTATTGTGTCTCTCTTGTTATGTTGTTGTCTTAGGTCTCTCTATGTAGTGTTGTGTCTCTCTTGTTATGTTGTTGTCTTAGGTCTCTCTATGTAGTGTTGTGTCTCTCTTGTTATGTTGTTGTCTTAGGTCTCTCTGTGTAGTGTTGTGTCTCTCTTGTTATGTTGTTGTCTTAGGTCTCTCTTTATGTAGTGTTGTGTCTCTCTTTATGTAGTGTTGTGTCCATCTTTGTGTAGTGTTGTGTTTCTCTTGTTGTGATGTGTGTCTTGTCTTATATTTATATTTATATTGTATTTATTTTTATTTTTATTTAATCCCAGAGCCGTCCCTGCATGAGGCCTTTTGCCTTTTGATAGGCCGTCATTGTAAATAGGAATTTGTTCTTAACTGACTTGCCTAGTTAAATAAAGGTTAAATAAAACATGAATAAATCAATGTATGGAGCCAGCACTTGGAGACTTGCAAGAGGATGTGATGGAGTCCTGACGAACAGACAGGCTTGATACTGACGTCACTGAGTCGAGAGAGACCTGGCACTCAACACATCCACAATGTGCGACTGAAAGTGATTACTAATAATACAGTACAGCAGAAATATCCAGTATTTGCAACACTCTTTTCATTCCATGTGTCACTGACGAACTCTGCCTCAACTCTGCCTATTTATACAGATAGACTGTAGATGCCAGACTAATAACTAAAGGCTGCCTCTCCATGCCTCTTGGTCCTAGGCTTTGGAATAGTTAAAAGGCCAGTGCCAGAGGACCTGAGGGACCTACTGGGTACAAAACTTAACTCAAAAGCATATGTGACATGTATTGGGGTGCATAATCGTGGATTGATTTAAAAAACAATAGAAGAATCTTAAAATGAATTCTAAAACTCAGCAGCCAGAGCAGAGACCTTAAACCCGGTGTGATGTGTGCTTTACGTCTGGTCTTGGTCAGTACCCGTGCTGCAGCATTCTGTATGTTTTGCAGTTGACCAATAGCTTTCTTAGGTAGACCAGACAGGAGAGCATTAGAGTAGTCAAGCCTGCTTGTAATAAAAGCATGGATGAGTCTCTCTGTATCAGCCTGAGAGAGAAACGGCCGCAACTTGGCAATGTTCCTCAGGTGGTTAAAAGCTATTTTTGTCACATTCCTAACGTGTGATTTCAAATTGAGTTCCAAATCTAAAATAACACCAAGATTTTTTACGTGGTGTTTTATCTTTGTTTCCTGTGAATTAAAATGTGCAGCTATATTCTCTCTCTGTGCTTTGGCTCCAACAGTAAGTACCTCGGTCTTGTCTTGATGTAGCTGGAGGAAGTTGTGAGCCATCAAGGTTTTTCAAACACTAATACAGTCTATAAATTTATCCGTGGAGCTAAAATCCTCTGGTGACACAGAAATGCAAAGTTGTGTATAGTCTGCGTAGCAGTGAGAATCAATGTTGTGCTTTCTGTTAACGCTGTCAAGGGTTAACATATACAGTGCATTCGGAAATTATTCAGAGCCCTTGACTTTTTCCACATTTTGTTATGTTATAGCCTTATTATAAAATTGATTGAAAATATTATTTTCCTATCTACACACAATACCCCATAATGACAAAGAAAAAAGTTTTTTTGACATTTTTGCAAATGTCTTAAAAATAAAAAACAGAAATATCACATTTACATAAATATTCAGACCCTTTACTTTTTCGTCAAATATTTAAAGGGGGAGATCAAGCTGATCCTAACTGTTATAGGCCTAATTCTATTTTGCCCTGTTTATCAAAGTGTTGGAAAAACTTGTCAATAATCAACTGACTGGCTTTCTTGATGACTATAGTATTCTCTCTGGTATGCAATCTGGTTTCTGCTCAGGTTATGGATGTGTCACTGCAACCTTAAAGGTCCTCAATTATGTCACCATTGTCCTTGATTCTAAGCAATGTTGTGCTGCTATTTTTAGTGACTTGGCCAAAGCTTTCGATACAGTAGACCATTCCATTCTTGTGGGCCGGCTAAGGAGTATTGGTGTTTCTGAGGGGTCTTTGGCCTGGTTTGCTAACTACCTCTCTCAAAGAATGCAGTGTATAAAGTCAGAACATCTGCTGTCTCAGCCACAGCCTGTCACCAAGCGAGTACCCCAAGGCTCGATCCTGGGCCCCACGCTCTTCTCAATTTACATCAACAACATAGCTCAGGCAGTAGGAAGTTCTCTCATCCATTTATATGCAAATGATACAGTCTTATCCGTCTTAGGTGGAAAGCATCCTCACGTTCAGTATGACAGTCTGGTATGGTAATCTGAGTGTGAGGAGCAAAATCAAACTGACCAGAATAGTAAACACAGCCAGTAAAGTAATTTGTCGACCACAGGCACATTTGAGCATTCTGCAACACAAGGCAACCAAAAAGAAGGCACTGGCTGTCATTGGCTACCCCTCCTATACTCTACACCCTCAGTTCGAGAGGCTTCCCTCTGGCCGGCGATTCAGAATGCCCATGGCCAAGAAGAACGTGTTCAAACATGAATGTGTTGCTTGTGCTGTTGCTTGTGCTGTTGACAGTGGTCATTTGTGAGTGAATGTATTAACGTCCTCTATGTTGTTAGTGTTTGCAACATGATGGACTGACTGGTTTAAATGTGTATGATGTGAGAATGTATGTGTATGTGATTCTTTTAATGGAAGGTGATGCCAAAGAAAAATGTCCATCCTGGATGGACAATAAAGTTTTATTCTATTCTATTCTATTCTACTATTATACACGCTCTACAACAAAGCTTTCTTAGTGTCCAACAAGCTTTCTCTACCCTTAACCTTGTTCTGAACACCTCCAAAACAAAGGTCATGTGGTTTGATAAGAAGAATGCCCCTCTTCCCACAGGTGTGATTACTACCTCTGAGGGTTTAGAGCTTGAGGTAGTCACCTCATACAAGTACTTGGGAGTATGGCTAGACGGTACACTGTCCTTCTCTCAACACACATCATAGCTGCAGGCTAAAGTTACATCTAGACTTGGTTTCCTCTATCGTAATCACTCCTCTTTCAACCCAGCTGCCAAACTAACCCTGATGATGACCATTCTACCCATTCTACCATTCTACCCAGGTTAGAAGTAATTTGTTGTTACGTTCCCCAGTTTCTGTGTTGTGGTTTTGTGTGTTTCAGGATGGCTTCCTGAAATTCCCCCAAGCAGCTGATTGGTCGGGCCCATTTGATGATTGGAGCTGACCCCGCCCTCTCGTCAGACACAGCTGTCTTCAATTACCGACTCCTTCTCCAGCTATATAAGCCAGTGTTCTGTTGCTCAGAAGAGAGCTTAGGGTTATATCATATGCTGGTTATTTCTCAGAAAGAGATTTGATATGTACTATGTTAGTTGTTACTGAGAGAGCTGATTGTTATGTTCTGTGTTCGTGTGTTGCTCAGACAGAGAGAGCTGACTGTTATGTTCTGTGTTGTTTGTTGCTCAGACAGAGAGAGCTTCTTTAATGTCCTGTGTTAGTTGTTTCTCAAAGTTTTTTTTTTTTGTGAAGTAGTTTGTAGCCGGTCCTGCGGAGGTATGTTTATGTGCAAAGGACTGTTTTGATTATTGAAATGGTTTATTATTCTGTTTTTGTTCCCAGGGGGGAAGAGGAAGGCACCTAGGGAGTGCTTAGGCAAGAGGCCTACGGACATACATAACCCGTAGTATGTACTATATCTATGCACACTAGGTAAGATCTGGGTGGATCACTCCCTGTATTTTGGTTGGCGCACCAGGTGGTGCTAAGTTAGGTAAGTAGTGGGTAGGCAGGTTAGATAGGAGAGGGGCTTTGACATTTAAATTATTTGCTTTGGTTCCGTTCAGCCCCTTTCCCCCAAAATTACCGTGTGACGGAATAAATTCCCAATAAACGGTAAATAATCTGCCTTTGTCATCCTTACTCACACCTACAATCCCATATCTCTTTCACTCCACGGGAAGTTGAGTTGTAGCAGGGTGATGATGACATTGAGGAATACACCACATCAGTCACTGGCTTTATCAATAAGTGCATTGCTCACACTGAGGGAGAGGTTGTTGTTCTGGCACCACACTGCCAGTTCTCAGACAACCTCCCTATAGGCTGTCTCATCGTTGTCGGTGATCAGGCCTACCGCTGTTGTGTCATCGGCAAACTTAATGATGGTGTTGGAGTCATGTTAGGCCACACAGTCATGGGTGAACAGGGAGTAAAGAGGGGACTAAGTACACACCCCTGAGGGGCCCCAGTGTTGAGGATCATGTGTTGTCTACCCTTACTACCTTTACTACCAGTTGCAGAGGGAGGTGTTTAGTCCTTAGCTTAGTGATGAGCTTCGTTGGCACTATGGTGTTGAACGCTGAGCAGTAGTCAATGAACAGCATTCTCACACAGGTGTTCCTTTTGTCCAGGTGGGAAAAGGCAGTGTGGAATGCGATTGAGATTGCGTCATCTGTGGATCTGTTGGGGCGGAATGCGAATTGGAGTGGGTCTAGGGTATCCGGGAGGATACTGTTGATGTGAGCCATGACCAGCCTTTCAAAGCACTTCATGGCTTTGGTTGAAAATGTCAGTGAAGACAATTGCCAGTTGGTCCACGCATGCTTTGAGTACACATTCTGGTAATCCATCTGGCCCCCGCGGCTTTGTGAATGTTGGCCTGTTTAAAGGTCTTGCTCACATCGGCTACCGAGAGCGTTATCACACAGTCATCCAGAATAGCTGGTGCTCTCGTGCATGCTTCAGTGTTGCTTGCTTCGAAGTGAGCATAAAAGGCATTTAGCTTGTCTGATAGGCTTGCGTCACTGGGCAGCTCACGTCTGGGTTTCCCTTTGTAGTCCGTAATAGTTTTTTAAACCCCGCCACATCCGACGAGCATCAGAGCCGGTGTAGTAGGATTCAATCTTAATCCTGTATTGCCTCTTTGCTTGTTTGACAGTTCGTCTGAGGGCATAGCGGGATTTCTTATAAGCGTCCGGATTAGTGTCCTGATCCTTGGAAGCGGCAGCTCTAGCCTTTAGCTAGGCCCCGTGTGGCTCAGTTGGTAGAGCATGGCGCTTGCAACGCCAGGGTTGTGGGTTCGATTCCCACGGGGGGCCAGTACAAAAAAAAGTATGAATGTATGAACTTGTAAGTCGCTCTGGATAAGAGCGTCTGCTAAATGACTTAAATGTAAATGTAAATGTAGCTCGATGTGTATGTTGCCTGTAATCCATGGCTTCTATTTGGGATAGGTACAGTCACTGTGGGGACGACGTCGTTGATGCACTTATTGATGAAGCCGATGACTTGAGGTGGCCATTGGATGAATCCCGGAACATGTTCCAGTCTGGGCTAGCAAAA
This sequence comes from Salvelinus fontinalis, assembly GCF_029448725.1. Classification (NCBI taxonomy): domain Eukaryota; kingdom Metazoa; phylum Chordata; class Actinopteri; order Salmoniformes; family Salmonidae; genus Salvelinus; species Salvelinus fontinalis. The sequence continues at coordinate 26,991,690 of NC_074694.1, forward strand.
CCGTCCTGTAGCGTAGCATCCGCGTCATCTGACCACTTCTGTACTGAGCGAGTCACTGATACTTCCTGATTTCGTTTTTGCTTGTAAGCAGGAATCAGGAGGATATAATTATTGTCAGATTTGCCAAATGGAGGGCGGGGGAGAGATTTGTATGCATCTCTGTTTGTGGAGTAGAGGTGGTCTCGAGTTTTTCCTCTGGTTGCACATGTGACCTGCTGGTAAAACTGATTTAAGTTTGCATGCATTAAAGTCCCCAGCCACTAGGAGTGCCGTTTCTGGGTGAGCATTTTCTTGTTCGCTTATGGCCTTATAGAGTTGGTTGAGTTACTCGGTACTTTGTTGAAGCACCTTTGGCAGCGATTACAGCCTTGAGTCTTCTTGGGTATGATGCTACAAGCTTGGCACACCTGTATTTGGGGAGTTTCTCCCATTCTTGTCTGCAGATCCTCTCAAGCTTCATCAGGTTGGATGGGGAGCGTCGAAGCACAGCTATTTTCAGGTCTCTCCAGAGATGTTCGATCAGGTTCAAGTCCAGGCTCTGGGGCCACTCAAGGACATTCAGATACTTTTCCAAAGGCCACTCCTGTGTTGTCTTGGCTGTGTGCTTAGGGTCATTGTCCTATTGGAAGGTGAACCTTCACCCCAGTCTGAGGTCCTGAATGCTCTGGAGCAGGTTTTCGTCAAGGATCTTTGTTCTTTTTTCCCTTAATCCTGACTAGTTTCCTAGTCCCTGCAGCTGAAAAACATCCCCACAGCATGATACTGCCACCACCATGCTTCACCGTAGGGATGGTGCCAGGTTTCCTCCAGACGTGACGCTTTGCTCTCATGTTCTGAGTCCTTTAGGTGCCTTTTACTGAGTGCTACAGAGATGGTTGGGTTTCTGGAAGGTTCTCCCATCTCCACAGAGGAACTCCGGAGCTCTGTCAGAGTTACCATCGGGTTCCTGGTCACCTCCCCGATTGCAGTTTGAACGGGCGGCCAGCTCTAGGAAGAGTCTTGGTGGTTCCAAACTTCTTCCATTTAAGAATGGAGGCCACTGTGTTCTTGGGGACCTTCGATGCTGCAGCCATTTTTTGGTACCCTTCTCCAGATCTGTGCATCGACACTATCTTGTCTTGGACTTCAACGGACAATTCCTTCGACCTCATGGCTTAGTTTTTGCTCTGACATGCACTGTCAACTGTGGGACCTTTTATAGAAAGGTGTGTTCCTTTCCAAATCATGTCCAATCAATTTAATTTACCACAGGTGGACTCCAATCAATTTGTAGAAACAGCTCAGGGATTATCAATGGAAACAGGATGCACCTGAGCTCAATTTCGAGTCTTATAGCAAAGGGTCTGAAAACTTGTGTAAAATAAGTTTTTTTTTTAATATGCATTTGCAAAAATGTCTTAACCTGTTTTCACTTTGTCATTATGGGGTGTAGATTGCTGAGAAATTATTTAATGTCTTTAATGTAACCTTTATTTAACTAGGCAAGTTAGTTAAGAACAAATTCTTATTTACAATGACGGCCTACCGGGGAACAGTGGGTTAACTGCCTTGTTAAGAACAAGATTATTATTTTTTTGTCAGCTCGGGATTTGATCTAGCAACCTTTTGGTTACTGGCCCAACACTCTAACCACTACGCTACCTGCAGCCCTGGAATAAGGCTGTAAGTCCCAAAATGTGGAATAAATCAAGGTGTCTGAATAATTTCCAAAGGCACTATATATGTACGTGTGATCTCTGTGGTAACCTGTATATCTGTACAGGGTGAACTCTAAATTACTCTATGCTAAGTTTTTTTTTGGTCCTCTCAGGAATTCTGTTATTCACATTGATCTCATCCCCCACACAAGCTTTTAGATGCTGTGACGCTATGTGGAGATTGGGCCTTGGTCAGGTTATTGTAAACTTGGTATCGTTTGATTAGTCAATGGGGGTTGGTTATGGGTTGAAAGAGTTTCACCTTCAATGTTATAAATGTAATTAAATGCCTCTGTTCCCTCTTATCCTGTATCCAATCCATGGAAGATCCATTCTCATTACCTAGGCCACTTTTTGTTCATGCTTTGTCTTGTAAGTTAACCTTGGACTCTATATGATTGGAATAATGCCTTGTAATGCTTTCAACTTAAGCTTTATGCCTTGTATGTGAATCCATTCATTGTACAATGTTAATTAATTATCTGCCTTTGATATAGACAATACTCAAACCAAATCCTGCTAGTCAACTTATTGCCAACTGCTAGCTTGTATATTTTCATTATCTTTATGGAGTTAGTAATTAGCCTATTAAAATGTTTCTGAGTCAGATGATGAGTCACATGTGAGGTGTGTATATATATATATACACTGCTCAAAAAAATAAAGGGAACACTAAAATAACACATCCCAGATCTGAATGAAATATTCTTATTAAATACTTTTTTCTTTACAAAGTTGAATGTGCTGACAACAAAATCACACAAAAATGATCAATGGAAATCAAATTTATCAACCCATGGAGGTCTGGATTTGGAGTCACACTCAAAATTAAAGTGGAAAACCACCCTACAGGCTGATCCAACTTTGATGTAATGTCCTTAAAACAAGTCAAAATGAGGCTCAGTAATGTGTGTGGCCTCCACGTGCCTGTATGACCTCCCTACAACGCCTGGGCATGCTCCTGATGAGGTGGCGGATGGTCTCCTGAAGGATCTCCTCCCAGACCTGGACTAAAGCATCCGCCAACTCCTGGACAGTCTGTGGTGTAACGTGGTGTTGGTGGATGGAGCGAGACATGATGTCCCAGATGTGCTCAATTGGATTCAGGTCTGGGGAACGGGCGGGCCAGTCCATAGCATCAATGCCTTCCTCTTGCAGGAACTGCTGACACACTCCAGCCACATGAGGTCTAGCATTGTCTTGCATTAGGAGGAACCCAGGGCCAACCACACCAGCATATGGTCTCACAAGGGGTCTGAGGATCTCATCTCGGTACCTAATGGCAGTCAGGCTACCTCTGGCGAGCACATGGAGGGCTGTGCGGCCCCCCAAACCATGACTGACCCACCGCCAAACCGGTCATGCTGAAGGATATTGCAGGCAGCAGAACGTTCTCCACGGCGTCTCCAGACTCTGTCACGTCTGTCACATGTGCTCAGTGTGAACCTGCTTTCATCTGTGAAGAGCACAGGGCGCCAGTGGCGAATTTGCCAATCTTGGTGTTCTCTGGCAAATGCCAAATGTCCTGCACGGTGTTGGGCTGTAAGCACAACCCCCACCTGTGGACGTCGGGCCCTCATACCACCCTCATGGAGTCTGTTTCTGACCGTTTGAGCCTACACATGCACGTTTGTGGCCTGCTGGAGGTCATTTTGCAGGGCTCTGGCAGTGCTCCTCCTGCTCCTCCTTGCACAAAGGCGGAGGTAGCGGTCCTGCTGCTGGGTTGTTGCCCTCCTACGGCCTCCTCCACGTCTCCTGATGTACTGGCCTGTCTCCTGGTAGCGCCTCCATGCTCTGGACACTACGCTGACAGACACAGCAAACCTTTTTGCCACAGCTCGCATTGATGTGCCATCCTGGATGAGCTGCACTACCTGAGCCACTTGTGTGGGTTGTAGACTCTGTCTCATGCTACCACTAGAGTGAAAGCACCGCCAGCATTCAAAAGTGACCAAAACATCAGCCAGGAAGCATAGGAACTGAGAAGTGGTCTGTGGTCACCACCTGCAGAACCACTCCTTTATTGGGGGTGTCTTGCTAATTGCCTATAATTTCCACCTGTTGTCTATTCCATTTGCACAACAGCATGTGCAATTTGTCAATCAGTGTTGCTTCCTAAGTGGACAGTTTGATTTCACAGAAGTGTGATTGACTTGGAGTTACATTGTGTTGTTTAAGTGTTCCCTTTATTTTTTTGAGCAGTGTATATAATATGCATATCAAATATTACTTCACTCTACAACCAGTCCCATTCCTATTGAATGTGAATCAACAGGAGAAATAAAACACACTTGTGAAATAACACTCATACAATGTTTATATATATATTTTTTAAATATTTTTATTTTATTTTTTTATCCCATTTTCTCCCCAATTTTCGTGGTATCCAATCGCTAGTAATTACTACCTTGTCTCATCGCTACAACTCCCGTACGGGCTCGGGAGAGACGAAGGTCGAAAGCCATGCGTCCTCCGAAGCACAACCCAACCAGCCGTACTGCTTCTTAACACAGCGCGCCTCCAACCCGGAAGCCAGCCGCACCAATGTGTTGGAGGAAACACCGTGTACCTGGCCCCCTTGGTTGGCGCGCACTGCGCCCGGCCCGCCACAGGAGTCGCTGGAGCGCGATGAGACAAGGATATCCCTACCGGCCAAACCCTCCCTACCCCGGACGACGCTATGCCAATTGTGCGTCGCCCCACGGACCTCCCGGTCGCGGCCGGCTGCGACAGAGCCTGGGCGCGAACCCAGAGACTCTGGTGGCGCAGTTAGCCCTAGACCACTGCGCCACCCGGGAGGCTTCAATGTTTATATTTACAGTAGTAAGAAGTGCACCAAGTACCAGCAAAGAACAGAAGACATATTACTCTAACAACTGTTCTTAATAACCTGAACTAGCTCATGAAAATTACCTCCACTTTTGCAAAACATAATTATACATACTGTGGACTTGGCTCCTGTGACAAACCATATAATCTTTGTTTTAGAGCAGACATACTTATGGTGACATTATCCTAAGCATTACCGTTCGAGGTCAGAGGTTAAGGAAAGAAAAGGCTGAGGTTGATTGGCTGCTGGTGGGCGTGAGGTTGCACGTGGGCGTTGTATCACTGTTGTCATCGAGGCAGAGTAGCGGTGTGTTTGTAGGGCTAATGCTCTCCATTTCAACTCTCAGACGTTCCGTCCCGTCTCTCTTTTCCGCCTCAGGCTGCATGTCTCCATTCCTCTCTGTAAGGGCTGATGGGCACACAGACTTCCCTTTGGTCACCAGCTCCATGCCACTGAACAAAGTGAGTCTGCCCCCACAGGGCTGCTCAATCTTGGGGTCCTTGAGTCGGATGGGGTACCTCTCTGTATGGAGCTCTGGATCTTTAACTTTAAGATCTGAGGTGAGCTGGGTCTCACCAGTCCTGAACCCAGTCTGACTTTCCACAAACTCTTCATCCTGAGTAGCAGACCTATCCTCATCATCATGGTTGTAATTTAGTAACCTCTCAGATGTACCCCTTTGGGGCCAGCCCAGGTCAGGTACGGGAGGGGGGTGAGTTCGCCCCCCAGGTAAGAGCTCAGGTTCTCTCCTTCTATGATGGTTAAGGACCGTGGTGTCACCTGGGTGTGTTTGCAGTAGAAGTACGGGACATGTGAGAGTAGGGGGCTGGTCCGAGGAGGATGAAAGAACAATACTGGCTGCTGCTGCATCACGTCTGGCACCACTGATTGGCACGCCCATCAGAGCCTCAAATTGACGAAGGATCTGGAAGGCAAAACCATTCTTTTTTTGTTTTTACAATACAAAACTAAATATGTGGTCATAAACCATCATCATCTTAGATTTTAACTCCCATGCTCCCTATGGTTTTACATGATTTATTGTTATAAAAGTTAATAACTAGATTGTTATTATGTGTTACCTTGGTGGCCTTGTTGGCTACAGCCCCTGGGGATTCCTCACTCAGATGGGCCAGCCTCCTCTGGGTCGCCCCGAAGATTTGCTCCAGAGACAGCAGATCAGAGATCATGAGACAGGCCACGGCACACAGAGCCCTCTGGGGGGTACGAGGGAAACGGCACTGTCACATATTTGATATTTGAAATCGTGTTTCTTTTTCAAGAAAAATCTGGTCAAAAATATCAGCACATTCCGACAGTCAATTGACTGTACCATCTGGACAGTCTGTGATGGGTCCTGCAGTCTGCGAGAGAGCAGCTCCACCACCACCTCACAGTTTAGAGTGGAACACCTGCAGACAAAGGGGAGGGAATTAAACCATATCCAAAAGACACTGGACAAAAATCAAGGTGAAGGTAGAGAGGAATAAGGGTTGAATGTTGGTCAGTACTAACTCCTTGATGAAGTGCTGGCTCTCATTTCTGGACAGGAAGACCTTGGAGCCCTCAGTTATTCTGCTGATTAGCGCCATCTCCTGGCCACAGTCCCCTAACTGCATGGCCTCCACCCTGACAGAGAAAGATGGATGAGGGAGAAAAAGGGAGACTCAGAATGGTTGACTCATTTAGTATTTTGACGGTGAAGACGTATTATATCATTTAATATTCTTTTTGACTCACCGTTCTGATTGGTCCCCGAAGCTGTCCCTACTGGCTTCCGATTGGCTCCCGGTGCCATACGACTTGCTGCTCCCACCCCCTGAGGCCTGGCTGTGGTCTGCGTTCCCCTGAGATGAGTTGTGGGAGGAGCTATGGCCACTGTTAATCTCCTCCCAGCCCCCTCCCACCTGCTCTGGGCACCCCTGGGAAACTGAGGTGGATGAGAGAGAAGGAACTGGCCATATGTAACAGCCTAATGATCTATCCGCAATATAACAGTCGATTTAAAAAACCCAACAAACCTCTGGGTCTGTGAGGAGGCACAGCGTAGGCATATGCTGGCACTGCCACCTCTACAGGGCCTGAGGGTACCACCACCGCCTGGTAGTGGTTGTCATGGAGACGGATACCCTGTAGTTCTGTTGGGGGCAGGACCGCACTGGCCACAAACTCAGTAGCCTTATGGATCTTGTCCATCAGGGTCTCGCCACCTGCCGGAAATAGAAAGCAATAGAAGAGACAGACAGCACATGGATTTGACTGGATGCATTTGAAATGTATTCCAAAAGGGCTACTTGTTATCTTCTTCCCTGGGCTGTATCCAAACCCCTGCATTCTGGATCCATGGGCAGACTCCGACCCGATGCCTGGCAGGAAAGAAAGAGAACCCAGACCTCAGCAATCAAAGACAACCATTGTTTCTCTACCTTTCTCCACTCTCTCTTCCGATCCACTCCCTCTTTCCCCCATCTCTTCCTCTCCCTCCATCTCTTCTCTTCCACCCTCCCTTTTTCTTCATCAAACTCTCTGTCAGGAGGATTGGGTTAACTTGATTGTAATCAATTCAGTAGCCAGAGGTCTGTCATTAGTAGCAGTATTAGGGCAGAGCTAGTGTCCCCCAGGGCTCGGTTCTAGGTCGTCTCTTCTCTCTATATACCAAGTCACTCGGCTCTGTCATATCCTCACATGGTCTCTCCTATCATTGCTACGCAACTACTTTTCTCCTTCCCCTCTTACGACAACAGGTGGCAGCACGATTCTCTGCGTGCCTGGCAGATATCTCAGCTTGGATGTTGGCCCACCACCTCAAGCTCAACAAGAAGGAGCTGCTCTTCCTCCCAGGGAAGGCCTGCCCGTTCAAAGACCTCTCCATAACAGTTGACAACTCCACGTGTCCCCTTCCCAGAGTGCAAAGAACCTGGGCATAACCCTGGACACCATGTCTTTCTCTGCAAACAGCAAAGCAGTGACTCACTCCTGCAGGTTCTGCAGGTTCATGCTCTACATCCGTAGAGTACGACCCTATCTGACACAGGAAGCACCGCAGGTCCTTATCCAGGCACTTGTCCTCTCCTGTCTGGACCACTGCAACTCGCTGTTGGCTGGGTTCTCCGCTTATGCCATCAAACCCCTGCAACTTATCCTTAACACTGCAACCCACCTTGTGTTGAACCTTCCCAAGGTCTCTCATGTCACCCCGCTCCTCAGCACACTCCACTGGCTTCCAGTCAAAGCTCGCATCCACTACAAGACCATGGTACTTACCTACGGAACAGCAAGAGGAACTGCCCCTCCCTACCTTCAGGCTCAAACCCTACACCCCAACCCGAGCACTCTGTTCTGCCACCTCTAGTCTTTTGGCCCTCCCACCCCTACAGGAGGGCAGCTCCCGGTCAGCCCAGTCCAAGCTCTTCTCTGTCCTGGTACCCCAATGTTGGAACCAGCTTCCCTCTAAAGCTAGGACAGCAGAGTCCCTGCCCATCTTCCAAAACAATCTAAAACCCTACCTCTTCAAAGAGTATCTTAAATAATCCCACAGCACCCTGCCTCGCACCACTTTTTTTCTCCCCTTTACTAGTTCTGACCTCACTGATAGCTACTTTATTGAGGAAAATCTTACTATGACTGAGACGTGGTTGTCCCACCTAGCTATCTTAAGATGAATGCACTAATTGTTAGTAGTGCTGGATAAGAGCACCTGCTAAATGACTAACATGTAAATGTAAGGTAGACATGCAGAACATGGAATAACAACAATATAATGTACTCACCCATGTTGGGCATGGCTAGTTTGCTGCTCTGGGGAGAGGCTGTGCCTGAGAAGAGTAACCTGACTATGTCCTGGAGACAGATAATGACAGGATTAGCATTGTGTGTGTGAGATACACAAAGGGATAGTGATTGGCTTAGACATTGTCTCTCATTCTCTTGGCCACCTGTGCTGTGGCCCTCACTTTCTGATACAGAGCAAAGCCATGGATGGGATCAGGGGGACCACTGTAAACTGAAGGGAAAAACACAGATTCAGTAGAACACTCATGGCTCTCTGAAATGCTACTGTCGTAAATAGAAAGATGAAATGGAGACAGTGAGGTGTGTTAGTGGTCATATCATCATCGTCATGTTCATCATCTCACCTGAGGCCTGCTGGATGAAGGTGGAGTTCCGTCTAAGTTCTGTCAGAAAGTGAGGCGATCCGTGGCCACAGAGATGGACAAAGATCTTCAGAACCTGGAAGGACAGAAACGATGGAAAGGGAAGAGGGATGAGGCTCAGGAGGAACAGATTAATAGATTATATTATTTATGGTGAAGATTAGCTGCATTCTTCTACATGATTCCTCTTCAGCCTCAGTTAACAAACTATGGTAAAATTCAGTGTTTGGGGTTTCTTAATGCAGGCGAAAGCCTGCTAACCTGGCTAGCTGAGCTCACCTTTATTTTGACATGGCAGGATTCTACCTCCAGCCTCTTCAACAGGTACTCCAACAGGAACTGACCACACCCAGTGGACTCCTGGGAGATTTCTACACGGCCAGGAGGATAAAGGATGCAAACTGTACTGTCTTTGGGTTGACATTGAAAAGAGGTGAATCTTGCTAAATGATCTTTCATATCAGAACACAGTACTGTATCATCATACAGTGGGAGGTGATGGGGTTAAAAGGATACTTCCGATTTCTTCAAAGAGGTAGCTAGGACAAGGCGATTCATCATCTACTGTTGCTTTCATCAGAATGGGAACCTGAGAGGAGAGATCATCAGGCATGGATTGGCCAACAGGTGAACCTCAGAATAACGTTAGACCATTTAGCAAGGATTGCTGCCATGTCATCATTTTTGGCTTCATAGCAAATAGCACAAACAGTGTGATACAGTGTGGGAAGAAAAATATCAACGGACTGTAGAGCTCAAGTCTGGTAGAAGTCTCGTCTGATGATGACATACGAACTGTTCAGAGTGTGATGTCATATAATGTGCTATCATGCTAACGTTCGCTAGGCTGCTGTGGTGGTACAGTAAACAGAGGGCGTAATGGGATATACAAAACGATTTACTGTTTCCCTAAAACGTGACATATACACACACATCAAACTATTATTTCCAAGTGTTTATATTTGTAAATAGCACCTACTTTTTGAAGGAAAGACACTCGTTCCATGAATGTTGCCATGGTTTTGCAATCTTGAATAGACGCGGCACGTCTCTTCTTCTTTGAGGTTTATTGGCAGACTACACTCAAAGTGTATTGCCGCCACCTACTGTAAAGGGTAGTAAAAAATCCCCCAAAACAAAATATGTTTTGAATGAACAAATTCACACTAACTACCAAAAACACTAACCAAATTCACGCTACTACCCTGAATTTCAAACAAAAAAAAACTGTACTCCAGTCGGATTTAAATTCATATTCATATTCTGGAACCTGGGAGGGGGAACCTCTTCATTCATTCTCTTCACACATTTCGGCTGTAAAGCCCTGGAGATCCAGAAATATATTTGACTTCACAATGATGTCTAGCTTCTTAGATTTGATATTAGATAGACTAGTGAAAAGTATCACTTGCGCTATAAACGCAACAAAGTTCACCTTTTTCACTGTTAGTGCGTCAGATCCTTCTCCTGCATGACATTCACTGCAGACTGTAGGACACACTACCATCTCATCTCTACTCACTTCAGTATTTCCACTGCCTCCACATAGGAGACATGCTGAATAGCTCTGATCCTAGCTACCGCGACATCCTTCATTCTTCATCCTTACAGGGAACTCGGGAACGTGATTCCTATCACAATTACACAATTACATGCGTCTGCACATCGCTTCCTTGGCACAGACACGGAAGGCGAGGCCTATAATAACAGGTAGCCAATCAAACAACCATGGGTAGGATTTATACGATACCATTGGTTCAATACTTTTGAGTTAGGGTACCTATTGGCGAATAAAAAATATCATATTCCCTTTTCTCCATAGATTAATTTGCAAATTAACAAATCACGTTCGTAGATTACTTGCGTGTCATTTCCTGATTCAGAGTCAACAACAAACATGTCGCTGTCCATGGTTTGGATAATCCAATGGTTTGAGTAAATCTTTTTCTACGACTGCATTTTATTTCTATGATACTATGCTAATATTGTACAAGTGCTAATTCTACGGCATTACATTGTTATTCAAATATTTTCCTTGTTTTTCCACCGTCAAAAAGTATTGATCAAGTCTGGAAGAAACGTGTGGACTCCAGTCAGGAGAAGATGAGATGTCCCAGTGTTTCCCCTACCATTGTTTAACCGGGGTGGCCCGCCAAGGAATTTGTCTTGTGGCCCTGGATGATGCTTTGGGGGCCTTTGTTCCTCACCAAGAAAAACAATCAAGGGGAAACACTGCCTTGACCAATAATGTATATAGTCTAACCAGCGCAATCATCCTCCAACATAAGTTTGATCTAAATACTGACTTTTGAATATCATGTCCTCAGGCTGCAGTTTATGGGAAGTGTGTGACAGCTACTACCACAGGCAGACAGGAGCTGAGAAAGGACCTGTGTGGTAAAGAGTTTGATACTCAAGACTTGCTTTGTTACAGCAGTGAGTGTCATATTACAGGTGTTCCATCATTTTGTATTACATTTTGTCTGTCTTTGATGTATAAATTCAATTGACTTGATCATCTTATTGTCTTGCAGGCCAAGAAGGGAGTGAAGTAGACCATTCCGCCCAACACATCTCTGCTGGACATATAGTGCATTCTGCTGGACATATAGTGCATTCGCAAAGTATTCAGGCTCCTCCCATTTTCCACATTTTGTTACGTTACAGGCTTGTTCTAAAATGGATTAAATATTTATTTTCCCTCATCAATCTACACAAAATACCCCGTAATGTATTTTACCCCCTTTTTCTCTCCAATTTTGATCTTGTCTCATCGCTGCAACTCCCCAACAGGCTCGGGATGCGAAGGTTGAGTCACGCGTCCCCCGAAACATGACCCGCCAAACAGGGCATTTCTTAACACTCGCCCGGGCATTTCTTAACACTCGCCCGCTTAAACCGTAAGCCAACCACACCAATGTCGCGGAGGAAACACCATTCAACTGACTACCGTGGTCAGCCTGCAGGCGCCCGGTCTGCCACAAGGAGTCGCTAGAGTGCGATGAGCCAAGTAAAGCCTCCCCGGCCAAACCCTCCGCTGATACGGATGACGCTGGACCAATTGTGCGCCGCCCTATGGGACTCCTGATCACGGCTGATTATGACACAGCCTGAGATCTATCCCGGGTCTGTAGTGACACCTCTAGCACTGCGATGCAGTGCTTTAGACCCTGCGCCACTTGGGAGGCCCAAATGTTTGCAAATGTATACAAAAAAAATACATGTAATACCTTAATTACATAAGTATTCAAACCATTTTCTATGAGACTCGAAAATGAGCCTGTGGTAAATTCAATTGATTGGACATGATTTGGAAAGGCCTACACCTGTCGATACAGTGCATTCGCAAAGTATTCAGACCCCTTGACTTTTTCCACATTTTGTTACGTTACAGCCTTATTCTAAAATGTATTAACCATTTTTTCCCTCTCATCAATCTATACACAATACCCCATAATGACAGCAAAAACTTCCCACAGTTCCGACCAGTGCAGTTGGTCTCACAGTTGACAGTGCATGTCAGGACAAAAACCAAGCCATGAGGTTGGAGGAATTGTCCGTAGAGCTCCGAGACATGATTGTGTCAAGGCACAGATCTGGGGAAGGGTACCAAAAAATTCCAGCAGCATCGAAGGTCCCCAAGAACAAAGTGGCCTCCCATCATTCTTAAAAGGAAGAAGTTTGGAACCACCAAGACTCTTCCTAAAGCTGACCGCCCGGCCAAACTGAGCAATCGGGGGAGAAGGGCCTTGGTCAGGGAGGTGACCAAGAACCCGATGGTAACTCTGACAGAGCTCCAGAGGTCCTCTGTGGAGATGGGAGAACCTTCCAGAAACCCAACCATCTCTGCAGCACTCCACCAATCAGGCCTTTATGGTAGAGTGGCCAGACGGAAGCCACTCCTCAGTAAAAGGCACATGACAGCTCGCTTGGAGTTAGCCAAAGGGCACCTAAAGGACTCTCAGACCATGAGAAACAAGATTCTCTGGTCTTATGAAACCAAGATTGATCTCTTTGGCCTGAATGCCAAGCGTCATGTCTGGAGGAAACCTGGCACTATCCCTACGGTGAAGCATGGTTGTGGCAGCATCATGCTGTGGGGATGTTTTTCAGCGGCAGGGACTGGGAGGCTAGTCAGGATCGAGGGAAAGATGAACAGAGCGAAGTACAGAGAGATCCTTGATGAAAACCTGCTCCAGAGCGCTCAGGACCTCAGACTGGCGAAGGTTCACATTCCAACAAGACAACGACCCTGAGCACACAGCCAAGACGATGTAGAAGTGGCTTCAGGAAAAGTCTGAATGTCCTTGAGTGACCCAGCCAGAGCCCAGACTTGAACCCAATCGAAAATCTCTGGAGAGACCTGAAAATAGCTGTGCAGCGTCCTCCTGCTATCTGGACCTCGTCGTGGTGGATGGGCGGCTCGTGCTGATGAGCCTCCACCTCAGGTACCACCACACCTTAAGGGAGGGAGGAGGGGGAATTCACACATAGGTATAACACATGGCTTCAGGTGTTGATGTAAATAGTATTCCGGTCTTCCAGAAAAAAACAGAAAAAACCTATCACTTATAGATTACTGGTTTTCTTGTATGTTCTAGTCTAGTGGATTCTGCCTGGTTCTATAGGGTTCTAAAATATTCTCCATGGTTCCAACGGGTTCTCCCTGGTTCCGTATCTGCTTTGGGGCGGTCCAGTTGTACCTCCTCCTCCTTCTTTTTCATGTCTGCTACTGCGTGTTCAGGTTTTGATCTGGGGGGGCTCAGCCTGCTCCTGCTGTCCTCCACTGGACGGTCTGGCTCTACTGCAGCAGGGGCATTAGGCCTCTCCACCAACACAGGTTTCACCTCAGGCGGTTTCACTACCACTGGCTTCTCTACTGCTGGGAAGGAGAGGGGGAGAGAAATGGAGAGATAGAGACAAAAGAGAGAGAGAATGCAGAACATCATTTTTATCTATATACTAATGTTTCTGAGTGTGAGATCCACTAGATGGTAGCAGAGATCTAAACTATAAAAGAGATGCAACACTAATGCTGACATCCCTGCTACAGTACAGTCTAAGAGAGAATCAGGAGAGAATGGAGAGAAAATGACGAGAGGGTACAGAGAGTGTGAGAGAGAAACTGTTCCACTGGCCTCACTTATCTGCAACAAACAGGAAACAGGTTTGGAAGGAAGTGTGCGACTATCAGTCAGAGGGAGTGAGAGAGAGATAAAGATAGGAAGAGAGTGATAGAGGTAGAAAGAGGAAAACAGAAGGCAGGATGGGGCTGTGTGAACTGTCCTTGCTCCTATGTGTAGAGCTCTTTCTAATTTTTACGATCCCCCTCTTCTCCTCTTACCCAAACCTCTCAAGCCCTTAACCCCAGCCCTCCTGTCTCACTCATCTCTCCCCTCATTTCCTCTGGCTGTACCTCTCAACCCCTCCCTCCATACCACCTCCATCTGATACCCCTGTTACAGGAAAGAGCTAGCAGGCATTTCAGCTGCCCAGGAAAGAGGGAAGAGAGTAGGTGAGGGGGAAAGAGGGAGAAGGAAAGGGGGAGAGAGTGGGGGGATAAGGGGAAGATGAGAAACCACTGGAGTTTGAAGGGCATCATTCTGGCTCCATCAATGTCAAACGCTGCTTCTCTTCGATATTATCAAGTGGTTATCCTCTACCCCCGTCTGTCAGTCTGTCTAGCTCTCCGTCAGTCAAAAACTCAATATATTCCCCCATTTATCCGCGGTTCCATATTTCTTTGTTTTAAGATTGCTTTCACCTTTTGGCTCTTGCTCTCTATACTCTCACTTTTCTGCACCTCTCTCTCCAACAATGACATCAAAATGTGAACTTTGGAGTTTGGAGCATTGCAGATTTGGAACTGATTAGAATAGAATAACAAAGAACAGAATAGAATGGAATGGAAAGTTCACTCGGCGATGGAACATGGCCTGTGGCTATAATAGTAATATATGGGCTGTACCGTTCCGTAAATCAGGAATATCAGGAAGGACCCCAAAGATGGCACTCTTGACCGATGCAGGGGGAGGAGGGGCCTGCTTTGGGGTGGAGTCACTGGCTGAGATTGACAACGTGGTAAGGGTGCTGACCAGCAGGATGCCTAACCCCACCCATAACACCAGCTATAGAGGGAGAGAGAGAAAAATGATTTAATAATAAAATATACCATTTAGCAGACGCTTATCCAAAAGTGTGTATACATTTTACATATGGGTGGTCCCAGGAATCAAACACACTATCCTGGTGTTGCAAGCGCCGTGGTCTATCAACTGAGCTACAGAAGACCACCAGAGAGAGAGAGAGAGAATGAAAGAGAGAGAGCGAGCGAGAGAGGGGTGTTGGTCAGTGATGCGTTTAGTAGGGATAGTGTGTGTGTTTTTAATTTATTTATTTCACCTTTATTTAACCAGGTAGGCTAGTTGAGAACTTAAAGTCTATATACATTGTGTGCAAATGAGGTAGGATAAGGGAGGTAAGGCAATAAATAGGCCATGGTGGCGAAGTAATTACAATATAGTGTGTGTGTGTGTGTGTGTGTGTGTGTGTGTGTGTGTGTGTGTGTGTGTGTGTGTGTGTGTGTGTGTGTGTGTGTGTGTGTGTGTGTGTGTGTGTGTGTGTGTGTGTGTGTGTGTGCGTGCATGCGTGTGTGTGAGGAAGGGAGAATAATAGCGCTATCTTCCTGCCTGTTCGTCCAGAGGAGATAAAAGTAGAGGTGTGATTTAAGGAGTGTGTTAGAGTGTGACAGTCACTGAGTCATAAACTCATATTCACACACGTCGTAAAAAGCTTGAGCTACAACAACACATAAAACAACAACACTCTCCTATCATTGTCATGCGGATGACACAACTACTTTTCTCCTTCCCCTCTTCTGACACCAAGTGGCAGCACGATTCTCTGCTTGCCTGGCAGATATCTCAGATTGGATGTTGGCCCACCACCTCAAGCTCAACATTACGGAGCTACTCTTCATTCCAGGTAAGGCCTGCCCGCTCCAAGACCTCTCCATCACGGTTGACAACTCCACGATGTCCCCCTCCCAGAGTGCAAAGCCCAACACCCTGTCGTTCTCTGCAAACATCAACACAGTGGCACCCCAATGGTGGAACCAGCTTCCTTCTGAAGCTAGTACAGCAGAGTCCCTGCCCATTTTCCGAAAACATCTGAAACCCTACCTCTTCAAAGAGCCGAGGGAAAATGGCGCTGACAGAGAGGGCTGCCTCACTTCTAGCTCTTAGGAAACTTTGCAGTGTTTCGTTTATTTATTTATTTAATTTAAATTTTATCCCATTTTCTCCCCAATTTTCGTGGTATCCAATCGCTAGTAATTACTATCTTGTCTCATCGCTACAACTCCCGTATGGGCTCGGGAGAGACGAAGGTCGAAAGCCATGCGTCCTCCGAAGCACAACCCAACCAAGCCACACTGCTTCTTTAACACAGCGCGCCTCCAACCCGGAAGCCAGCCGCACCAATGTGTCGGAGGAAACACTGTACCTGGCCCCCTTGGTTAGCGCGCACTGCGCCCGGCCCGCCACGGGAGTCGCTGGAGCGCGATGAGACAAGGATATCCCTACCGGCCAAACCCTCCCTAACCCGAACGACGCTATGCCAATTGTGCGTCGCCCCACGGACCTCCCGGTCGCGGCCGGCTGCGACAGAGCCTGGGCGCGAACCCAGTATTTCTTTTTTTTAATGTATTATTTCTTACATTGTTAGCCCAGAAAAAGTTTTGTGTTATTACATACAGCAGGTAAGAACTATTGGATATCAGAGCGACGGTAACTCACCAGCACTACCAGCATTATGATCAGGAATATGACTTTCCCGAAGTGTTCGCACCGCCCAGGGCAATTGAACTGATTCCAGAGGCCGACCCAAAACAACGCCGGCGGAGGAGAGGTGCTCAGAGTGGTCTTCTAGTCCAAGGTGCACACACCACCCACCGCTTCTGAGTATATTACTCGCTAATGTTCAGTCTCTGGATAATAAAGTTGACAAGCTCAGGGCGAGGGTTTCTTTCCAGAGAGACATCAGGGATTGTAACATTCTCTGTTTCACGGAAACATGGCTCTCTTGGGATGTACTGTCTGAATTGGTCCAGCCAGCTGGGTTCTCAGTTCATTGCGCAGACAGAAATAAATATCTCCCTGGGAAGAAGAAGGGCAGGGGTGTATGTTTCATGATTAACGACTCATGATACGGTCACAAGACGCAGGCCTCCTTATTGTTCCTACAATTTGTAAGCAAACAGCTGGAGGCAGGGCTTTCTCCTGTTGAGCTCCGTTTTTATGGAATGGCCTATCCATGTGAGAGACACAGACTCGGTCTCGACCTTTAAGTCTTTATTGAAGGCTCATCTCTTAAGCAGGTCCTATGATTGCGTGTAGTCTGGCCCAGGGGTGTGAAGGTGAACGGAAAGGCACTGGAGCGACAAACCGCCCCTCCTCATGGACTGCACCAGATTTGCCAGTTCTTGCTGTGAGATGTTACCCCACTCTTCCACCAAGGCACCGATCCAACAGGTCCCAGACATGCTCAATGGGATTGAGATCCAGGCTCTTCGCTGGCCATGTCAGAACACTGACATGTCTTGTCTTGCAGGAAATCACACACAGAACGAGCAGTATGACTGGTGGCATTGTCATGCTGGAGGGTTAGCTCAGGATGAGCCTGCAGGAAGGGTACCACATGAGGGAGGAGGATGTCTTCCCTGTAACGCACAGCATTGAGATTGCCTGCAATGACAACAAGCTCAGTCCGATGATGCTGTGACACACCGCCCCAGACCATGACGGACCCTCCACCTCCAAATCAATCCCGCTCCAGAGTACAGGCCTCGGTGTAACGCTCATTCCTTCAACGATAAACGCAACTCGGACCATCACCCCTGGTGAGACAAAACCACGACTCATCAGTGAAGAGCACTTTTTGCCAGTCCGGTCTGGTCCTGTGACGGTGGGTTTGTGCCCATAGGCAATGTTGTTACCGGTGATGTCTGGTGAGGACCTGCCTTACAACATTCCTACAAGCCCTCAGTCCAGCCATTCTCAGCCTATTGCGGACAGTCTGAGCACTGATGGAGGGATTGTGCGTCCCTGGTGTAACTCGGGCAGTTGTTGTTGCCATTCTGTAACTATCCCGCAGGTGTTGTTCGGATGTACCAATCCTGTGCAGGTGTTGTTCCACATGGTCTGCCACTGCGAGGATGATCAGCTGTCCCTGTAGCGCTGTCTTAGGTGTCTCACAGGACGGACATTGCAATTCATTGCCCCGGCCACATCTGCAGTCCTCCTGCCTCCTTGCAGCATGCCTAAGGCACGTTCACGCAGATGAGCAGGGACCCTGGGCATCTTTCTTTTGATGTTTTTCAGAGTCAGTAGAAAGGCCTCTTTAGTGTCCTAAGTTTTCATAACAGTGACCTTAATTGTGTACCTTCTGTAAGCTGTTAGTGTCTTAACGACCGTTCCACAGGTGCATGTTCATTAATTGTTTATGGTTCATTGAACAAGCATGGGAAACAGTGTTTAACCTTTTTACAATGAAGATCTGTAAAGTTATTTGGATTTTTACTAATTATCTTTGAAAGGCAGGGTCCTGAAAAAAGGGCGTTTCTTTTTTTTGCTGAGTTTATATCCACCCTCAAGACCATACCAGGACGGCCCTCAAAGAACTTCACTGAACTTTTTGCAAATTGGAAACCACATATCCTGAGGCTGAATTTATTGTAGCTGGGAATTTAAAAAAAGCAAATTTGAGAAAAAGGCTGCCGAAGTTCTATCAACATATCGACTGTAGTACTTGCGCTGCTAAAACTCAACCACTGTTACTCCAACTTCCGGGATGCCTACTAGGCCCTCGCCCACCCTCCTTTCGGCAAATCTGACCACTACTCCATTTTGCTCCTCACTTCCTATAGGCAGAAATTCAAACAGGAGGTACCCGTGCTAAGGACTATTCAATGCTGGTCTGACCAATCGGAATCCACGCTTCAAGATTGTTTTGATCACGCGGACTGGGATATGTTCCGGGTAGCTTCTAAGAATAATATCGACAAACATACTGATATGGTGACTGAGTTTATCAGGAAGTGTAAAGGAGATATTGTACCCACTGTGACTATTAAAACCTACCCTAACCAGAAACCGTGGATATTATTTGGGCAAAACTGAAAGCACGAACCACTGCATTTAACCATGGCAAGGTGACTGGGAATATGGCAGAATACAGTGTAGCTATTCCCTCCGCAAGGCAAACAGGCAAAACGTCAGTAGAGAGACAATAGAGACAAAGTGGAGTCGCAATTCAACGGCTCAGACACAAGACGTATGTGGCAGGGTCTACAGACAATCACGGACTACTAAAGGAAAACCAGCCATGTCGTGGACACTGATATCTTTCTTCCGGACAAGCTAAACACCTTCTTCGCCCGCTTTGAGGATAACACGGTGCCACTGATGTGGCTCGCTACCAAGGACTATGGGCTCTACTTCTCCATGGCCGACGTGAGTAAGACATTTAAGCGCGTTAACCCTCACAAGGCTGCCGGCCCAGACGGCATCCCTAGCCGCATCCTTAGAGCATGCGCAGACCAGCTGGCTGGAGTGTTTATGGACATATTCAATCTCTCCCTATCCCAGTCTGCTGTCCCCACTAGTGATGGGCATTCCGGCTCTTTTCAGTGAGCCGGCTTGTTCGGCTCAGCTCACCAAGGAGAGCCGGCTCTTTTGCCTCCCAAACGGCTCTTTAAAAAATATATGTTTTGTATTTTTTCAAGTCAAACAGTTTGACTATGATTGGTGTTAAAACAATTATAATTAAATTAAATCATACTCTACCTGAACCACAATGTATTTAAAAATGCATTGGTTTGTTATGAAAAATAATGCCATTAAACATTTGCATTTAAAGTATAACTTTTTAATGTATATTAACAAAGTGCATATATATCTAACCATTCAAAACGAATACAATCTGAACAGCATAATAGAATATTGCACCATATTAAAGAAAAATAAATAACAATGTGCAAAACTGCAGCATCCCACTTAAAACATTAAACTGATCCCTCTTTTCTCTCTCTTCTTTATTGCCATGTTATAACCAGCAGCACACGACAATGCTGACCATATTTTGCTTTTATGAGAGATTTTCATTCAGAAATGCAAGCTGCCTCACTTTCGAGGGGCTGATGCGGTTTCTTCTCTCAGTAATTATTTGTCCCGTTTTCGAGAAGACCCTCTCAGAGGGAACAGATGTGGCCACTATGCAGTCTCCCTGTCATGACTTTAGTAAGCAGTGGGTAGACAGAGGCCTTGTTCTTCCACCAGCTCAAAGAATCTGCAGATCTTTGGAGGAGGGGCTCCTCCAAATAGGATCAGACCTCCATTATGGCATCTGCTGAGTGATTCCTTCGTGCTACATCCCCAGTTGCTCTCTCGTCAAACAGCATCCAAACAGCAGACGTTTGTGGCACTACTGCTGGTGCTTCTGCTCCATCTGATCCCTCTTCTTCCTGTTGCCCTGGTGCCTGAGCCAGCTGACTGCTGGGGCTGTCCCTCCCTGCTGCTGAGGTTATTCTTTGAAGAGCCTTAATCGCTCTGACATCACTGAAGGCTAACTTCTTAAACCTGGGGTCAAGTGTAGTGGTTTCTGATAGCAGTGTGATTATATTCCATTCTGTGGAACTTTCTTTCCATTGATGAACATAGGGTGTCCATCAACTTTGTCACATGTCCCGTGGTTACATTTGCTTCTCTCTGGCGGCTGGCTGTGATTCGCTGCACACCCTTACACAGGAGTATCATTTTTGAGGCTGTCACATAGCTGAAAAGAGAGAACAGTAACTTATTAGTTCAGGTTCATGTTTTGTCTACTGATACTACATTCTCATCTACTGCTCATATACATATATAATACTGGATTAAATAATGATGTAGTAATACCTGCTTACTGTACCTCTCTCCACTGATTTCCTCAGTGACCTGCTCAAAGGGTTCCAGGACTCTGCACACCTCCTCCACCACCTCCCATTCCTCTTGGATAGAGCATCAACAGGTGCATTGACAATGGCCAGGATAGAGATGATGGCACCCTTTTACTCAAGAAACCGCTTCAATATATAAAATGTTGAATTCCACCTTGTAGTGCAGTCTTGTTTAGGCCTCAGTTCAGGCATCCCCATCTGGCGTTGTGTAGACTTTAGTTTTTCAGCACCTACTGTGCTCCTGTGGGCTTCATGGGGCTTCATCACCTTCAGAGCATCTCTTACAATCAGGTTGATTGTGTGGGCAAGACATGGATGATGGGTCCATTTAAAAATGTTCATGGCTTTGGTTATGTTAGCTGCATTGTCGCTAACACAACAGACCACTTTTCCATCTACTTGCCATTCTCTGACCACTCAACAGTTCCTCTGCCATGTTCTCTTAGGTGTGTCTGTCGCTGAACTCAAAGCAGTCCAGAAGGCAGCTAGACATCGATAAATCTTCAATGAAGTGACATGTAACCGACATGTAAGAAGTGGTTACCCTTGATGTCCAGCAGTCAGTGGTAAGGCAAACTGCAGTAGCTTTTGGACGCTTTCCCGCACTGAAGCCTGTGTCCTCTAATACACTTCTGTCATCATGAAGTGCTTTGAGAGTCTTGTCAAGAATCCTATCACCTCTACCTTACCTGACACCCTAGACCCACTTAAATTTGCTTACCGCCCCAATAGATCCACAGACGATGCAATCGCCATCACACTGCACAATGCCCTATCCCATCTGGACAAGGGGAAAACCTACGGAACGAATGCTGTTCATTGACTATAGCTCAGCATTCAACACCATAGTACCCTCCAAGCTCATCATTAAGTTCGAGGCTCTGGGTCTGAACCCGCCCTGTGCAACTGAGTCCTGGACTTCTTGATGGGCCGCCCCCAGGTGGTGAAGGTAGGAAACAACACCTCCACTCCACTGATCCTCAGCACTGGGGCCCCACAAGGGTGCGTGCTCAGCCCCCTCCTGTACTCCCTGATCACCCATGACTGGGTGGCCAAGCACGCCTCCAACTCAATTATCAAGTTTGCAGATGACACAACAGTAGTAGGCTTGATTACCAACAATGATGAGACAGCCTACAGGGAGTAGGTGAGGGCTCTGGGAGCCAGGAAAATAACCTCGCACTCAACATCAACAAAAGAAAGGAGATGATCGTGGACCTAAGGAAACAGCAGGGGGAGCACCCTTCTATCCACATCGACAGGACCGCAGTGGAGAAGGTGGAACGCATCAAGTTCCTCTGCGTACAGATCACTGACAAACTGAAATGGTCCACCCACACAGACAGTGTAGAGAAGAAGGCGCACCAGAGCCTCTTCAACCTCTGAAGAAATTTGACTTGGCACCTAAAACCCTCACAAACCTTTACAGATGCACAATTGAGAGCATCCTGTCGGGCTGTATCACCACTTGGTACGGCAACTGCAGGGCTCTCCAGAGGGTGATGCGGTCTGCCCAACGCTTCACCGGGGGCAAACTACCTGCCCTCCAGGACACCTACAGCACCCGATGTCACAGGAAGGCCCAAAAAATCATCAAAGACAACAACCACCCGAGCCCCTGCCTGTTCACCACACTATCATCCAGAAGGCAAGGTCAGTACAGGTGCATCAAAGCCGGGACAGAGAGACTGAAAAACAGCTTCTATCTCAAGGCTATTAAATAGCCTGTTAAATAGCCATCACTAGCAGTTAGAGGCTGCTGCCTATATACATAGACTATAAGGGCATAGGGTGAGACCCAGATGCAGACACGGGAGGCAGATGGTTCGAGTTCCTGATGTTTATTAGTATCCAAGGGGCAGTCAAGAGAATGGTCGTGGACAGGCAAAAGATCATAACATGGTCAGAGTCCAGGAGGTACAGAGTGGCAGGCAGGCTCGAGGTCAGGGCAGGCAGCATGGTCAGGCAGGCGGGTACAGAGTCAAGGCAGGCAAGGGTCAAAACCAGGAGGACTAGCAAAAAACAGAGAAAAGGAAAAGGCAGGCGCATGGAGTAACACGCTGGTTGACTTGACAAAACAAGACTAACTGGCACAGACAGACAGAAAACACAGGAATAAATACCCAGGGGATAATGGGGAAGATGGGTGACATCTGGATGGGGTGGAGACAAGCACAAGGACAGGTGAAACAGATCAGGGTGTGACATAGACTTGAAATTACTGGCCACTTTAATAAATGGAACACTAGTCACTTTAATAATGTTTACATATCTTGCATTACTCATCTCATATGTATATACTGTATTCTATACTATTCTACTGTATCTTAGTCTATGCCGCTCTGACATTGCTCATCCATATATTTTTATAGTCTTAGATTTGTGTGTATTGGGTATATGTTGGGAAATTGTTAGATATTACTACACTGTCGGAGCTAGAAACACAAGGATTTCGCTACACCCGCAGTAACATCTGTTGAACACGTGTATGTGACCAATAACATTTGATTTTATCTTAAATAATCGCACAGCTCCCCCTTACTAACTCTGACCTTGTTGATAGCTACTTTATTGAGGAAAATCTTACTTACTATGACTGAGACATGTGGTTGTCCCACCTAGCTATCTTAAGATGAATGCACTAATTGTTAGTAGTGCTGGATAAGAGCACCTGCTAAATGACTAACATGTAAATGTAAGGTAGACATGCAGAACATGGAATAACAACAATATAATGTACTCACCCATGTTGGGCATGGCTAGTTTGCTGCTCTGGGGAGAGGCTGTGCCTGAGAAAAGTAACCTGACTATGTCCTGGAGTGTAACGGCTTGTGCTCTCCTCATCCTCGGAAGAGGTGAGGAGAGAAGGATCCTCAGACCAAAACGCAGGCTTAGGGAAATAAGCCATCTTTATTATAAAATATGATGGCAACACGAAACGAAACAAAACACTTTAACAAGCTTACAAAATAACAAAACGACGTTGACGCAACCTGAACATAAACTTACATAACTAAACATAAACTTACGTACAGGAAACAGACGACATCGAAACGAAACGAAACAAACAACCGCTACAGTCCTATGTGGTACGAACATACATACAGACACAGGAGACAATCACCCACAAACAAACAGTGAGAATGCCCTACCTAAATATGACTCTTAATTAGAGGCAAACGCAAACCACCTGCCTCTAATCAAGAGCCATACCAGGCAAACCAAAACCAACATAGAAACAGATAACATAGAATGCCCACCCAACCTCACGTCCTGACCAACTAACACACAAAAACTAACATAAATAGGTCAGGAACGTGACAGTACCCCCCCCACAAGGTGCGAACTCCGGACGCACCAGCACAAAGTCTAGGGGAGGGTCTGGGTGGGCATCTAACCACGGTGGTGGCTCAGGCTCCGGGCGCGGTTCCCACCCCACCATAATCCATCCTAGCCTCCTCCCTCCAAGAATGTCCACCCTCTTTCTTCCCCCACAAAATCCTCTTAATAACATATCTAAGAATGACAACACCGGGACAGAGAGATAAACCAAGACAGAGGGATAGATAAGAATATAGAGGTAGAAAAAGATAGAGAGGTAGATCAGGATAGAGGGGCAACTCCGGACTGAAAGGCAGCTCCGGACAGAGAGACAGCTCTGGACTGATGGGCAGTTCTGGGTATCTAGCCTTTTCAGGCTGAAGGGCAGCTCATGGCTGACTGACGACTCTCGACGCTCATGGCAGGCTGACGGCTCTCGACGCTCATGGCAGGCTGACGGCTCTCGACGCTCATGGCAGGCTGACGGCTCTCGACGCTCATGGCAGGCTGACGGCTCTCGACGCTCATGGCGCTCTGACGGCTCTCGACGCTCATGGCGCTCTGACGGCTCTCGACGCTCATGGCGCTCTGACGGCTCTCGACGCTCATGGCGCTCTGACGGCTCTGGCTGCTCATGGCGCTCTGACGGCTCTGGCTGCTCATGGCGCTCTGACGGCTCTGGCTGCTCATGGCGCTCTGATGGCTCTGGCTGCTCATGGCGCTCTGACGGCTCTGGCTGCTCATGGCTCGCTGGCGGATCTGGCTGGTCCTGTCTGGTTTGCGGCTCTGGCAGATCCTGTCTGGTTGGCGGCTCTGGCAGATCCTGTCTGGTTGGCGGCTCTGGCAGATCCTGTCTGGTTGGCGGCTCTGGCAGATCCTGTCTGGCTGACGGCTCTAGCGGCTCCTGTCTGGCTGACGGCTCTAGCGGCTCCTGTCTGGCTGACGGCTCTGTAGGCTCATGGCAGACGGGCGGCTTTGCAGGCTCATGGCAGACGGGCGGCTTTGCAGGCTCCTGGCAGACGGATGGCTCAGATGGCGCTGGGGAGACGGATGGCTCAGATGGCGCTGGGGAGACGGATGGCTCAGATGGCGCTGGGGAGACGGATGGCTCAGATGGCGCTGGGGAGACGGATGGCTCAGATGGCGCTGGGGAGACGGATGGCTCTGGCCGGATACGGTACACTGTAGACCTGGTGCGTGGTGCCGGAACTGGAGGCACCGTGCTAATGACCAGCACGTTCCTACTAGTGCGGGGAGCAGGGACAGGGCACACTGTATTCTCAAAGCCTACTCTATCCCTGATGCGTGGTACCGGCACTGGTGACGCCGGGCTGAGGACAAGCACATCAGGATTAGTAGGGGGAGAATATACAGTGTGTACAGGGCTCTGGAGACGCACTGGTAGCTTAGTGCGTGGGGCCGGAACTGGAGGCACCGGGCTAGATACACGCACTACAGGGAGAGTGCGTGGAGGAGGAACAGGGCTCAGGATACGCACTGGTAGCCTAGTGCGTAGTGTATACACTGTAGGTACTAGGCTGGGGCGGGGAGGTGGTGCCGGAAATACCGGACCGTGGAGGCGTACTGGCACTCTTGAGCATTGAGCTTGCCCAACCTTACCTGGTTGAATACCCCCGGTTGCCCGACCAGTGCGGGGAGGTGGAATAACCCGCACCGGGCTATGTAGGCGAACCGGGGAAACCATGCGTAAGGCAGGTGCCATGTATGCCGGCCCGAGGAGACGCACTGGAGACCAGACGCGTTGAGCCGGCCTTATGACACCTGGCTCAATACCCAATCTAGCCCTCCCAGTGCGGGGAGGTGGAATAACCCGCACTGGGCTATGCACTCGTACAGGAGACACCGTGCGCTCTACTGCGTAACACGGCGCCTGCCCGTACTCCCGCTCTCCACGGTAAGCCTGGGAAGTGGGCGCAGGTCTCCTACCTGCCCTTGGCCCACTATCTCCTAGCCCCCCCCCAAGAAATTTTTGGGAATTACTTACGGGCTTTTTTGGCTTCCGTGCCAGACGCGTTCCCTCATAGCTCCGGTTCCTCTCCCCGGTAGCCTCTGCTCTCCTCAGTGCCTCCACCTGTTCCCACGGCTTTTCGGGCTTCCAGCCACGTCTCCTTGCTGCCTCCTCAAACCACCGCTCCTGGGCTTTAGCTGCCTCCCTCTCTTCCTGAGAACGGCGATTTTCTCCTGCCTTAGCCCAGGGACCTTCTCCATTCATTATCTGTTCCCATGTCCAGAAATCCTTGTTTTCCTCCTGTCCCTTACTCCGTTTAGTTTCCCTTTGCCGCTTGGTCTTAGCGTGGTGGGTGATTCTGTAACGGCTTGTGCTCTCCTCATCCTCGGAAGAGGTGAGGAGAGAAGGATCCTCAGACCAAAACGCAGGCTTAGGGAAATAAGCCATCTTTATTATAAAATATGATGGCAACACGAAACGAAACAAAACACTTTAACAAGCTTACAAAATAACAAAACGACGTTGACGCAACCTGAACATAAACTTACATAACTAAACATAAACTTACGTACAGGAAACAGACGACATCGAAACGAAACGAAACAAACAACCGCTACAGTCCTATGTGGTACGAACATACATACAGACACAGGAGACAATCACCCACAAACAAACAGTGAGAATGCCCTACCTAAATATGACTCTTAATTAGAGGCAAACGCAAACCACCTGCCTCTAATCAAGAGCCATACCAGGCAAACCAAAACCAACATAGAAACAGATAACATAGAATGCCCACCCAACCTCACGTCCTGACCAACTAACACACAAAAACTAACATAAATAGGTCAGGAACGTGACATGGAGACAGATAATGACAGGATTAGCATTGTGTGTGTGAGATACATAGAGGGATAGTGATTGGCTTAGACATTGTCTGTCAATTTTGTTGGCTTACCTGTGCTGTGGCCCTCACTTTCTGATACAGAGCAATGCCATGGATGGGATCAGGGGGACCGCTGTAAACTGAAGGGAAAAACACAGATTCAGTAGAACACTCATGGCTCTCTGAAATGCTACTGTCGTAAATAGAAAGATGAAATGGAGACAGTGAGGTGTGTTAGTGGTCATATCATCATCGTCATGTTCATCATCTCACCTGAGGCCTGCTGGATGAAGGTGGAGTTCCGTCTAAGTTCTGTCAGAAAGTGAGGCGATCCGTGGCCACAGAGATGGACGAAGATCTTCAGAACCTGGAAGGACAGAAACGATGGAAAGGGAAGAGGGATGAGGCTCAGGAGGAACAGATTAATAGATTATATTATTTATGGTGAAGATTAGCTGCATTCTTCTACATGATTCCTCTTCAGCCTCAGTTAACAAACTATGGTCAAATTCAGTGTTTGGGGTTTCTTAATGCAGGTGAAAGCCTGCTAACCTGGCTAGCTGAGCTCACCTTTATTTTGACATGGCAGGATTCTACCTCCAGCCTCTTCAACAGGTACTCCAACAGGAACTGACCACACCCAGTGGACTCCTGGGAGATTTCTACACGGCCAGGAGGGTAAAGGATGCAAACTGTACTGTCTTTGGGTTGACATTGAAAAGAGGTGAATCTTGCTAAATGATCTTTCATATCAGAACACAGTAGAGGAAACACCGTCCAGCTGGCGACGAGGTCAGCTTGCAGGCGCCCGGCCCGCCACAAGGAGTAGCTAGAGCGCAATGGGACAAGGAAATCCCGGCCAGCCAAACCCTCCCCTAACCCGGACAACACTGGACCGATTGTGCGCCGCCTCATGGGTCTCCTGGTTACGGCTGGCTGTGACACAACCTGGGATCAAACACCAGGTCTGTAGTGACACCTCAAGCACTGCGATGCAGTTCTTTAGACCACTGCACCACTCGGGAGGCCAAAGCATACATTTTGTCTTTAGCACAAACAGGACACACAGAGTGGGTACAGTGTGGGAAGAAATCATATCAATAGACTGTAAAACTCAAGTCTAGTCTGACGATTACATACGATTTCTGTTCAGAGAGTGTGATCTCATATGATGTGCTAGCATTCTATCGTTAGTTAGGCTGCTGTAGTGATACAGTAAACAGTGGGCGTAATGGAATATACAAAACTATTTACCGTTCCCGCAAAACGTGACATATACACATTATATCAAAATATTATTTTTCAAAGTGTTTATATTTGTAAATAGCACCCACGTTTTGAAAGAAAGCCAGTCATTCCTTGAATATTGCTATGATTTTGCCATCCCGTTCTTCTTCTTCATGAGGTTTAACGGCGGTTGGCATCCAATAAATGTTGCATTACCGCCACCAACTAGACTGGAGTAAAACTCCTTTATACTTTCCTTGGACAAAGGGAAATAAGTCAACCAATACCCTACCATCTAACCCTACACTCATTAAAAACCCACAACCTTACTCCACAATTTAAAACTACAGTATCTAGTCCTACCTCAGCCTAAAAGCCTGAAAGGACGGGACACGACCGCTCAACACACCCTGTAACTTGTCTGACATCAAATCTCGTACATTTTGCAATCTTGACTGGAGGCTGCACTTCTCTTCAAATCAAATCAAATTGTATTGGTCACATACACATGGTTTGCAGATGTTATTACAAGTGTAGCAAAATGCTTGTGAAAAGTTTCCTAAGGACTCGATTTGAGCCGGTGCCATCTTGAGGGACAGACAAGGGAGGCGGGGCCTGTAATGACAGGCAGCCAATCGAACAACAATGGGTAGTACTCATACAATGGAAAACAGAAAGGAAAACGAGCACACTGCTGCTCATGCTCCCAGGTGATATTTATTTACAACAACATTTCGACCCTTAGGCCTTCATCAGGCATCCATATCCCAGGTGTGGGTGGAAGTACTCAGTGACATCACTTCCTGAAACAGGAGGTAAAAAATGTATAACATAGTTTCACAATATTAACATTCAATGTATTAAAATATATGGTCATACACTTGGAATGTGATCAATATTTACAGTAATATACATACACATACAATATTCAGTTAGGAAAAAATGACTCATACAATATCATTGGCCCAATACTTTTGTGTTATGTGAATAACATAATGCATTTTCCCTGTTGATTGACATGCAATGCACTGGTGAACAAGGACACTGTTGTAATTGTCTTTTTTGATGTGGAGAAGGCTTATGGTATGATGTGGAAGGAGGGGTTGCTAATCAAGCTTGATATTATGGGGGTAGGAGGACGAACATACAACTGGATAAAGGACTTCCTGTTCTGAAGGTCTATCAAGGTGAGGGTGGAGAAGTCTCTATCAGGCAGCTTACCTGGTGGATAACGGTACGCCGCATGGGAGCCTGATTAGTCCTGTGTTGTTCTCAATCATGATCAATGATGTTCACTCTCAGGTACGGACAGATATTGGGATGTCGTTATTTGTAGATGAAGGGGCCTTACAGAAGAGGGGAAGAAATGTGCCATACATAGTCAGGAAGGTACAGGAAGCAATTGATGAGGTAGAGCGATGGGCATTAATGTCAGGATTCAGGTTCTCTGTAGAGAACTCAGACAGGGTCTACTCACATCTAATCCATCTGTGCTGAATGACTACCGCCCTTTCGCCTTGACATCCTTAGTAATGAAATGCCTTGAGAAAATTGTGAAGCCCAGCAGAGGAGTTGATGATGCCATTCTTACTCTCCTCAACATGGTCTACAGACATCTAGAGGGTGCCAAATCCCATGTCAGGGTTTTGTTTGTTGACTTTTCTTCTGCCTTCAACACAATTCAGACTTACATTCTGGCACAGATTCATTCGGGACTTCCCCTTAGATGGGGGGCTGGTTTTGTGGCTGTTGGACTTCCTGAGCCAAGGGTCACAGCGGGTCAAAATAGGTCCCCACGTGTCGGACATACGCAACACCAACACAGGCTCTCCTCAGGGATGTGTTTTGTCCCCACTCCTGTACATCTTGTACACTAATAGTTGTACTAGTTCCCATACTGACAGGCACCTCGTTAAGTTCGCTGATGACACTGCCTTGATCAGCCTGTTGCATGATAACGAGGAACACCATGGCCCGGTCCTAAATGACTGCAGAGTGGTGTGACCAATCACACTTGGTCCCCAATACCAATAAGACCAAAGAGATGAGCGTAGACTTCAGGAAGCATACAACACTTACCTCTGCAACATCTATCAGAGGTCAGAACATAGAGATTGTAGAGGAATGCAAATATCTGGGTGTCCTCTTGGACAATAAGCTTCAGTGGAGTAAATGTACAGACCTGATCCACAAACAGAGTCAACAGAGACTGTACTTTCTCAAAAAGCTGAGCACTTTTAATGTTAATTGTACTATACTGACTCTGTTTTACAAATCTTTCATTGAGAGTATTTTAACTTTTGTAGTGTTTATTGGTTTGGCAATTCCACTGTCAGCCAGAGAAATATGCTGAGAAGGATTATCACCACAGCGAGCAAGGTACTTGGAGTCAAACAGACAGGCCTGGATGAGATCTTTAACGTCAGGGCCCTCCGCAAGGCTCACAAAATCATTTTAGACCCAAGTCACTCCCTGTACCTGGACTTTGAACTACTCCCCTCTGGGCGCAGGTTTAGGGCACCCCTCAGCAGGAAAAACACAACTAGACAATCCTTTGTGCCAGGTGTGAAATCCCTCCTAAATAGCTCGGGCTAATGTTCCTATCGACCCAGTAAGGCCAACAGGCTAGTCTCTTTTTATTGTTATGTAACTATTATGAAAGTTGTATTGTCAATTTGTTTTGTTATTTAAACGCCACTTTAAACGTGTACATGACACTGCAACAAATATGTAATAGACTATGGCAGTATAGCGTATGGTTAGGCAGCCAAGGACCAAGGACATCCAAAGACATACTGGGTCAGCATTTGTAGTGCAAGAATGTGGGGTGGCAGTCAGGAAACGTATTACAGATCATCTGGCTGTATAGATGGTGGAGCTGATGGCCGTATTGTTGGCCTTGCAGTGGGTGGAGGAAGTCAAGGCAGACAGAGAAGGTATTTGCTCTTATTCATGTGCAGTATTGATGAGTCTGCAGTCCTTTAGCTCATGTAGCAGCCGGCTGAATAAGACTATAAATGTGATAGAAAAGCATCCAGCAGGAAAGTGTGATTATTGCCAGGAAACAGAGACAGTGGAGCATGTACTGCTACAGTGTGGGCAGTATGAGCGGGAAGAGAGACGCTGAGTCCAGTATGAGGGAGAAGGGTATACAGGAAATTCTTTTAAAGAGTATAATGAGTAGAACGTCATTAGATACAGTATCAAATATGTTGTTCTTTTTTTAAAACGGGCTAGCAGGTATGATTTAGTTTCTCCGTCTCCGACCCACACCCAGTACAGTAGGTGGCGGTAATGCACCATAACGTTGGTTGCCAATCGCCGATAAACCCCACAGAAGAAGATGGACGTGGAAATTAACAAATCACGTTTGTAAATTACATGCGTGTCATTTCCTGATTCAGGGTCAACAACATGGTGCCGTCCATGGTCTGTGCGAGCCAATGATTTGAGTGGATATTTTCCTACGAATGCCTTTTATTTCTATGATATTTCGCTAATATTGTACAAGAGCTAATGCTGAGGCATTAGATTGTTATTCAATTGATTGTGTTCGTTGTTTTTACACTGTCAAAGACTATTGAACAAGTGTCCATCTTTGCTGCTGCTCACTCAACTGATCATGTCGGGGACAAATGTGTGGACTCGTAGTCGGGAGAGGATGAGACGGTTCCCAGAGCTGTTTGCCCAGTGTTCTGGTGAGGTGCGTAGCCACCAAACAAATTCATACTGAAAAAAAATATAAACGCAATATGCAACCATTTCAACGATTTTACTGAGTTACAGTTCATATAAAGAAAGCAGTCATTTGAAATAAATAAATTAGGCCCTAATCTATGGATTTCACATAACTGGGCAGGGGTGCAACCATGGGTGGGCCTGGGAGGGCATAGGCCCACCCACTGGGGAGCCAGGTCCAGCCAATCAGAATTAGTTTTTCCCCACATAAGGCCTTTATTACAGACATAAATACTCCTCAGTTTCATCAGCTGTCCATGTCGCTGGTCTCAGACGATCCCGCAGTTGAAGAAGCCGGATGTGGAGATCCTGGGCTGGCGTGATTACACGTGGTCTGCGATTGTGGGGCCGGTTGACATACTGCCAAATTCTCTAAAATGACATTGGAGTTGGCTTATGGTAGAGAAATAAACGTCTAGCAACAGCTCTGGTGGACATTTCTGTAGTCAGCGTGGCAATTGCACGCTCCCTCAAAACATGAGACATCTGTGTCATTGTGTTGTGTGACAAAACTGCAGTGACTTTTTGTCCCCAGCACAAGATGCACCTGTGTAATAATAATGCTGCTTTAATCAGCTTCTTGATATGCCACACCTGTCAAGTGGATGGGTTATCTTGGAAAAGGGGAAATGCTCACTAAGCGTGATGTAAATGAATTTGTGTCAAAAATTGAAGTAAGCTTTTTGTGCATATGGAACATTTCTGTGATCCTTTATTTCAGCTCAGTATAGATGGCCACTGTTTGCCATACAATATCCTAAAGCATAAAGCCAAGTTAAGTTGTCATTCTGCCAATGTGAGAACTTGTTCCAGTGTTTCTCCTACCATTGTATAACTGCGGCGGCCCACCAAGGAATTTGGCTTGTGGCCCTGGATGATGCTTTTGGGGGGGGGGGGGAAGCTCGTAAAAAAAGGGGGGGAAACACTGCCTTGAACAATAATGTATTATCCTCCAACATAAGTTTGATCTAAATACTGACTTTTGAATATCATGTCCTCAGGCTGCAGCTTATGGGAAGTGTGTGACAGCTACTACCACAGGCAGACAGGAGCTGAGAAAGGACCTGTGTGGTAAAGAGTTTGATGCTCTGAAGACTTGCTTTGTTACAGCAGTGAGTGGCATATTACAGGTGTTCCATCATTTTGTATTACATTTTGTCTGTCTTTGATGTATAAATTCAATTGACTTGATCATCTTATTGTCTTGCAGGCCAAGAAGGGAGTGAAGTAGACCATTCCGCCCAACATCTCTGCTGGACATATAGTGCATTCTGCTGGACATATAGTGAAGTAGACCATTCCGCCCAACACATCTCTGCTGGACATAGGTTTTTAATCGTCAACATAAACAGGGGTGTATTCACTAGGAACTAAACGTAAGGAAACGAGGAGGAACCTACCTGAATTTGTTCAATAGAAACTCTCAATTACATTGTAAAACATTTTCGGTTTGCATCCGTTTGTCTGCACTAATGATTAGGTCCACTGCCTGGGGTGTAATGTCCCCGTTGTTCCATGAACATCATGTAGTACTGTATCAGTAATGCGATGGCAGGTGCTGAACGATATCTTGACTAGTCCCACAAGCATATGTTTGACCTGTTGTTGGTCCCAGAGGTAATGCTAGCATGGTGTTTCCACTACTCTTCAATAGTGCGTCAAGGTCATACCGTTTGACTATGTAATAACATGTAACCCACCACCGAAGACTTGCAGGACTGTGTCTTTATGTAATGTAGAAATATGCAAATTGGTGTATGGGGTCTCTTTCTTTAATGTACACAACACACATTGACAACCAACATTTCATATTTTGACATTTTCAGAAATATGAGTCGACCCAGACTTAAATAACTCTAAAGAAGTCATGAGCAGTTATGAAGCCACTGTTGATGTCCTCCCTCTATGAAGTCCATTTCATTCACTGTTCTTACGGTAGCCACATCACAGGGCACCATTGTAGAAGTCCAAGCCACTGTTTCAAATGCTACAAGAATAGAGAGCGAGAGATGACAACTAATTGCACTCGAGTTCTGGAAATTCTACATTTACATCTCAATACAGGCATAAAGATGTTCACTTCGACCCATTCATTTCACCCCAAGTTGGGATAGAGGCACAAAGCAGTGGAGCCCTCACACACAGGATATGACAAAACAAAAGAACCATATTCCTTTTAAGTCACAAAAAACACTGCTGTAGCACATGTAAGGCACAAGAACATGGAATGTAGAATCACAGAGTTATGGATTCAGAACTTACATGTAAAATCATATTGGAATTGTACTGTATGTGTATGATAATGTGTATGACACATTTCGACAGCACTACATTCTTGTTTTCAAAATCAAGAGTCAAATTATCTGGAAGAAGCACTGAAGCTAACCAATTGATCCCCAATTAAATATTTTGGGAAAGCGTTCAAAGAACATGTAAAAGCCAGCGCGAGGACATTTAGCTACAGTTCAGAGAACATATAGACGCTATTTACAGCACACAATAACCAACATACATTGGGCTTAACAAAAACACCAGCAAGTAATCTTTCCAGAGCCCAAATGAAAACGCCAAATCACTTAGAAGTATCAAGGGATTTAAAATGACTAAAATACAAGTCATTGGATAGACGGAACATTGCTCTCTCAAACACAGGAAAAAAGGAAACTATGTGGTATTGCATAGCTTAACATACATTCTAGTCCAAATCTCACCCCAGAGAAAACAACAAATAAGTTAACATTTACATACAAATATACTTTTAATAAAGACTAGATTTATGGCAGCATTATACAGCATATTATAGAATAATATGTGATCATTGCTACAATATCTTTATCATCACTATTATCCTGTATCTTCTGGAATCATGGAAGGAGCACTAAAGAAAGCACTAGTATTTGGTAATAGAAGCCCACAGACTAAGGTCACATGAAGACACAGTGGCTGCATTCATACAGGCAGCACAATTCAGATCAGATCTTTTGCCAATAATTGTGAAAAAGATCAGAATTGGGTTGCCTGTGTAAACGTAGCCAGAATGTTCCCTATCACATCAATGCATCTCACACACTCACACTCCTCCTGTACTGGTCAGGTATTGTGAAGGCAGGTGGTAAGGCAATATAGTGTGATCCACGGTACATGACTGTGTGGGGGAGAGAAAGAGTGTGTGTATGCGTTGTGATTAGTATGAATATGTGTACAAGGTTAGCGCAGTCTGACCCAGTGTGTGTGTGTGCACAGTCTGACCCACTATGTGAGTGTGTTTGTTTAAATATAGGGATTCGCACAGTCCAACCCAACGGTCCGTGAGTGTGTTATACCCTATTCATGTGCGTGTATGCCGTTACCCAGTCCCAGTTACTCGTCTCTCTCAAGCTCAGAGGTCTGTTTAATCTGGCGTGTGTGTACCAGTGCTCCCCCCAGGGCTGCATGGAGATCTGACCCCCCCATGTCCAAGAAGGGCTCCAGGTCACCCTCCCTGGACTCCCCTGCCCCTCCAGCACCTCTTACCCCCAGGGCTCTCCTTCTCCTCCTCAGGTCCATGTCTCCTTGATCCCTGGCCTTCTCCTTCTCGTGGATCACCTGGGGCTGGGCTTCCACAAAGTCCCTGGAGTCTGACTGGACGGCTGCCCTCTCCTTCAGGTCCCGTCCACTCTTCTTCACGGCCCCTAGTTCTCCTCCTACTACTCCTGGTTCGACAGGTCCTGGCCCAGCTACAGCCAGAGCCTGTTCCTCCCCTCTTCCTCCCCTCTTCGCGCTCTCCATCACCTCTCTCTCAGTCTTTTCCTTCTCCCACTGGATCCTCTCTCGCTCTGCTTTCTCCTTATACGCCTTCTCCATCTCTGCTCGCTCCTTTCCCAGCCTCTCTTTCTCCTTCTTTACTTGGTCTTTTTCCATCTCCTGCTCTCTCACCAGTTTCTCCCTCCTCTCCCTCTCTAACCGTTCCTTCTCCACTCTCGCCTGCACCTCTCTATTGATCCTGTCCTCCTCCAGTGTCTCTTTCTCCATCCTCTCCTTGTCCTTGTCTACTGCCTCTACCGATCCTTTCCCTGGCCCGTCCTCAGCTTTAGCAGGTGGTGGCTGCTCCTTTCTGTGTTTGGGCTGGTCTGGTTCTACTTTCACCCCCTCTGCCACCTTCTGACCCAGCGGTACCCCTCTAGCTCCCAGCTCCCTCTCCTTAGGGTCCTCCAACGGTGCCCCTGCCACCACTGCTACTCCTGCCACAATCGCCTGTTTAGGGACTTCCTGGACTACTTCCTTGGGGATCACGGGGAGAATCACTTTGACGACCTGCTCTTCTGCACTCTTCTCCACAGGGAGGACCTCATTCTGGGGCTGGACGTGATGCTCGACCCCTCCGGCCTGTAGAGCTCCAGCTCCTGCACCGTTGGGCTCCTTGGCGTCTGAGGCCAGGGCAGGGCCATCTTGATCTGGGTCTTTGGGCTTGGATGCTCCCCCCTCCTCCTGTACTCCCTTCTCTGCATCAGCCTCTGGAGCTTCATCTGATGTAACACAAGATACAAAGATCATTATTTACTATCCCTTTAACTGACCTAACATTTCAATTACTCATACTCAGCACTTAGACATGCATCAGAATATAAACTTAGAACATGTACGAGAGTGCACACACTGAGCACGAGTGAGTATGTGTGTGTATGTGTGTGTGTACACACCTGTCTTTTTGGGGTGCATCTCCTGGTGCTGTTCCTGTAT
This sequence comes from Salvelinus fontinalis, assembly GCF_029448725.1. Lineage (NCBI taxonomy): Eukaryota > Metazoa > Chordata > Actinopteri > Salmoniformes > Salmonidae > Salvelinus > Salvelinus fontinalis. The sequence goes on from NC_074694.1 coordinate 27,028,223, forward strand.
GACAGCCAGTAGTTTCTCCTGCTGGTCCAACAGTCTCTTCTGCTGTTCCTGCTGCTCCTTTATAACCTGCAGCAGAACGGCATGGTCCAACTGACCCTCTACATGGGGGGAGACAGGGTTAGAACATACCAAAGCACACACAGGGGGAGTCAATTACAAGTGAGAGGGGTTGGAATGTACCAAATGGCACAGCGATGGGGTGAAGTTCATAAATCATACAGTGTATTCGGAAAGTATTCAGACTACTTCCATTTTTCCATATTTTGTTATGTTACAGCCATATTATAAAATGTATTAAATAATCAATCTACATACAATAACCCATAATGACAAAGCGAATATCTTTAATACAATTTTTTTCCAAATGTATTCAAAATAAAGTATTCAGACCCTTTGCTATGAGACTCGAAATTGAGCTCAGGTGCATCCGGTTTCCATTGATTATCCTTGAGATGTTTCTACAATTTGATTGGAGTCAACCTGTGGTAAATTCAATTGATTGGACATGATTTGGAAAGTCCCAGTTGACAGTGCATGTCAGAGCAAAAACCAAGCCATTACGTTGAAGGAATTGTCCGTAGAGCTCCGTGACAGGATTGTGTCGAGGCACATAGCTGGGGAAGGCGACCAAAAGAATGTCTGCAGCATTGAAGGTCCCCAAGAACACAGTGGCCTCCATCATTCTTAAATGGAAGGAGTTTGGAACCACCAAAACTCTTCCTAGAGCTGGCCGCCCAGCCAAACTGAGCAATCGGGGAAGAAGGGCCTTGGTCAGTGAGGTGACCAAGAACCCGATGGTAACTCTGACAGAGCTCTAGAGTTCCTCTGGGGAGATGGGAAAACATTCCAGAAGGACAACCATCTCTGCAACACTCCACCAATCAGACCTTTATAGAGTGGCAAGACAGAAGCCACTCAGTAAAAGGCACATAACAGCCCACTTGAAGTTTGCAAAAAGGTACCTAAAGTACTCTCAGATCATGAGGAACAAGATTCTCTGGTCTGATGAAACCAAGATTGAATTCTTTGGCATGAATGCAAAGCGTCACGTCTGGAGGAAACCTGGCACTATCCCTACAGTGAAGAATGGTGGTAGCTGAATCATGCCGTGGGGATGTTTTTCAACAGCAGGGACTGGGAGACTAGTCAGGATCGAGGGAAAGATGAACAGAGCAAAGTACAGAGAGATCCTTGATGAAAACCTGCTCCAGAGCGCTCAGCACCTCAGACTGGGGCGAAGGTTCACCTTCGAACAGGACAACAACCCTAAGCACACAGCTAAGATAAAGCAGGAGTGGCTTCGGGACAAGTCTCTGAGCCCGGACTTGAACCCGATCAAACATCTCTGGAGAGACCTGGAAATAGATGTGCAGCAATGCTCCCCATCCAACCTGACAGAGCTTGAGAGGATCTGCAGACAAGAATGGGAGAAACTCCCCAAATACAGGTGTGCCAAGCTTGTAGTGTCATACCCAAGAAGACTCAAGGCTGTAATCGCTGCCAAAGGTGCGTCAACAAAGTACAGAGTAAAGGGTCTGAATACTTATGTAAATGTGATCAGTTTTTAAACAATTATTTGACAAAGATTTTGACAAACCTGTTTTTACTTTCTTATTATGGGCTAATGTGTGTAGATAAATGAAGAAAAATAAACAATTGAATACATTTTAGAATAAGGCTGTAACATAAAATGTGCAAAAAGTCAAGGGGTCTGAATAGTTTCCAATGCACTGTATATTGAGTAGTATTGGTATCTACATCGGAGGGGGAAGGAGCATTCGATTTATCCAGACAAACAGCATAGGGATGTGTTTAAGGGTGGGGGGCTGGAGGAGGGATAACTCAGTCAAACTAATGTAGAGTATGGTTGCTACAAACAAGATGTGAGCAGTTTAGGCAAGGTGGGGGGATACTGTGTGAGAGGGCGTGAGGTGGGTTAGGACTTGGGGGTTATGGACATTTGGGTTGGGGGGGGGGGGGGGGGGGGGGCAGAACTAGAAAATATTACTAAACTGGGTACTACGCTCTCATCTCCAGACTGCATTAGTTGATTGAATGACTAGATGTGAATACAGTAGGAGAGAGAGGGGTTCATACCTGCAACCATCTTTTTTATCACTGTGACAGGAGCCCGGTAGAGGGAAAAGAAAAGGAGCGAGAAAGAGAAAAGAAAGAGTGAGTCAGAAGAGAGAAACCAAAAATGCGCTGCGGTGTGTCCTGAGTGAATCAAGCCAAAGAGCGAGAAAGTAATGAGAGAATCCCACTTTAAAAACAACCAGCCAAAAGCTTGTTGCCAAAGACACACTTGAGATCGAAAGCGAGAATGACAGAGATAGAGCGAATCAGACAGACAAAGAAGCGGTACAAGTCAGAGAGAGAAAGAATAGCAAGGAATGGTACAATTGAAGAAGTCAAAAGTTTACATACACTTAGGTGTCATTTAAACTCGTTTTTCAACCACTCCACAAATTTCTTGTTTACAAACTAGTTTTGGCATGTCGGTTAAGACATCCACTTTGTGCATGAGAGAAGTAATTTTTACAACAGATTATTTCACTTATAATTCACTGTATCACAATTCCAGTTGGTCAGAAGTTTACATACACTAAGTTGACTGTGCCTTTAAACAGCTTGGAAAATTCCAGAAAATGTCATGGCTTTAGAAGCTTCTGATAGGCTAATTGACATCATTTGAGTCAATTGGAGGTGTACCTGTGGATTTATTTCAAGGCCTACTTTCAAACTCAGTGCCTCTTTGCTTGACGTCATGGGAAAATCAAAAGAAATCAGCCAAGACCTAAGATTTTTTTTTTTGTAGACCTCCACAAGTCTGGTTCATCCTTGGGAGCAATTTCCAAACGCCTGAAGGTGCCACGTTCATCTGTACAAACAATAGTACGCAAGTATAAACACCTTGGGACCACGCAGCCGTCATACCGCTGGGAAGGAGACGCATTCTGTCTCCTAGAGATGAACGTGCATTGGTGCGAACAGTGCAAATCTATCCCAGTACAGCAGCAAATTACCTTGTGAAGATGCTGGAGGAAAAGGGTACAAAAGTATCTATATCCACAGTAGAACGAGTCCTATATCGACATAACCTGAAAGGTCACTCAGCAAGGAAGAAGCCACTGCTCCAAAATCGCCATAAAAAAATCCAGACTACGGTTTGCGACTGCACATGGGGACAAAGATTGTACTTTTTGGAGAAATGTCCTCTGGTCTGATGAAACAAAAATAGAACTGTTTGGCCATAATGACCATTGTTATGTTTGGAGGAAAAAGGGGGAGGATTGCAAGCCAAAGAACACCATCCCAACCGTGAAGCACGGGGGTGGAAGCATCGTGTTGTGGGGGTGCTTTGCTGCAGGAGGGACTGGTGCATTTCGCAAAATAGATGGCATCATGAGCAAGGAAAATTATGTGGATATATTGAAGCAACATCTCAAGACATCAGTCAGGAAGTTAAAGCTTGGTCGCAAATGGGTCTTCCAAATGGACAATGACCCCAACCATACTTCCAAAGTTGTGGCAAAATGGCTTAAGGACAACAAAGTCAAGGTATTAGAGGGGCCATCAGAAAGCCCTGACCTCAATCCCATAGAAAATTTGTGGGCAGAACTGAAAAAGCGTGTGCGAGCAAGGAGGCCCACAAACCTGGCTCAGTTACACCAGCTGTCAGGATGAATGGGCCAAAATTCGCCCAACTTATTGTGGGAAGCTTGTGGAAGGTTACCCGAAATGTTTGACCCAAGTTAAACAATTTAAAGTCAATGCTATCAAATACTAATTGAGTGTAAACTTCTGACCCACTGGGAATGTGATGAAAGAAATAAAAGCTGAAATAAATCAGTCTCTCTACTATTATTTCACATTCTTAAAATAAAGTGGTGATTCTAACTGACCTAAGACAGGGCATTTTTACTAGTTTTAAATGTCAGGAATTGTGAAAAACTGAGTTTAAATGTATTTGGTTAAAGTGTATGTAAACTTCCGACTTCACTGTATATCCACTATAACAAGAATTTCTCATAAATCCATCCATTCTGCCAGTCTATGAGCTGCTAACCCTGGTCCTTGATCTGTACTTCAATTCTTTACTCCTTCTTACTCTTCCACTTACCATCCATTTTGTCCTCCGCTCCTCCCTCCTTCCCTTCCTTTGCTTCTGGAGCAGCAGCCATCTCCGCTGCCCCAGGAACCACTGCTACAGGAACTGGGGCCGCTGGCACACCTAAACCACAGGGTCAAAGGTCGGGTGACGTCAAACATCTACAGCCAATCAAATCCCTGAGCATCTGAGTTGATTGAATGTTCTGGATAAAGACCAGTCATACGTGTTAAGTTCATGTTTTAAGTATCCCTATATTCCTGTTATTACGGGGCTATCACTCAGTCAAGAGTGCGCATGAAGTCTAGTCGTTGTTGGCCCTAGCCTTGAGTGTAATGGCTACCTTGTAGTGTGTTCATATAGTAGAGTAAACTTTGTTAAACTGGAACCTTGTCGTTGTGTCATTTCGAGTTAACAATACGCACGTTTCCCAGCAGGATCTGGGGCTTTGGCCGAATCCTCAACCAGCGCCTGCTCAGCCACCATATGCTTCACAGCAAGCACCTCTTTCACTGGGCCAAGTTTCTCCACTTCCTTTAGGGGCAGGACTTCTTGTTTCTGCCCCACCCCCGGGTCAGGCTTCTCCAGCACCTCATTGAACTGCGCCTCGGCCTCTTCCACTTCCTCCTTTTTCACCACCACTTTCTCCTTCTCTCCTCCCTCAGACTGCCCCTCTTCTCCTCCCACTGCAGGTTGGTTCTTCTCCTCCTCCAGCTCGGCGTCATTCTTCCTCTTCTCTATCTGGACCTCATCGTGCGGGATGGGCGGCTCGTGCCGATGGGCCTCCCCATCAGGTACCGCCACACCTGAAGGGAGGGAGGAGGGACACACACACACACACACACACACAGGTATAACACATGGGTTTTCAGGTGGTGCTGTAAATAGTATTCCTGACTTTTCTTTTTAAACCTAGCACTTATAGATTACTGGTTTTCTTGTATGTTGCAGTCTAGTGGATTTTGCTTGGTTCTAACAGGTTCTCCTAGGTTCTGAAACTTTCTCCCTAGTTCTGAAAGGTTCTCCGTAGTTCCATACCTGCGTCGGGGCGGTCCAGTTGTACCTCCTCCTTCTTTTTCATGTCTGCTACTGCTTGTTCAGGTCCTTTGATCTGGGGGGGCTCAGCCTGCTCCTGCTGTCTCTCCACTGGACGGTCTGGCTCTACTGCAGCAGGGGCATTAGGCTTCACCTCAGGCGGTTTCACTACCACTGGCTTCTCTACTGCTGGGAGGGAGAGGGGGGAGAGAATGGAGAGAGACAAAAGAGAGAGAATGCAGTGCATTCGGAAAGTATTCAGACCCCTTGACTTTTTCCACATTTTGTTATGCTATTGTTACGTTATTTTATCAATTTTATTCTAAAATGGATAAAATCGTTTTTTCCAATCATAAATCTACACACAATATCCCATAAAAGAAAAAGCAAAAACACCTTTGGCAGCAATTACAGCCTCAAGTGTTCTTGGGTATGATGCTACAAGTTTGGCACACTTGTATTTGGGGAGTTTCTCCCATTCTTCTATGTAAGATCCTCTCAAGCTCTGTCAGGTTGGATGGGGAAAGTCGATGCACAGCTATTTCCAGGTATCTCCAGAGATGTTAGATCGGGTTCAAGTCCGGGCTCTGGCTGGGCCACTCAAGGACATTCAGAGACTTGTCCCGAAGCCACACCTGCATTGTTTTGGCTGTGTGCGGAGGGTCATTGTCCTGTTGGAAGGTGAACATTCGCCCCCTTCTGAGGTCCCTGAGCGCTCTGGAGCAGGTTTTCATCAAGGATCTCTCTGTACTTTTCTCCGTTCAACTTTCCCTGACTAGTCTCCTAGTCCCTGCTGTTGAAAAACATCCCCACAGCATGATGCTGCCACAACCATGCTTCACCGTAGGGATGGTGCCAGGTTTCCTCCAGATGTGACACTTGGCATTCAGGCCAAAGAGTTCAATCTTGGTTTCATCTGACCAGAGAATCTTGTTTCTCATGGTCTAAGAGTTCTTTAGGTGCCTTTTGGTGGGCTGTCATGTACCTTTTACTGAGGAGTGGCTTCCGTCTGGCCACTCTACCATAAAGGTCTGACTGGTGGAGTGCTGCAGACATGGTTGTCCTTCTGGAAGGTTTTCCCATCTCCACAGAGGAACTCTGGAGCTCTGTCAGAGTGACCATCGGGTTCTTGGTCACCTCCCTGACCAAGGCCCTTCTTCCCCGATTGCTCAGTTTTGCCGGGCGGCCAGTTCTAGGAAGATTCTTGGTGGTTCCAAGCTTCTTCCATTTAAGAATGATGGAGGCCACTGTGTTCTTGGGGACCTTCAATGCTACAGATGTGTTATGTCATAGTTTTGATGTCTTCACTATTATTCTACAATGTCCAAACTTGACTGGTACTGTATGTAAATAAGGTATCTTTTTTTTAATCAATTTGCAAAAATGTCTAAAAACCTGTTTTCGCTTAGTAAATATGGGGTATTGTGTGTAGATTGATGAGGAACATTTTATTTAATCCATTTTAGAATGCTGTAACGTACCAAAATGTGGAAAAAGTCAAGGGGTCTGAATACTTTCCTGAACGCACTGTATATACCAATATGTGTGAGTGTGAGATCCACTAGATGGCAGCAGAGATCTAAACTATAAAAGAGATGCAACACTAACGCTGACAGCCCTGCTACAGTGCAGTCTAAGAGAGAATCAGGAGAGAATGGAGAGAAAATGACGAGAGGGTACAGAGAGACCCATGCTTCTGTTCTACTGGCCTCACTTATCTGCAACAAACAGGAAACAGGTGTGGAAGGAAGTGGGCGACTATCAGTCAGAGGGAGGGAGAGAGAGATAAAGAAAGAGTGATAGAAAGAGGAAAACGGAAGGCAGGATGGGGCTGTGTGAACTGTCCTTGCTCCTATGTGTAGAGCTCTTTCTAATTTTTACGATCCCCCTCTTCTCCTCTTAACCCCAGCCCTCCTGTCTCACTCATCTCTCCCCTCATTTCCTCTGTCTGTACCTCTCAACCCCTCCCTCCATACCACCTCCATCTGATACCCCTGTTACAGGAAAGAGCTAGCAGGCATTTTAGCTGCCCAGGAGAGGGGGAAGAGGAGAGGGAGTAGGTGAGGGGGAAAGAGGGAGAAGGAAAGGGGGAGAGAGTGGGGGGATAAGGGGAAGATGAGAAACCACTGGAGTTTGAAGGGCATCATTCTGGCTCCATCAATGTCAAACGCTGCTTCTCTTCGATATTATCAAGTGGTTATCCTCTACCCCCGTCTGTCAGTCTGTCTAGCTGTCCGTCAGTCAAAAACTCAATATATTCCCCCATTTATCCGCGGTTCCATATTTCTTTGTTTTAAGATTGCTTTCACCTTTTGGCTCTTACTCTCTATACTCTCACTTTTCTGCACCTCTCTCTCCAACAATGACATCAAAATGTGAACTTTGGAGTTTGGAACATTGCAGATTTGGAACTGATTAGAATAGAATAGCAAAGAACAGAATAGAATGGAAAGTTCACTCGGCGATGGAACATGGCCTGTGGCTATAATAGTACTATATGGGCTGTACCGTTCCGTAAATCAGGAATATCAGGAAGGACCCCAAAGATGGCACTCTTGACCGATGCAGGGGGAGGAGGGGCCTGCTTTGGGGTGGAGTCACTGGCTGAGATTGACAACGTGGTAAGGGTGCTGACCAGCAGGATGCCTAACCCCACCCATAACACCAGCTATAGAGGGAGAGAGAGAAAAATGATTTAATAATAAAATATACCATTTAGCAGACGCTTATCCAAAAGTGTGTATACATTTTGATTCCTGGGACCACCCATATGTAAACACACTATCCTGGTGTTGCAAGCGCCATGGTCTATCAACTGAGCTACAGAAGACCACCAGAGAGAGAGAGAAAGAAAGAGAGAGAGAGAGCGAGAGAGGGATGTTGGTCAGTTATGGGGTTAGTAGGGATAGTGTGTGTGTGTGTGTGTGTGTGTGTGTGTGTGTGTGGTACCTGTGCAGTGAGTCCATTCTTCTGTATCTTTCTGTAGATGAGGGCGGGGCAGATGAAGCAGATGAGGGAGCCCATGGTGGCTCCAGTCAGTCCCAGGATGGTCTCCACTACAGACATAAGAGCATAGAGAAACATTTAGTGACACACTCACAATCCCTTGGTTGGCTAAAGCGACATACTCTAGCTGACAGTGTACAACGTGGGTCTGTGCGTCAGCCAGGCTAACAGTCCTCATCCGCTCTCATCTTTCTCTCCACCTCTTCCTTCACCTCCACACCATACATAGAATACAGGGACAGGGCTTAGCCTTCCTGTTCAATCAGAAGTCAGTATCTCCATACCATCTTTCAACCCATCTGGCCCATAGCCCTGTCCCAAATGAAGCACCAACACACACCCCCCTGATCTAATCTAGTACAAGCTTCACTTCCAGAACCTGTGTTTCAAGCCAGTACCAGTGCCATCCTCCTCCCGACCCAACCCCTCCCTCCACTGGGCAGGTCTGTCTGGGCGCTGGGCCCAGGCCCCATCTCTCATCTTGGGAACCCAGGCTATATTGTGTCCCTCAGATTTAGTGTCTGTTCCCCCTGGAGTCCCTCCTCCCCCTTCCTCTCTATTAGCCTGATTAGATACACACATCCCAGCCAAACACAGCAGTGCGTGTGTGTGTACCTACCCAAACACAACCCTAACAAATAGCCTTACCACACAAGATGAATAAAACATTCAAACTCACCCCAACCTTCACATCTAGATCATTATTACAGCACACAGACAACTAACGGAGACCGCTAAAGAACAAATGTGCTCTGTGGGGGTCTATGAACCAGAGGCTGTGTGTCTGTGTGTCTGTGTGTGTGTGTGCGTGCATGCGTGTGTGTGAGGAAGGGAGAATAATAGCGCTATCTTCCTGCCTGTTCGTCCAGAGGAGATAAAAGTAGAGGTGTGATTTAAGGAGTGTGTTAGAGTGTGACAGTCACTGAGTCATAAACTCATATTCAAACACGTCGTAAAAGCTTGAGTTACAACACACACATAAAACAACACATGCATCTTAAAAGGCCTGCGGACATACAAACATAAGAACACACGAACAGTGTCGCGCGCGCGCACACACACACACACGAATGCCCGCCTGCCCCACACGCACATACAAACACACACCATTGGGGATGAGGATGCCTCCCAGCATGGTTCCGAAGACGATGGCGAGGGTGATCATCTTAAAACGAAGTGGAGGCATGTACCCCCCTGCAGCAAACGTCCCGTCCTTCTGCTGAGGGACAAAAAGATTCATTATAACAGTATTCTACAGTAAAGCTCTTCTGGTTAGGAAATGATAATATCTTATCACTATTTACTGTGTTAACCTTTATTTGTGTATAAAGTCACCTGTTGTTCGAACAGCATGGTGTTGATGGCCTGTCTACAGGGCAGTATCATCATGGGGAAGCCGACAGCCACTGACATCATGAAGCCCACCCGGATCATCTCTGTCACCAGGTTAGAAGGGAAGTTCATCAGAACGTTACCGGCTATGTCGTCCGTGAAACTGACGTAACCAAAGAAGCCCACCTAGAGAGAGGAGAGGAGGGAATGAATAGAGGAAGGAAGGAGGGAAGAGGGGAATATCAACGTGTTAAATTCAAAAGTCATACACACACATACACACCTAAACCATCATGCAGTATAGAACAATGTACTATGTGGTGAAGACATCGAGACAGGAAGTGACATCAGCATGCACGACTCACCGTGATGTAGAAGGTGGTGACGACGTTGAGGGAGGTGGTGAAGATGGTGCTCATGCGTTTGATGGAGGGCTCGTCCAGACTGTCGTAGGTAGGCAACACCTGCCTGTAAACAAACAACCAGCGCACAAACTACAGCTGCCACATCAGACAGGACTAGACAGGTCAAATTTCAGGGCAAACTTAGTGCTCCACTGGAAAAAGCTAAAGTTTTAGTACAAACTTTGTAGTCTAGAGAGAGGAGACCGAAGACGCAACAGCTGTCAACATCAACTGGGGATAATTCAATGTTTTGGGGGTTTTAAAGATCATAATCAAATTTGTATATTTGAATCAAAGAATAAGATATTGGTCGAGGCAAATTGGTCATGAGAGGGTAAAAAGGTTTATCTGACGGTTTAGATCTCTACTCATTATAGATGGTGAGATTGAACAGCGAGGATCAGCATTGGTATCATATTAGATTAACACACAGGGAGAGAAGAACAGCTCATTTCACAAAAAGGCAGTTGTGGTTTCCGCACCGTGTGTGTACGACACCGTGTGTGCATGTGTATGTTCGTGCGATGCCATGCACAAGTGTATGTGTGTGTGTGTGAGAATGAGAGTAGGTGAGGCTGTCTGTCAGTCAGGGAGGGGTGCAGTAAAGTGCTGGTTATTATCTCTGAGAAACAAAGAAGCGACAGAACGGGCTGTCTGTCATCAAGCAGCACTGTAAAAGAACAGGCCAGCAGCACATTAAAAGGGGAATTTACAGGCCCTCTATATAACAGCTAGTGTTAGACTAGGGTTAGAGCGTTATAACCTTTCTTGGCTGTCTTTTTTGCACTCACTTTTGTGTGTGTGTGTGTGTGTGTGTGTGTGTGTGTGTGTGTGTGTGTGTGTGTGAAAAAGAGAGAAAGAGAGAGCATACAGTTACCGTGTCTCTCTACCGCATTCACTCCCTCTTTCTCCGTTTTTTTATGGGTGTACAGCACTGTCCCACGGTGCTTTTCTTTGACGCCTGTTTAAACTCAGGAACTATTCCAACTTATAGCTGAGCTCAAATAAAACAGCTTACTGGAACTAGACCTCAAATCTGTAGAGTACTGTACATTCTCTCAATATACCTCATTCCATTTCCAATGTTTTTTCATTGTATTTATAGTTTACACCATCTGTAAAATAGTCCAATGTATGTTTTCTTATTCGGTTTATACGGTCTGTAAAACAGCGTTCAATGCCTATTTATTTGAAATACTCTTGACGTCAAACTGAAACTAACACTCCAGCATGTGTGGGTAGAGGGACAGACATTGTCTTCATATTGCTTATCTCGTTTGTTTGATTCCACAGCAGTATCACAGAGGGACATTTTCATTCGTGTTTGTCTATTCTATGACTGCACAGTTTCATAACTCTATAGTCCTGGCCTGGTTAATGGTGATATTAAGTCATGTTATAAATGAACGTAAACAGCTTTAATAAAAGGTCATAAAAAGCGTATGTGTTGAAAGCTGTTTAATCAGTGTGTGAATACATTAGATGGCAGCCGTCCATTGGTCTGATTAGTGGTTTGGCTGAAGCAGCATGGAGTCGAGCAGAGCTCCGCTCGCTGTCTGACCACTGGCCAACAGAGGGCCGTGCCAACTAACATTCATCACCGCTAGTGTGACACACACACACACACACACACAACACACTAGGACAGGCCCGTGCGTGCGTGCGTACGTACGTACACACGAGAGTATTGTTACCTCAGTGGGATAATTATTCTTGTTCCAGTCTCAGCGCCAGTCAGCCTCTCCCACCCCCCCAAAAAAACTCACCCAATAAACCTTATCCAACCACCTCCAGAAAACTCACATCAAACTCCCTTAAGACACTTCATACATGCAAACCGTCAGCGTATGTACCAAAGACAACCCCAAAGTCCAAACACACAACCCAGTCCAACCCCAAACACACCCCTAACCCCCCCCCCCCCCCCCACCCAAAACCTTTCCCTCCCTTCCCCTTTCATCCCAGGCACCATGGCAATGACAGAAGAGAGAAGGCAGCGACAGAACATGCAGATGGAGGTGAAGATGGAGGGATTGGATAGAGGGAGGGATGGGTGGATTATGCTGTTGAATTCCATGCTGTTACTGTCACTTGTCCACTCAAGCTTAACATTGTTGTCATCTGGTCCACCAGGTGCCTTTAGAGAGTTCCTCAATGAACTTGACACCTTGATAAGCTAATTTCCTGAACATGGCTCACCGCTCTTCATACTGGGCGACTTCAACCTCCCAACGTCTGCCTTAAATTAATTTCTTTCCACCTCTTTCTTTCCCCTCCTTGCCTCTTTTGACCTCTCCCAGTCCCCTCCCACTCATAAGGCAGGAAATACTACTACTGATTCCACTGATCCCACTCATTCACTCAGCCTACTGAGTCCGCTGATCCCACTCATTCACTCAGCCTACTGATTCCACTGATCCCACTCATTCACTCAGCCTACTGATTCCGCTGATCCCACTCACACAGAACTACCCTACACCTTGATCTCTTTCTCCCCTCTATCTCCAAATAGAATCCTGCGACTAGTGAGGTCCGGCCACCCGACAACCTGCCTGCTTGACCCAATTCCCCCTCCCTTCTCTAGACCATCTCCGGAGACCTCCCATTCCTCACTTCCCCCATCCCTGACCACTGGCGGGCCGAGCACATCGATGGGGCTGTAGTGGAGCGGGTAAATTGTTAGTTAAATAGTTAATCAAAGAGCTACTCAAACTATCTGAATTGACCCTTTTTGCAAAACTTTTTTTGGGACTCATCACATACACTGCTGCTACTGTTAAATACCTATCACATTGCATAGTCACTTCATTCATAGGTTATATGTACACATCTACCTCCATTACCTCGTACCCCTGCACATCGACTTGGTACTTGTACCCCATGTACACTACATGACCAAAAGTATGTAGACACCTGCTCATCAAACATCTCATTCCAAAATCATGAGCATTAACTTGACTTGGTCTCCCCTTTGCTGCTATAACAGCCTAAACTCTTCTGGGAAGGCTTTCCACTAGATGTTGGAACATTGCTGCAGGGACTTGCTTCCACTCAGCCACACAAGCATTAGTGAGGTCAGGCACTGATGTTGGGCAATTAGGCCTGTCCATTGTCATGCTGAAACAGGAAAGGGCTTTCCCCAAACTGTTGCTGAAACAGAATCGTCTAGAATGAAAAACAGCCCCAGAACATTAATTCTCCTCCACCAAACTTTACAGACGGCACTATGCATTCGGGCAGGTAGCGTTCTCCTGGCATCCGCCAAACCCAGATTTGTCCATCGGACTTGCCAGATGGTGAAGCGTGATTCATCACTCCAGAGAATGCATTTCCACTGCTCCACAGTCCAATAGTGTCAAGCTTTACACCACTCCAGCTGACGCTTGGTATTGCGAATGGTCAACTATATATGCATTGAGCATGCCTGATGCTTTAACTTCTTTGGGACTGAGGGGCAGTGTTGAGTAGCTTGGATGAATAAGGTGCCCAGAGTAAACTGCCTGCTACTCAGGCCCAAAAGCTAGAATATGCATATAATTAGTAGATTTGGATAGAAAACACTCTGAAGTTTCTAAAACGGTTTGAATGATGTATGTGACTATAACAGAACTCATATGGCAGGCAAAAACCTGAGAGAAAAATCCAACCAGGAAGTGGGAAATCTGAGATTTGTAGGTTTTCAAGTCTTTGCCTATACAATATACAGTGTCTATGGGGTCATATTGCTCTTCCTAAAGCTTCCACTAGATGTCAACAGTCTTTAAGGCTTCTACTGTGAAGGGGGAGCGAATAAGAGCTGTTTGAACCAGGTGTCTGGCAGAATGCCATGAGTTAAGTCAGGCGCACGACCGTGAGAGCGAGCGCTGTTCCTTTTCATTTCTAAAAACAAAGGAATTGTCCGGTTGAAACATTATTGAAGATTTATGATGAAAACATCCTAAAGATTGATTTTATACATCGTTTGATATGTTTCTACGAACTGTAATCTAACTTTTTTGACTTTGTCTGGACCTAGTGCCTGCGCATTTGTATTACTGGACTAAACACGCGAACAAAAAGGAGGTATTTGGACATAAATGATGGACTTTATCGAACAAAACTAACATTTATTGTGGAACTGGGATTCCTGGGAGTGCATTCCGATGAAGATCATCAAAAGGTAAGTGAATATTTATAATGCCATTTCTGACTTTTGTTGACTCCACAACTTGGCGGGTACCTGTACGGCTTGTTTTGGTGCCTGAGTGCTGTACTCAGATTATCGCATGGTGTGCTTTTGCCATAAAGCTTTATTGAAATCTGACACAGCGGTTGTATTAAGGAGAAGTATATCTTTAATTCCAAGCATAACACTTGTATTTTCATCAACATTTATGATGAGTATTTCTGTAAATTGATGTGGCTCTCTGCAAAATCACCGGATGTTTTGGAAGCAAAACATTACTGAACATAACGCGCCAATGTAAACTAAGATTTTTTTATATAAATATGAACTTTATCAAACAAAACATACATGTATTGTGTAACATGAAGTCCTATGAGTGTCATCTGATGAAGATCATCAAAGGTTAGTGATTAATTTTATCTCTATTTCTGCTTTTTGTGACTCCTCTCTTTCGATGAAAGAATGGCTGTGTTTTTTGTGACTAGGTACTGACCTAACATAATCGCATGCTATGCTTTCGTCGTAAAGCCTTTTTGAAATCGGACACTGTGGTGGGATTAACAACAAGTTTATCTTTAAAATGGTGTATAATACTTGTATGTTTGAGGAATTTTAATTATGAGATTTCTGTTGTTTGAATTTGGCGATCCCGTTAACGGGATTTGAGCCAAAACTAAGCTCACTGTTTGATGAAATAAGACACAAATGACTCAAGAGGGAGTCAGAGATCAAGATAACAAGAAGAAAACTATTGGCTTTCGCCGATTTTGCCATTACTCTCCTGAAGTTGTCGGTAAGTTATCCCTTTACACTTGTGTGTGTATAAGGTAGTAGTTGTGGAATTGTTAGGTTAGATTACTTGGTTGGTTATTACTTGGTTGGTTATTACTGCATTGTCGGAACTAGAAGCACAAGCATTTCGCTACACTCGCATTAACATCTGTTAACCATGTGTATGTGACTAATAAAATTTGATTTGATGATTTGATTTGATTTTAACAGGCTAAACAAGGAGTCGGCAACCTTTCTCATGTGGAATGCCAATTTATCTTACCATTTCTACCGACCTGTGTGCCAGTTATCGTTTTCATAGAACATTTTCGTAGGACAGTTTCCTTTCGTTTATAATAACGTATTCGTATCTTAAAATCATTGTCATGTGGTTAACCAAAATTATATCCAAATCTAAATGAAAATTATAAACTATGTAAAAATAGCCTATAAAGCCAACAGATAAAAACATTGCAGCCTGCAGGTAGAAAATATCCTGATAAAAATAAATATCCTATAAATCGCAATGGCTACACATGGCCTGTCTGCAATAACCTTGAAACATTGGATCAACTATTAACTTGGGTCTGTCCTGAAGCTCATTGAACATTGTATACAATTCTGGGCCCTCAGAGTGGACAAACTTTGTTTACTTGCCGTTTGAGGTGAAGAAAACATTATTTTGAGAAGCTCCACAGCTCATTAGTGGTGGTGCATTCAGAAATACTACCAGATCCCCAAATGGGCCCATTTTATATGCCTACATTTGCGAGCAGGCCAGGTAGCCTATAGGCCTTATTCTATGCGTAATCAGGTGCGCATCAACAGTGAAGAGGCAACTCCGGAATGCTGGCCTTCTAGGCAGAGTTCCTCTGTCCAGTGTCTGTGTTCTTTTGCCCATCTTAATCTTTTATTGGCCAGTCTGAGATATGGCTTCTTCTTTGCAACTCTGCCTAAAAGGCCAGCATCCCAGAGTCGCCTCTTCACTGTTGACGTTAAGACTGGTGTTTTGCGGGTACTATTTAATGAAGCTGCCAGTTGAGGACTTGTGAGGCGTCTGTCTGTTTCTCAAACTAGACACTAATGTACTTGTCCTCTTGCTCAGTTGTGCACTGGGGCCTCCCACTCAATTTTCTATTCTGGTTAGAGCCAGTTTGCGCTGTTCTGTGAAGGAAATAGTACACAGCGTTGTACGAGATCTTCAGTTTCTTGGCAATTTCTCGCATGGAATAGCATTCATTTCTCAGAACAAGAATAGACTGACAAGTTTCAGAAGAAAGGTCTTTGTTTCTAGCCATTTTGAGCCTGTAATCGAACCCACAAATGCTGATGCTCCAGATACTCAACTAGTCTAAGACCAGTTTTATTGCTTCTTTAAAATCAGAACAGTTTTCAGCTGTGCTTACGTAATTGCAAAAGGGTTTTCTAATGATCATTTAGCCTTTTAAAATGATAAACTTGGATTAGCTAACACAACGTGCCATTGGAATGTTATGATGTTATTTTTCTTTCAAAAACAATGACATTTCTATGTGACCCCAAACTTTTGAACGGTAGTGTAGATTTTTGCCTCTGCTCGACTAAAGAAAATCTTGGGTCGACCAACAGCCTATCGACCAAACAATCGACCAGTCGAATAATTGGGGTCAGTCCTAGTATATTGGCAAGTTATTGTTATTCATTGTGTATTTATTATTACTTTTCTATTATGTCTCAATTTTCTTTCTCTCTGCATTGTTGGGAAGGGCCTGTAAGGATTTAACTGTTAGTCTACACCTGTTGTTATACAAAACATGTGACAAATAACATTTTATTTGTCTTGTCCCCTGACTTCAAAATGTTCGCTCCCCTTCTTAAGAAACCAACACTCAACCCCTCTGAAGTCAAAAACGACCTACCGGTATCCCTTGTTTCTTTTTATTCCAAAACACTTGAGCGTGCCGTCTCTGACCAACTCTCTCACCATCTCTCAGAACGATCTTCTTGACCCTAACTAGTCAGGCTTCAAGACGGGTCACTCAACTGAGACTGCTCTCCTGTTTCACGGAGACTCTCCGCACTGCCAAAGCTGACTCTCTCTCTGTTCTCATCCTCCTAGATCTATCCGGGGCCTTTCGACACCGTCAGGACTGGGTGTCTCAGGTTCTGCACACTCTTGGATCGCATCCTATCTGACACGCCGCTCCTATCAGGTGAAGAGGATCTTTGTCTGCATCACGTTCTCTCACAGGGCTCGGTTCTAGGTCGTCTCTTCTCTCTATATACCAAGTCACTCGGCTCTGTCATATCCTCACATGGTCTCTCCTATCATTTGTATGCGGATGACACTCAACTACTTTTCAACTTCCCTCCCCTACTGACACCCAGGTAGCGAAACGCAGGTATCTCAGCTGGGATGTTGGCCCACCACCTCAAGCTCAACAAGAAGGAGCTGCTCTTCCTCCCAGGGAAGGCCTGCTCGTTCAAAGACCTCTCCATAACAGTTGACAACTCCACGTGTCCCCCTCCCAGAGTGCAAAGAACCTGGGCATAACCCTGGACACCATGTCATTCTCTGCAAACATCAAAGCAGTGACTCACTCCTGCAGGTTCATGCTCTACATCCGTAGAGTACAACCCTATCTGACACAGGAAGTGGTGCAGGTCCTTAACCAGGCACTTGTCCTCTCCTGTCTGGACTACTGCAACTCGCTGTTGGCTGGGTTCTCCGCTTGTGCCATCAAACCCCTGCAACTTATCCAGAACACTGCAGCCCACTTGGTGTTCAACCTTCCGAAGTTGTCCCATGTCAACCCACTCCTCTGCACAATCCACTGGCTTCCAGTCAAAGGTTGCATCCACTACAAGACCATCGTACTTGCCTATGGAGCAACTACCTTCAGGCTAGGCTCAAACCCTACACCCCAACCTGAGTACTCTGTTTTGCCACCTCTGGTCTCTTAGCCCTCCCACCCCTACAGTAGAGTAGCTCTTCGCTGTCCTGACTTCCCCCTGAGTCCCTGCCCATCTTCCGAAAATAACCTAAAACCCTACCTCTTCAAAGAGTATCTTAAATAATCCCACAGCACCCTGCCTCGCACCACCCCTACCCCCCAAAAGAATACAACAAATTATTGCCTTTCAGTTGTCCGATCTAGTTATTTTAAGATTAATGCACAAACTGTAAGTCGCTCTGTATGAGAGCGTGTCCTAAATGACTCATGTTAAATGTAGAGGAAGAAAATGCTCTCGTGGTCCATCTCTCGCTAGTTATATTGTAGATCCTACTCTATACTCCTCAAGATCTCCAATCAACATCTTGTCTCCAGGCTTCAACAGCCGGTATGCAAGCAGTGCTGTTGTGATAAATAACATATTTTCCCAGGGCTAGAATGCAGTTCCTGGCAACACATTAAAAAACCCACACCGAAACTACATGATGTTAGACAGATACAACTACAGCAGGCAACTGCGTCCAGAAGTAGAAGTACCTGGCGATAGAACAGGGAATGAAGTAGCCCGATTGGTTAAGTGTGAAGCCGTGAAAGTGAAACACCAAACTCCCCCTACAAACATCCCCCACCCCTAACTCTCCATCCAAAAACTCTGTCTCCGTCACCTTGCAGACTAACCCTATAGCCTTTGTGTTGTCTTTATGAATGCAGGTAGTCATGCTCCATTCAGTACATTTATCAGTGTTCTACATGCAACAATAGCACATTTTCAACATATTAGGAGCAGCATGAAAGAAAGACCACGTGAACTATCATGTCCATTCTACCCATTCTATTTCTGTCTCTAGACTAGAGGACGACCGATTAATCGGAATGGCCGATTTCAAGTTTTCATAACAATCAGAAATCTGTATTTTTGGACACCGATTTGGCCGTTTTTTTAGTTTTTTTTACACCTTTATTTAACTAGGCAAGTCAGTTAAGAACACATTCTTATTTTCAATGACGGCCTAGGAACGGTGGGGCAAAAGGACAGATTTTTACCTTTTCAGCTCAGGGATTCAATCTTGCAACCTTACGGTTAACTAGTCCAACGTTCTAACCACCTGCTTTACATTGCACTCCACGAGGAGCCTGCCTGTTACGTGAATGCAGTAAGAAGCCAAAGTAAGTTGCTAGCTAGCATTAAACTTATCTTATAAAAAACAAACAATCAATCATAATCACTAGTTAACTACACATGATTGATGATATTACTAGTTTATCTAGCGTGTCCTGCGTTGCATATAATCGATGCGGTGCGCATTCGCAAAACAGGACTGTCGTTGCTCCAACGTGTACCTAACCATAAACATCAATGCCTTTCTTAAAATCAATACACAAGTATATATTTTTAAACATGCATATTTAGTTAATATTGCCTGCTAACATGAATTTCTTTTAACTAGGGAATTGTGTCACTTCTCTTGTAACAGAGTCAGTGTATATACAGCAGTTTGGGCCGCCTGGCTCGTTGCGAACTGTGTGAAGACTATTTCCTCCTAACAAAGACAGCAAACTTCGCCAAACGTGGGATGATTTAAAAAATTTCGCATTTGCGAAAAAAGCACAATCGTAGCACGACTGTACCTAACCATAAGCATCAATGGCTTTCTTAAAATCAATACACAGAAGTATATATTTTTTAAACCTGCATATTTAGCTAAAAGAAATCCAGGTTAGCAATATTAACCAGGTGAAATTGTGTCACTTCTCTTGCGTTCATTGCACGCAGAGTCAGGGTATATGCAACAGTTTTGGTCCGCCTGGCTTGTTGCGAACTAATTTGCCAGAATTTTACGTAATTATGACATAACATTGAAGGTTGTGCAATGTAACAGGAATATTTAGACTTATGGATGCCACCCGTTAGATAAAATACGTAACTGTTCCGTATTTCACTGAAAGAATAAACGTTTTGTTTTCGAGATGATAGTTTCCGGATTCGACCATATTAATGACCTATGTTATAATTAAGTCTATGATTTGATAGAGCAGTCTGACTGAGCGGTGGTATGCAGCAGCAGGCTCGTAAGCATTTATTCAAACAGCACTTTCGTGCGTTCTGCCAGCAGCTCTTCGCAATGCTTCAAGCATTGCGCTGTTTATGACTTCAAGCCTATCAACTCCCGAGATTAGGCTGGTGTAATCGATGTGAAATGGCTAGCTAGTTAGCAGGGTGCGCGCTAATAGCGCTTCAAACGTCACTCGCTCTGAGACTTGGAGTAGTTGATCCCCTTGCTCTGCATGGGTAACGCTGCTTCGAGGGTGGCTGTTGTCGATGTGTTCCTGCTTCGAGCCCAGGTAGGAGGAGCGAGGAGAGGGACGGAAGCTATACTGTTACACTGGCAATACTATAAGAACATCCAATAGTCAAAAGTTATATGAAATACAAATCGTATAGAGAGAAATAGTCCTATAATTCCTATAATAACTACAACCTAAAACCTCTTACCTGGGAATATTGAAGACTCATGTTAAAAGGAACCACCAGCTTTCATATGTTCTCATGTTCTGAGCAAGGAACTTAAACGTTAGCTTTCTTACATGGCACATATTGCACTTTTACTTTCTTCTCCAACACTTTGTTTTTGCATTATTTAAACCAAATTGAACATGTTTCATTATTTATTTGAGGCTAAATAGATTTTATTGATGTATTATATTAAGTTAAAATAAGTGTTCATTCAGCATTGTTGTAATTGTCATTATTACAAATAAATAAATAAAAATCGGCCGATTAATCGGTATCGGCTTTTTTTGGTCCTCCAATAATCGGTATCGGCGTTGAAAAATCATAATCGGTCGACCTCTACTCTAGACTCTACATCCTGGTCATGTTCAATAGGCACGAAACAGGAAACTTTTGAAAACTTATTGGACAAGTTTAGGTATGTACCCCTTCATTATTATTATGTTTATTTTTATTTTATAAATTGTCTCGGACTTCTTTTTGTGCCTAATGAACACAACCCATATCCTATCACCATTTCAGGGACTGCGCAGGAGGGGCGGGAAGGGACTGGGAGGTACTTACGACTGACAGGCGAAGGCCATGCCACAGATAGGGAGGCAACGAAAGACACCATCCCAGCGCACCAAACTGACCCGCCCCAGCCAAAAGCCACTGAGTAGCCCGTGTTTGAATGAGGACAGCACCATCTGAGGGAGGGAGGGAGGGGGGAGAGCAGGGGGGAGTTATGGCTTGAACCAAAAGAAGAACAGGAGGGTTGAAGAGGAGGAGAGAAGCCCATTCTGAAGGCCTGTCTGATCATGAGTGAAAGAATGAAGAGGGGAGGAACCGGAGAGAATGAATTTGAACACAACATTTAAAAAATGAGACAGAATATGCCATGTTGATAAAAAAGTCTCCTCCTGCCCAAATAAGGCTGTGACGATATCAGAAATCATCCTCTCGAACCTGTTAGAGATTTACACATCCCCAATGCCCAACTAGTAGGGCTGCACATTTAATCTAATGGTAATCTAAATTGTGATATTGACATGCGCATTATCCATATGACAAGAGGCTGCGATATTTTGAAACGGCCATCTGTAAGACCCGTATTTTTACTTTGGATGTATTGCTTTAGTTGACAGAGTTCTCTCCGTCCAGTCACTCAACCAGGCAGTTTCTCGTGCTTGAGATTCACTCTGCATGCATTGACCAAACAGCATGCTGTCAGATTTTTCCCAAACAAGAACAACGCAACTTTCCAGCTTACTTCTTAATATAAATCCACATATTTTCTATATTATACTATTTGTGTGTAAATTGCTCTTAGTTGGCCTTAGGAAACTGCAAATATGCCTAAAGGTTTCCTGTTAGCCCCTAATGCTAAACCACTTGTTCTTAATGAGAGACAGCTTGTTCTTAATCAGAGAGGAAAAGGTGAAGAATATTCTTAAATCTTTGTATGAATGTACCTATCCATTTAAATCTAATTAGGTTCCCATGGGAAAGACTGAACAACACTTTGGTTCCTGCTCTGTCACAACCATCTCCTCCATTACTTTTCATTTGTTGTCATGCAAAACAAAACTGCATTCCATGTGCCCACTATATTCCAACCATAAAATTAAAATCATTATTCAATTTCTATGATTACAACAGTTTAACCAGTGTTTTGATCAATAATCGCAAGTAAACTAGCAATATTTGGTACAAAAATAGCAATTTGATTTTTACTAATTTTGTGCAGCCCAACCAACTAAAATGCAGAATTTAAAGACTGATCGAGAAAATAAATAAATATTTCTGAGGGGCAGATGTTTTGATCGGTACGGCATTTACTGTCTGTAGTTGATTCCCAAATCCAGCTCCAGAGGACCAGAGAAAGAGATCTCCATGAGCATCCTCCACATCAGAGGATGGCAGTTTGGGGGGACAGGGGTTGAGCAATCAATAATTGTGCACCCCCTTGCCTCCAAACCATAGACACACAAACAACCTAAAGACAAACGAAAATGAATTTGAAGAGGGGAAAGGAAATGGAAATGCGAGGATTGGATTGGAGATTGAGAGGGAGGATGCTATTAGTTTTAGGAGGTGGTAGGTGGGTTGGGGATTGAATTTTGTCCCCTTAGCCTCGGAGTTGATACCTTCCCCCAGGTCGGAGTTCAAGGATTGTTTCCATGGTTACTTACGGGTGACAGCAGAAGGTGGTGGCGATAATGGGCAGGCACTGTATGACGCCCCTGACCCGCCACAGGTGTACACGCTCGAACCAGGAGCCTGAGATCAGGCCGTAACGCAGAGAAGACATGACTATCTACAGCAGCCAGCCAGACAGCAGTCAGCAGCAACACAGGAGAGTAGAGAAACAGTCACAAGGGAGAGGAAGGTAGAGAGAATCGTAAAGGAGGTGTCAGAAAGGAAGGGGGGGGGGGGGGGGGGGGGGGGTCAGGAACGGCAATGATAGAAAAGGAAGTAGGAGAGGAAGGGAGATACATCAGTTAGAGGGTTAGTGGTCTGGACCAAGGTAGGTGGAGGTCAGGGCCAGGACTGGGTCTGGTTCTAATCCCAGACATGACAGTACTCCAACTGACAGTGGTGTTCAGTAGAGATGTCATGGTTTTACTACAGGAGGTTGGGGCAGAGCACAGGATAGCACAAAGAGGCTACACTATACTACAGTAGCAGTGCTAAAGACTAACTGTGTAAGCAGTGAAAATACTACAGAAATACATAGAGCCATCAACAATAACATCAAAAACAATCACAACATCAATACATTTTCGCAATAGGGTCAAGGAAAAGGCAAGGGAGTCACACAGTGTCAACAGCCATTATTCTATCAGTGTGAAAGAGGAATTAGATACTTAACACATATCATCATTATAGAAGAGCCATAATTCTTTGTAAAAACCTATCGAGTAAAATGTATATTAGCAAAACTCTTAACATTTTACCCATCTGAGTATGGCCCTCTTACACCTGCTGCAGGCAGCCCTGTACCCCTTCCCCTACCCGTGTGGTTGCGGTCTCACCGTGAACATGAAGAACGTGTAGAACATGAGGGCCATGGCAGAGAAGGACTGGATGGATGACATCAGGTTTCTCTGCAGACTGAGAGGCAGCACGATGACCAGAGACACCGTGATCAGCAGCAGCACACGGAAACCAAATGACACCTGCGGAGGGCAAGAAAGGACACTATCTCTAACCAATCATATCACACAAACAATCGGTTCAAACAAATCAGCAACAGTACAAGGAAACCAAGTGTTGTGCAAAAAGTACCTTTTGAGTTGTGGAGACAACACGACACATTTATTCAATCATTTGAAAAAGAACCATCCCCTATTTTATGAAGATTGAGCCATAGCCAGTCACCTACAGTGCATTCTGAAAGTATTCAGACCCCTTGACTTTTTCCACATTTTGTTACATTACAGTCTTATTCTAAAATGGATAAAATTGTTTCCCCCCCTCCCCTCATCTACACACAATACCCCATATTGACAAAGCAAAAACAGGTTTTTAGAAATGTTACCAAATGTATACAAAAAAAATACAAAATTGAAATATCACATTTACACAAGTATTCAGAACCTTTACTCAGTACTTTGTTGAAGCACCTTTGGCAGCGTTTACAGCCTTGAGTCTTCTTGAGTATGACGCTACAAGCTTGGCACAACTGTATTTAAGAAGTTTCTCCCATTCTTCTCTGCAAATCCTCTCAAGCTGACAGGTTGGATGGGGAGTGTCGCTACACAGCTATTTTCATGTCTCTCCAGAGATGTTCGATCAGGTTCAAGTCCGGGTTCTGGCTGGGCCACTCAAGGACATTCAGATACTTGTCCAAAGGCCATTCCTGCGTTGGCTTGGCTGTGTGCTTAGGGTCGTTGTCCTGTTGGAAGGTGAACCCTCACCCCAGTCTGAGGTCCTGAGTGCTCTGGAGCAGGTTTTCATCAAGGATCTCCCCGTACTTTACTCCGTTCATCTTTCCCTCGATCCTGACTAGTCTTCCAGTCCCTGCCGCTGAAAAACATTGACAGCATGATGCTGCCACCACCATGCTTCACTGTAGGGATGGAGCCAGGTTTCCTCCAGACGTGATGCTTAGCATTCAGGCCAAAGAGTTCAATCTAGGTTTCATCAGATCAGAGAATCTTGTTTCTCCTGTTCTGAGAGTCCTTTAGGTGCCTTTTGGCAAACTCCAAGCGGGCTGTCATGTGCCTTTTACTGAGGAGTGGCTACTGTCCGGCCACTCTACCATAAAGGCCTGATTGGTGGAGTGCTGCAGAGATGGTTGTCCTTCTGGAAGGTTCTCCCATCTCCACAGAGGAACTCTGGAGCTCTATCAGAGTGACCATCGGGTTCTTGGTCACCTCCCTGACCAAGGCCTTTCTACCCCGATTGCTCAGTTTGGCCGGGCGACCAGTTCTAGGAAGAGTCTTGGTGGTTCCAATCTTCTTCCATTTAAGAATGTTGAAGGCCACTGTGTTCTTGGGGACCTTCAATGCTGCAGAAATGTACACTTCCCCAGATCTGTGCCTCGACACAACCGTGTCTCGGAGCTCTACGGACAATTCCTTCGACCTCATGGCTTGGTTTATGCGCTGACATGCACTGTCAACTATATAGACAGGTGTGTGCCTCTCCAAATCATGTCCAATAAATAGAATTTACTCCAATCATGTTGTAGAAACATCTCAAGGATGATCAATGGAAAAAAGGATGCACCTGATCTCAATTTTGAGTCTCATAGCAAAGGGTCTGAATACTTATGTAAATAAGCTATTTTAAAAAATAATAATATATATATATATATATATATATATATATATATATAAAATAGCAAAAATGTCTAAAAACCTGTTTTCGCTTTGTTATTATTTTGTATTGTGCGTAGATTGATGAGGAAAACAATATTTAATCCATTTTAGAATAAGACTAATGTAACGAAACGTGGAAAAAGTCAAGGGATCTGAATACTTTCCGAATGCACTGTACGTTAAGGAGGCATTGATTGCTAATGCGTTTTCAAGTGTAACACCCTACGAAAACACAACCCGCAGACACACAGAAATTACAGAGGCTGTCACCCATCTATCATATAGCCAAAGACATGACTCACATCTACACTTACTGTAGTACGTTTACATGCACACTAGTCATTCTATATTAAACTGATTATGGCACTAGGCCGAGTATGGCATTAGACACGTAAACACCTTACTCTGCTTACCTTAATCTGCCTAAATCATACTCAAAGTAAGTGTACACCAATTAAAAGCACAAGCTTCCTTCTTCTTTTGTGCATGTGACGCATGAACATTAAAACCAAGAATGAAGTGAGTTCGGAAAAACTGAATGCATTAATCTTAGAAATTGTTTTTAAATAGAAACTTTATATGTCCGAACTCAGAATCAAATAGGCTACCTTGATTTCAGATGTATCCATGTAAACAGGATCATTAGGGAAATCAGTATTCTTGCAAATAATGTAAATGTTTAAATCTGACTATTCACAATAATCATATTATTGTGTGCATGTAACTGTAGACGTCTTCAAGAAGATTATATTTTTAAACTGGACAGGAGATAAAAGACTGCATTTCTCCCAAGTCGCCATGCCAACACTATATAACAAAATGAAGGGAGAAGTTGAAACAGAGTTCACACGTTGTTTACAACCGACTTGATGAGTAGTTTCAACTGAAAGGTCGGTGCTTGCAAACATCATAGGCTTCTTCGCCGGGGATCACACATGAGAAAACATCACTCTGGGTTTGAGAGAAGCTTTAGTCACCTGGGGCCTGAATGAGGAGCAGCAAGTCTGAATTACAATAAAATGGCGCAAACGCGGTAAAGGCCATCGCGTTGTTGACTGGACCAAACGCGGTAAAGGCCATCGCGTTGTTGACTGGACCAAACGCGGTAAAGGCCATCGCGTTGATGACTGGACCAAACGCGGTAAAGGCCATCGCGTTGATGACTGGACCAAACGCGGTAAAGGCCATCGCGTTGTTGACTGGACCAAACGCGGTAAAGGCCATCGCGTTGATGACTGGACCAAACGCGGTAAAGGCCATCGCGTTGATGACTGGACCAAACGCGGTAAAGGCCATCGCGTTGATGACTGGACCAAACGCGGTAAAGGCCATCGCGTTGTTGACTGGACCAAACGCGGTAAAGGCCATCGCGTTGTTGACTGGACCAAACGCGGTAAAGGCCATCGCGTTGATGACTGTACCAAACGCGGTAAAGGCCATCGCGTTGATGACTGGACCAAACGCGGTAAAGGCCATCGCGTTGATGACTGGACCAAACGCGGTAAAGGCCATCGCGTTGTTGACTGGACCAAACGCGGTAAAGGCCATCGCGTTGATGACTGGACCAAACGCGGTAAAGGCCATCGCGTTGATGACTGGACCAAACGCGGTAAAGGCCATCGCGTTGTTGACTGGACCAAACGCGGTAAAGGCCATCGCGTTGATGACTGGACCAAACGCGGTAAAGGCCATCGCGTTGATGACTGGACCAAACGCGGTAAAGGCCATCGCGTTGATGACTGGACCAAACGCGGTAAAGGCCATCGCGTTGTTGACTGGACCAAACGCGGTAAAGGCCATCGCGTTGTTGACTGGACCAAACGCGGTAAAGGCCATCGCGTTGATGACTGTACCAAACGCGGTAAAGGCCATCGCGTTGATGACTGGACCAAACGCGGTAAAGGCCATCGCGTTGATGACTGGACCAAACGCGGTAAAGGCCATCGCGTTGATGACTAGACCAAACGCGGTAAAGGCCATCGCGTTGATGACTGGACCAAACGCGGTAAAGGCCATCGCGTTGATGACTGGACCAAACGCGGTAAAGGCCATCGCGTTGATGACTGGACCAAACGCGGTAAAGGCCATCGCGTTGATGACTGGACCAAACGCAATAAAGGCCATCGCGTTGATGACTGGACCAAACGCGGTAAAGGCCATCGCGTTGATGACTGGACCAAACGCGGTAAAGGCCATCGCGTTGATGACTGGACCAAACGCGGTAAAGGCCATCGCGTTGATGACTGGACCAAACGCGGTAAAGGCCATCGCGTTGTTGACTGGACCAAACGCGGTAAAGGCCATCGCGTTGATGACTGGACCAAACGCGGTAAAGGCCATCGCGTTGTTGACTGGACCAAACGCGGTAAAGGCCATCGCGTTGTTGACTGGACCAAACGCGGTAAAGGCCATCGCGTTGTTGACTGGACCAAACGCGGTAAAGGCCATCGCGTTGTTGACTGGACCAAACGCGGTAAAGGCCATCGCGTTGTTGACTGGACCAAACGCGGTAAAGGCCATCGCGTTGTTGACTGGACCAAACGCGGTAAAGGCCATCGCGTTGATGACTGGACCAAACGCGGTAAAGGCCATCGCGTTGATGACTGGACCAAACGCAATAAAGGCCATCTCGTTGTTGACTGGACCAAACGCGGTAAAGGCCATCGCGTTGATGACTGGACCAAACGCAATAAAGGCCATCGCGTTGATGACTGGACCAAACGCGGTAAAGGCCATCGCGTTGTTGACTGGACCAAACGCGGTAAAGGCCATCGCGTTGATGACTGGACCAAACGCGGTAAAGGCCATCGCGTTGTTGACTGGACCAAACGCGGTAAAGGCCATCGCGTTGATGACTGGACCAAACGCGGTAAAGGCCATCGCGTTGTTGACTGGACCAAACGCGGTAAAGGCCATCGCGTTGATGACTGGACCAAATGCGGTAAAGGCCATCGCGTTGATGACTGGACCAAACGCGGTAAAGGCCATCGCGTTGTTGACTGGACCAAACGCGGTAAAGGCCATCGCGTTGATGACTGGACCAAACGCGGTAAAGGCCATCGCGTTGTTGACTGGACCAAACGCGGTAAAGGCCATCGCGTTGTTGACTGGACCAAACGCGGTAAAGGCCATCGCGTTGTTGACTGGACCAAACGCGGTAAAGGCCATCGCGTTGATGACTGTACCAAACGCGGTAAAGGCCATCGCGTTGTTGACTGGACCAAACGCGGTAAAGGCCATCGCGTTGATGACTGGACCAAACACGGTAAAGGCCATCGCGTTGATGACTGGACCAAACGCGGTAAAGGCCATTGCGTTGATGACTGGACCAAACGCGGTAAAGGCCATCGCGTTGTTGACTGGACCAAACGCGGTAAAGGCCATCGCGTTGATGACTGGACCAAACGCGGTAAAGGCCATCGCGTTGATGACTGGACCAAACGCGGTAAAGGCCATCGCGTTGATGACTGGACCAAACGCGGTAAAGGCCATCGCGTTGATGACTGGACCAAACGCGGTAAAGGCCATCGCGTTGTTGACTGGACCAAACGCGGTAAAGGCCATCGCGTTGATGACTAGACCAAACGCGGTAAAGGCCATCGCGTTGATGACTGGACCAAACGCGGTAAAGGCCATCGCGTTGATGACTGGACCAAACGCGGTAAAGGCCATCGCGTTGATGACTAGACCAAACGCGGTAAAGGCCATCGCGTTGATGACTGGACCAAACGCGGTAAAGGCCATCGCGTTGATGACTGGACCAAACGCGGTAAAGGCCATCGCGTTGTTGACTGGACCAAACGCGGTAAAGGCCATCGCGTTGATGACTGGACCAAACGCGGTAAAGGCCATCGCGTTGATGACTGGACCAAACGCGGTAAAGGCCATCGCGTTGATGACTGGACCAAACGCGGTAAAGGCCATCGCGTTGATGACTGGACCAAAAGCGGTAAAGGCCATCGCGTTGATGACTAGACCAAACGCGGTAAAGGCCATCGCGTTGATGACTGGACCAAAAGCGGTAAAGGCCATCGCGTTGATGACTGGACCAAACGCGGTAAAGGCCATCGCGTTGATGACTGGACCAAAAGCGGTAAAGGCCATCGCGTTGATGACTGGACCAAACGCGGTAAAGGCCATCGCGTTGTTGACTGGACCAGACTCCAATGTTTTGGTCACAGGCTGCACCTTGCAATCAGTAGGCTACGTGTTAGATGTTTTTAAAGCAATTTGACTTCATTTAAATTATAACAATGATTGGGCCTACTTATACATAATTACACAATCATAAGCTTTCTATTCCATCGGTTAATATGTAGGTGCAATAATCCTATCTGCTATCATATGTATAACAATATTGGAAAACATTTGTTTAATTTGTTTTTTATTCAGTTAGCACGGTATGTATTAATTCATATTATCTCATTTTAGAAGTGATGTTCTCTACCCAGACACTTGTATTAACCATGGCTGATGGAATTACCACGCTTTAAAAAAAAATCGCAATTCATAATCGCAATATCTGGCCCAAAACATGTGCACTTAGATATTTTGTCCAAATCATGCAGCCCTATTGTATTCTCTGATTGCTTCTGTAATTCAAAACTCATGACTCCTACCGGTAGGCCCAACAACTGGGCGAAGAAATTAGAGCCCAGGTCAGCGATGACGACATAGAAGGCAATACAGGTCCCCAACATCAGACCTATCATACTGTAGAGGAAGAGCGAGAGAGACCAAGAGAGAGTGGGAGGAAGAGGGAGAGACATTCAGATATTAGCATTTGATCAAGGCTCTAAAGACACAAGATATACATCACAACAGTATTGGCTCTCAAAGGAAAGGACATATACCTGGTCTCCACCAGTGTTTTGCCTGGTTTGCCATAGGCGTGGAAAGCTAGGCCAGCATAGGTTCTGCGTTTGGTGCTGTTAGCCGTGTGGACCAGAAACATGCACGACTGGTGGGTCATCCACGAACAGAAGAACAGCAACAAAGTCCCCAACACTATCCCACACTAGAGCGAGAGAAGCAGAGACAGAGGGTTATTTCAAAACTGCAAATATGGCAACTCTGTCATACACATTTCATATTGACAGAGGCATGATGGGGGCCTAAAACTGCAATTCGGTACAAAGATGTCAAGATCAGCATAAAGCATGAGGTGCACAGCCTGTATAATGCACCTGTTAAGGCGCGTGGAAAGGTAAACAGCGAACAAATGTTCACGCGTTAACTGCCGTCACACCAGTAGCTTACCGTTAGTTTAAAGTCGCTACACACGATAAGATAAACTACCTCTGCAATGGAATAATCGTGTGACCGGTATAAGATAGCGGAAACCGTACCTGTTTGAAACAGAACGGCATGGTCAGAACGCTCACTCCAACGATGCTGTTGACCACGTTCATGATCAAACCCCAGTTTGAAGCCGCCGCCGTCATTTTGAATGGTTAGGTTTTCTTCACCACACAAAAACCGTTCAATACTACGTAGAGAAATGACCACGGTAAAGTGGCGGCCGTTATTTGGTCCAAGTAACGATGATGACAGTAGTTGAATCCGTCTGATTCTGCTTTGCTTTTTCCAAAGCGTATCCTTTTCAAGAGTTATGTGACGTGGCGCTAGTAGGATAGCTAGAGAAACCAAAACATACCGAACAGGCAAACTAGATCATTCAGCTAAAATACATGTAGCTATGTATATTTAATTTCACGAAATAAAATACGTTTATCTGCATCGTGCATGTACGTTCAAAAGGAAAAATTGACAGCTGAAAGGAAATCGAGCTTTTGTTGTTGCAAAAACTTTGTTCAACACACACCTAACCTTAACAGTATTCGATTCCCTTGATGTTGACGCTTATGTTATCATCGGTGACTCGTCCACTGGGTTAAAATAGACCGTTATCAATTTATATCCATCACATAACGCTATAAAATTTTATGTTCATATTTACCATGAGATAAACAACTACAAAAGCTACGGAAATCACTATTTCCTGAACGTGTAAACAGGAAGTATGAATCTGGCTCTTACTCTTCTTCGTCTTTAAGGTTTTGTGGCAGACTACACCTATTGGTGTATTGCCGCCACCTACTGTATGGGTACTGAACGAAAAATAAAAATATCCATTGCGGGAAAATACCAACGTCATATACAATACAAACAAAATAAATCCCCCAAATCCCCACCCCACTCCAGGTGCCTGTGTGGAAGGAACATTCATCGACAGGATTCCTTGTAATGCTTCTGCTTTACAATCGCGGAGTCCCGCACTCACAACGATGCCTGTTTTCTCTTATTTATTCTTTGTTAGAGCTGTGCAGTTTATTACCAATGCATCTGGCTCTTGTTACACCCAGAGATACTTTTGAGGACATGGGAAAGCCCTTTGAAATCGTATTAACGCCCATTGTGTAAATTGTCCATACGTCGCACAATGCATTCTGGGCTATTTTGGGACAAGGCGAGTTCTCATTCAAGGAGGCAATGGGAGTCAATTGGGCGCTTGCTTAGAACTCAACATTAGCATGAAATTCGGGAACAAGGAGTACAACATTACAAATCTTTTCCGAGATGTAAGATAACTAACCTATTCTCTGTAATATCGTATAGCTTTGGAATCGTGACATTACGTACTTTCGTGGAAAATAGTGAAGTTTCTCGACTCCTGACTTTAAGAAGGGATTGCGTGACGCAGCATGACAACGTGAACACAATTGGTCGATAGTCTCCTGGGTGGGGTGTTATACGGTCTTATTCATTGCCCGTTGGGATTCCTATCTCTTTTGTCGTTGAATCGTGACAAGACTGCATGATGCGCTTGGGCGGACTCTAGCGGCCAGGCGTGTTACAGCATTTCGGAAAAGTAGCGTCCCTAGATCCAACCAATGAACTGTGTTTGCGCAGCCGCGACCATATGAAAAACCTTCAGGCAGAGAATAGACAATCTTATTTTATGGTGTTTATTATGCATGTGATTAATTGTACTGCACACACAAACAAAAAGTCCAACAAACTGGCCTTAATAGTATCTGCGGCTGAAAGGTTTTTGGGTTTCCAGGACTTCACTGACGAAACATTGCAAAGATTACTGTCCAAAGATCTAGCGCCAAGTCAATATTTTTAAACTGAATTGTTGGTTAAGAGCTTGTAAGTAAGCATTTCACTGTAAGGTCTACACCTGTTGTATTTTGCACATGTGACAAAGACAATTTGATTTGATTTGAAGATGCTCTTCCATCTCAGGCATCAGAGCCTGTAGGGATGGACGTTGGCAGTTGAATCTGAATAAAGGAGTACATTGAGTTTAGTTTAGTTTATTTATTTTATGTTAATTATTTTTTGCTGATATACAGCCAAAACAGTAGGTGGAGGCATGCACCTATAGCATTTGTTTGCAGACCACACTAATAACAAAGAAGAAGAACCCATACAGTAGGTGGCGGCAATACACCAATAGGTGTAGTATGACATAAAACTTTAAAGAAGAATAGATGTTCTTTGCTTCAGATTCTTTGCTTCAGTTTTGTGTATTTCTTCCAAATGTTACAGTTATGACTGGGGGAAAGGAAGACTATCCTACAGGCTAGATCTGTGGTTAGGGTAACTTCCCTGAGCCCTAGTGGTTATTGTGTCATCTGACCAGGAAGGTGTGGGACCAGAGGAGGGGGATGACCCGAGCACTTTACGCCAGTAGGGGCTCTGGGGAAGGGGGATTTGACAGGCAGGGATTCGATGGAGCTTTCGTTGGTGGGAAGGGGAAAGACTGTGTGTGTGTGGGTGCATGCGCAAGTGTGTGTGCGTCATGGAGGTATGGGGAGGTTAAGACACGAAAAGCCTGGCCATTGTGCTCCAGTGACCCCTCAAAATCAATGTGACAGACTGGTTGATTGGCTGGAGGGTCCTGGCTGTCCACACCTAATCCCTCAAGGTAGGCCCATGGCCTCGGTTGGGATACGGCTGGGGTCTGAGGGAGTGTGTGTGTGCTTGCGTGCAATGAGGCCGGCGGGAGATGGGTGCATGAAGGTATGGAAGGCAGTTGCCTTGATAAGACTGGCGGAGGCAGGACCAGGTACATGGCCAGCAGTTGTAGTTAGGGGCATTTTTCTGGGGACACATTTCAGGGCAGATTTGGGAGTATAATCCAGTCGGGGTGAAATTAGACACAGGCATCTGGATTTGACCTACTGACCTCTGTAGGTGACCCCAGGTCGCGGTGGGGTCGCGGGACACAAAGCAGAGCTCTGACCCCTGAGAGGTCAAGCATGCGGACGGCTGAATGGAGGCCTTTCTGGGGCCAGGCATGCACACGATTTCCCATGAGCACCGGGGGCTTGAGGTCCTAAGTCTGCCCAGGAAACCAGTGGAGGGAGGGAGGGAGGGAGAGGGAGAGGGAGAGAGAGCCCTCTGCTCCAGTAATCACAGTTAATTACAACGCAGCATTAGCCCTGGCCATGAATGGGGTTTTCAACCAGCCTCCTATACAGAGAGAGAGACTGCATGGCCCTGCCTATCCAACTGAACATTGCCTACCTTTGTGCCTCTGGCCCCTCAACATTCTATTAACCCCCTGTCATTTGACCATCAGTAATACACTGGGGGCTAGAGGCTCTAATGACCACTCTGCTAATAGGCTACTAGACTACAGATAGAATGAAGGAATGGACAAAAGATGTCTTCTGGGCTGGATGGTTAGGTCTGGTGTTGTTGTTGTTAAATGGGGAGGCCATGTAGAATCGGAATGAAGCTTTAAAATTAAACTTCAGTTCATTTTAGTTGATTCTGTCTTTGAAAAATGGAGGGTTATGTTCTAAGTATTTGGGTCATGAGAAAGCAAGTTATGGGCATTTCCATCTAAAGGACCCATGAGTACCAACATGTGAAGTTTATAGGAGCATATCAAATTGGGTGTCAAATAAGAGTCCATATTTTTTTTTAATTAAGGCATAGAATACATTTTCAACCATTTTTCAGCCTAAAAATGAGGTAGTACTGTAAGTGCTTTTATTTTTGGATAAACAGATGTTGGCATGGAAAACATAGAGCTTAAAAAGTCTTAAAAGTTATCAGAAAAACATCAAAATACAATAATGTTGACGTGAAGACCCCTGCCAACTATACTGAACAAATATATAAATGCGACATGCAACAATTTCAAAGATTTTACAGAGCTACAGTTCATATAAGGAAATGAGTCATTAGAAATTAATTCCTTAGGCCCAAATCTATGGATTTCACAGGACTGGGAATACAGATATGCATCTGTTGGTCACAGATACCTTTAAAAAAAGGTATGGGTGTGGATATGAATACCAGTCAGTATCTGATGTGACCACCATTTGCTTCATCCAGCGCAACACATCTCCTTCACGTAGAGTTGATCAGGCTGTTGATTGTGGCCTGTGGAATGTTGTCCCACTCCTCTTTAAATGGCTATGTGAAGTTGCTGGATATTGGCAGAAACGGGAACACTCTGTCATACACGTCGATCCAGAGCATCCCAAACATTCTCAATTGGTGACATGGCTGGTGAGTATGCAGGCCATGGAAGAACTGGGCCATTTTCAGCATCCAAGACATGAGGCTGTGCATTATGAACATTCAATTCTCTGGCAACAGCTCTGGTGGACATTCCTGCAGTCAGCAAGCCAATTGCATGCTCCCTCAAAACTTGAGACATCTGTGGCATTGTTGTGTGACAAAACGGCACATTTTAGGGTGGCCTTTTGCTGCCCCCAACACAAGGTGCACCTGTGTAATGATCATGCTGTTGAATCAGCTTCTTGATATGCCACACCTGTCAGGTGGATGGATTATCTTTGTAAAAGAGAAATCCTCACTAACAGAGATGTAACACATTTGTGCACAAGATTTGAGAGAAATGAGCGGGATCTCATTTTCTCATTTCTCTCCCTCAAGAGGGAGGGTAATGAAAGTTCACAGAAGTAACAAGTAATGGTAGACCTACCAATTAGTTATAGTGATTATTTTTTAAATATTTATTTTGGTTAAGAATTGTTAACTTATTCAGACGTGTAACTCCGTTCTCGAATTAACAGAATTACCCCAAAATCAATAATGGAGTTACTGCAACTGAATTGGCTACAATGGGAAATCATAATATTCACAAATCACAGTTTGGCCACCTGCCACTGTCCTCCCTTCTACTGGCATACTGTTATGTTCAGCTCATAACTGTTTTCTTTGTCTTTCTGTTTTCTGGTGGTCAAACCAAGAGTGTGAGTCTGGACAACCCCTCCTACTCTCTCTCCCTCTCTGCCTCTCACTCTCCAGTTAATGTAATCTCTCCCAGCTCTTACTGACACCTACCGATGGGCTCCCTCTTTTCCCATGTACTGGAACCAGAACCAACTGAGCACCTATCGACACGGGACGTCCATGGACGTTGGAAAGTAGTTGACATTTGGTCAGTCCACCCTGGCCTTGATGTTAACGCCCACAGACTTTAGTTTAATTTGATAGGTTCAGATTTGGTCAAATCAAATCAATCATAGATGTATGTTTCACAAGTTTGGATAGTATAGTGAGTAAAGCACAGTAGAGTACAATACAGTACCAGTACAGTGAGTAGAGCACAGTAAAGTACAGTACAATAAAGAAAGGTAGTGTACAGTCGTAACGGCTGTTTGAAGAAGAGGACCAAGGTGCAGCGTGGTGCGTGTTCATGATGTTAATTAATAACCTGAACACTGAAACAAAAAACAAAAGTGGAACAAAAACGAAACAGTCCTGTCTGGTGCAGACACAAAACAGAAAACAACTACCCACAAAATACAGGTGGGGAAAGGCTACCTAAGTATGGTTCTCAATCAGAGGCAACGATAGACAGCTGCCTCTGATTGAGAACCACACCCGGCCAAACACATAGAAATAGACAACATAGAGCAAAAACATAGAATGCCCACCCCAACTCACGCCCTGACCAACCAAAATAGAGACATAAAAAGGATCTCTAAGGTCAGGGCGTGACAACAGTACAGTAAAGAAAGGTAGTGTACAGTACAGGGAATAGAATAAGGGAATTTTACTGTAACTAAAAGTTAGCATTGCACAGTTCTTCCACTAAATTAGTTATTGTAATTTTTCAATGGAAATTGTTAAAAATAGTCCTTGTGCATAGAGTTATATGGTTCGTTAAACTTTGAAATCAATGGTTTTTGTTTGGCATACATTTTAAAGTGAAAAGAAACTGACTGAAAGCATAATTCCGTTACCGTGGAATCCTTAATCCATTTCTTAATGTTGGCAGGTTTAATGCATTATGATCCAGTTGTTATGTCAAATATATACAGACACTCTTATATTGTCTTAATAAAGTTCCGTTATGGTCCTGTCTAAATAACATCTATTTCCAGTGTGTGGAGGGGGAGCTTGGGACAGTAAAAGTGTCAGTGTAACATTTTTGGTAAGGAGGACAGCTCAATCCTCCCTCTAACACTCTTCTCGTATACGAATGGTGCCTCTTTCTAACCGTCACCTATTTTAGGCCTGGACACACACACACACACACCCTCTTTCTATGAAATACCGCCTAAACTGACCATAAATCCAGTGTGTTTTTAAAAGGCCAGACTCATAAAGAGGAGAGGTGGAAACGCTGCACTGATGGCCCCTCTACACTGTCTACATCAGCTCAAACACACAGATACACACACACACACACACACACACACATACACACACACAGATACACACACAGATACACACTTATGGGAACACACATATAGGGATGCACACACGTACAGATACATACACACAGTCACACACACAGAACGATGTATATACACACACACACACACACGCACGCACAGACGGTATATTACCCTCCGGGGACAGCGTGCAGTGTGAATGGCGGAGACTGTTACCTGTGTGAGTGAATGGAACAGAGCGTCTGTGTGGATTCATGCTGGGTCTCCTCTATTAAACCAGGCTATAAGGTACAGTGTGTGTTTGAGTGCTGACACTCCTGCCCACACCTATGATCTACAGCCTGTGTGTGTCAGTGTGTGTGTGTGGTGATGAGTGTAGTTCAGTGTAGGGAGGAAATTCCTTCACATTTAAATGGAGATAGAGGTCTCTTTGGTGGAGTTCGAAATGTAGAAAATCAGGGATCTAGGTATGATCATTTACACAGGCTTTTCACTTTCACACTAACTGGCCGGGGTAAAACTGAAGTCACTCAGAGATTGGCGGAAATGAACCCTGCCATATTACTCCTTAATTGACACCCCCCCCCACTCCCTCCCTTCATCCCTTCTTCCATCCTTCACTCCATCCTTCCATTTCTCTCGTTCATAACTGAGTCTACCAACTCTGTGATTAGACTTTACTGTCTTTACTGGGGTGAAGTTGACCTTAACTCTTACTGAGCTAAGAGAAGTCGATGCCATCTTGGTCCTGTTGTTGAACCCTCGCCTCCGCTGGTTTGCAGTTAAGCCCATTGACTGTATAGACAATATTCATCAACTATGAGTTACCGGCAGATTAACTGGATCCATTAGTTAATTTAACTCGCACACCTATCCTCCTTTCTCTCCTTTTCCCCCTCCTCTGTCTCACTATTCTGCATCATCCCGCAACCCCTCATACTTTCTTTCTTTCTCTCCTCTGTATGTCTTCCTCCTTGCTCTCTCATTCTCCAAACTCTCCTTCTCTCGCTCTCTCCTTCCTCTTCCCCCTTTCCTCTGTCACTCAACTATGCGTGTGGATGGCCCCACAGCAGCTGGTGGCTGAGAAGCAGTTGCTTCTGGGGAAAAAAACATTAAGGTTCTCATAAACAGGAAATATCTCTTTAATACCAGTAAGTAGAACACAGACGCAGCCATTCATTATCCCAGGCGAACCCTGACCTCATAACATGGCTGCTTGTCCTACTTCATGACAAAAATGTGAAGCAGCAGTGAACATTATGTACAGCAATGTAAACAGATCATGATGGAGAATGTGGATCTTCATTATAAGGGAATGTGTAATGGATTAGAAATTGTGCAATGAAGTCTAAATCATTAAGGTCTGAATCATAACTTGAGATGTGTACACTTAACACTGAATGTGTGTTCCTGGTTCCTGCCCAGATCCTATTTGTGTTTTGTCTGTGTACTCCGCACTCCATAAATATTTGTCGCCTACAACCCTGACCACACTAAACACTTTACAGTCCAGATGACCCACACACATCACCCCCTCCACTCTTCTCCCATACTTAGTTCTAGTCTCCTTCCTTTCTTCTTCTCTCATCAAAATTCAGCTGTTTAATTCACTGTCGGTGGACCTGATTGATCTGCTTCCTACATATTTGAGAAACATCAACTTAAAGGGTTATTTTAGATCAGAGAGAGAAATGAGATAGAGGAGAAAGGGAGCGAGAGGGGGAGAAGAGGAGAGCAGTACCGCTGTGGTTTAAGAAGAAAAGACACGGGTTCCCTTTGTGATTACATGTTCTGCCCCTCTTTTTGAATAGAAGAGAAACAAGGGAGCAGCTAGCTATTGTAGGCCCACATAATGGGGACTTTTATTTACTTTCCTGAATGCAACCTCTGCCAGGGACTCTTGTCTCCCTGTGTCTCTCTCTCTCTGTCTCTATCTCTACATCCGTCTCTCTCTTTCTCTCTCTCTTTTACAGACTCTTTGTCGTATCCCTCTGTGTTGGAGTATGGAGTTATGCGTATATGCATGCCTCTGATATTCAACACCCCAATCACCCACCCACAAGGAAAAACCCCATAGGGGAGAGAGATGTGTATCCCCCTGCAACATGTGGGTGCATTTATATATGACCTGTACCTCCTCTGTCCCCTTTCGCCCGGGAAACAAACACACACACCTAGATCACCTTTACTCCACACAGAAACGCATACAAGGCTCTCCCTCGCCCTCCCTTTGGCAAATCTGACCATAACTCTATCCTCCTCAATCCTGCTTACAAGCAAAAATTCAAACAGGAAGTACCAGTGATGCGCTCAATACGGAAATGGTCCGATGAAGCGAATGCTAAGCTACAGGAGTGCTTCGCTAGCACAGACTGGAATATGTTCCCGGACTCATCCAATAACATTGAGGAGTTTACCACATCAGTCACCAGCTTCATTAATAAAGTGCATTGACGACATCGTCCCCACAGTGACCGTAAATACATATCCCAACCAAAAGCCATGGATTACAGGCAACATCCACACTGAGCTAAAGGCTAAAGCTGCCGCTTCCAAGGAGCGGGACACTAATCTGGACGCTTATAATAACTCCCGCTACGACCTCCGACGAGACAGGAAAAAACAGGAAAAACGGCAATACAGGACTAAGATCAAATCCTACTACGCCGGTTCTGGCACTCGTCGGATGTGGCAGGGCTTGCTAACTATCACAGATTACAAAGGGAAAACCAGCTGCGAGCTGCCCAGTGACAGCCTATCAAACAAGCTAAATACCTTCTATGCTTGCTTCGAGGCAAGCAACTCTGAACCATGCATGAGAGAACCAGCTGTTCCGGACAACTGTGTGATCACGCTCTCCGTAGCCGATGTGAGTAAAACCTTTAAACAGGTTAACATTCACAAGGCCGTGGGGACAGACATATTAGCAGGATGCGTACTCTGAGCATGCGCTGACCAGCTGGCGGGTGTCTTCACTGACATTTTCAACCTCTCCCTGACCCAGTCTGTAATGCCTACATGTTTCAAGCAGACCAGCATAGTCTATGTGACCAAGACCGTGAAGGGAACCTGTCTAATTGACTTTCGCCCCGTAGCACTCACATCTGTAGCCATTAAATGCTTTGAAAGGCTGGTCATGGCTCACATCAACATCATCATCCCAGACACCCTGGACCCACTCCAATTTGCATACCGCCCCAACAGATCCACATATTACACAATCTCTATTGCACTCCACACTGCCCTTCCACCTGGACAAGAGGAACACCTATGTGAGAATGCGGTTCATTGACTACAGCTCAGCGTTCAACGCCATAGTGCCCTTGAAGCTCATTACTAAGCTCAGGACCCTGGAACTGAACACCTCCCTCTGCAACTGGATCCTGGACTTCCTGACGAGCCACCCCCAGGTGGTGAGGATAAGCAACAACACATCCGCCACACTGACCCTCAACATGGGGGTCCCTCAGGGGTGCATTCTTAGTCCCCTATTGTATTCTCTGTTTACCCATGACTGCGTGGCCATGCACGACTCCAACACCATCATTAAGTTTGCTGACGACAGAACGGTGGTAGGCCTGATCACCAACGACGATGAGACCGCCTATAGAGACTCCTGCCACCCAAGTCACAGACTGTTCTCTCTGCTACCGCACAGCAAGCGGTGCTGATGCACCAAGTCTGGATCTAACAGGACCCTGAACAGCTTCTACCGGTAAGCAATAACGCTACTAAATAGTTAACCAAATAGCTACCCAAACTATCTCCATTGACCCTCTTTGCTCAAACTCTTTTGACTCATCACGTACTGCTGCTACTGTTTATTATCTATCCTGTTGCCTAGTCACTTTAACCCTACCTATATATACATATCTACCTCAATTACTTCGTGCCCCTGCACATCGACTCAGTACTGGTACCACGTGTATATAGCCAAGTTATTGTTACTCGTGTATTTATTCAGTGTTATTATTTGTTTCTATATTTTTCTTTCTACGTTGTTGGGAAGGGCCTATATTGTAAGCATTTTACGGTTGTTTTCGAAGCATGTGACAAATACAATTTTATTTTATTTGACCCCTCTCCCTAAATCCTTAGCTGCTATCCAGCCGCTGATCAGTGTCCCTTCCTGTCCAGAGGCCACATAGTTAGTAGTTAGGCCATGGAGGGTTTTTCGGCCAATCCTGCTGTGTGTGTGTGTGTATGTGTGTGTGTGTGTGTGTGTGTGTGTGTGTGTGTGTGTGTGTGTGTGTGTGTGTGTGTGTGTGTGTGTGTGTGTGTGTGTGTGTGTGTGTGTGTGTGTGTGTGTGTGTGTGTGTGTGTGTGTGTGTGTGTGTGTGTGTGTGTGTCCAATACAAAATACTATGTAGCAATGGGTTATTCTATGCTACTCTCTGTAACGTTATGTATATTTAGTTCTGTGTGCCTGCCCTCTGGTAGTAACATGCTGTATTTGGAGCCCTCTCCCCTGGGGCTCAGAGTTACCTGCATTCAAAAACAAGTAAACTACCACACAAAGATCATCCTTCATTTCTCTTGAAGTCACTCACTGACACACACGCACACATACACACACACACACCTCTGACACACAGAGGGGGACCAAAATGAGTTTCAAATGTTGGCATTATTTATTATTGGGTGTCATCTCACTGTACAAATCCCTTACAGATGTTTGCCTCCTGTGCATGCCTGTGTGTGTTCATGCCTGTGTGTGTGCATGCCTGTGTGTGTGTGTGTCCCTGTGTCTGTGTGTGTTTGTGTGTGTGTGCGCCCACGTATGTGTGTGTGCACGCCACGTGTGCTTGCACGTGCGCCTCTTAGCGCGCGTGTGTGCGTACGTGCCTCTTTCTGAGTGTGTGCACATGTCTATGTTATGACCAATCATATGCTGTATATCCTACAGGTGTTACAGTTTACTGATATGAACCTCCCCCCTTTCCCTCCTCCATAAACTGAAGAGAAACGGTCCTGTTATTCTACAGCTGGCTGCCAGACATCCCAATGCAGACTCACAGATCTCCATGCAGATTGATCAACAGTTTTGGTAGTAATTGTAGTAGATCTGTATGTTGATCAGCTGGTATACCAATGATAGTCATTAAATATTTTACAAATATCTGTTTGCCACCATTAGAACATTATATTGTTCACACACTATCCATACTCCTCTGTTGCCTCCTTCCTGCATCAACATGTAGTTTTGTGTATTTACCAGTAGGGGGGGCCCCAAAGCATCCTTTCATTCTCTCATTCAGAGAGTGATATCATTGAAGTATAAATTGAGGTTGCGCATAGATCCTTTTCTAAGGTCAGTTTTGTGCTTTCACGTTAATTAATGTTTAAGTTTAGGTTTGGGGGAGGGGAAGCTGTGGGGGAAACTGACCTAAGATCAGTATCTAGAGGCACCTTCATCTCCCTACTCCTCCCTCCATTTCTGTTTCTCATCCCATTCCAGCCTGTTGCATAATCTTCTGTTTGTCATGGCAACGC
Source organism: Salvelinus fontinalis (assembly GCF_029448725.1). Classification (NCBI taxonomy): domain Eukaryota; kingdom Metazoa; phylum Chordata; class Actinopteri; order Salmoniformes; family Salmonidae; genus Salvelinus; species Salvelinus fontinalis. The sequence continues at coordinate 27,070,468 of NC_074694.1, forward strand.
TGAATTGTTTGAGATTCCAACCAAGTCATCTGTTATGTCACCTGATCTCACCCTGAACTCTCTCTGACACACAGACACATACACACACTCTTTCAGGCTGATGTCATTGCAAACACAGAGTCAGTTCCTGGAGAGGGCTGTGGCTGCAACAGTGTGATCTTCTGCCATGATGTCCTATTGATGTGTGTGTGTGTGTGTGTGTGTGTGTGTGTGTGTGTGTGTGTGTGTGTGTGTGTGTGTGTGTGTGTGTGTGGTGTGTGTGTGTGTGTGTGTGTGTGTGTGTGTGTGTGTGTGTGTGTGTGTGTGTGTGTGTGTGTGTGTGTGTGTGTGTGTGTGTGTGTGTGTGTGTGTGTGTGTGTGTGTGTGTGTGTGTGTGTGTGTGTATTTGGGAGAGAGAGAGAAGTAATGGTTGGGTTGAGGTTTCTGTACATAGGTTCCGTAAACACCTACGTGTGTGACAGTGTTTTATTGTCATTCATTTCATCGGCAGGTAGGGAAGGGGAGGGGGAAAGACTCAACCCCCCCCCCCCCCCCCCCCCCCTTAAACATCTGGTTTGGCAATCGTTTCCTCTCTACTGATGTACCCCCTCCCCCTTTCTCCTCACCCCTCGCAAACACTAAATGTGAAGTTACAAATATGAATACTAAATAGGACTTATTAAGTGTCCAGTTACATAGGGAAGATCCATCTTAAACCCCCCACGACCGCAAACTGCACACATTGTTGGAGGTAAAAGAACACTGTTAAACAATTAAAGGTAGATTGGCAGCACTGTTTCTATTCGAGAATTAGAAATCTTGCTGTATAGGTTATAATGAAGCCATGAATGATACATAAACTGTTGCATCAGCTATTTAAGCTAGTCATTAGAAAAAAACGTTCAAGTATAATGACAACCTTAACCTTTGCACAATTGTTTTGGTTGATGTCAAACTAGGGAATAATACTGTATAAAGAGATAATAACAATGCCCAAATTTCAGCACTAAACTTTTCAGTGCTAACTTTTTCAACGCCAAATGCCATGAAATGTTTTCAGCTGTACCATAAGATTCAAACGGGTTGAATAAAGCTGAAGAAAGTCTGAAGAAAAAAGAGGGAAATGTAGAAGGGCAGAGCTTTTAAAAAGTGACAACAGACAGGAGGGAGGAATTTGTATTTCTTTTCATTGTCTGCGTATTAAAAAAACATCCCATGGTCAAGCAGTCAGCATACAGAGACAGAAGGCTAGCAACAAACACCCTGTTTCCACCCGACAATGCAGTTGTGCGCCTAGCCGTTAGGCAGGCAAGGAGGAGGGGGGTTCGTTTTGGTAGGGAGGGAGGGATGTGGTCCAAGAGAGCTAGTAACACTGACTGCACCCCTGTACAAAAGAAGACGCAACTCGAACTTGAATGTCTGTGTCTCTGTTCGAGGGGGCCCAGACCATACCCCTCCCCCCTCTACATACACACACACACATTAATTCTCCCCGTAGTGTTCTGGTCTCTCCACTCTCGATCATTGGCAAAGTAAACCCCCAGCACGTGAGGGTAATAAATGGACTATCCCACACCGGATACACACGTTAGGAAAGACCCCCTACCATTCCCTCACTCTCTCATATCTTTTTCTTATTTTCTCTCCCTCTCTCTCCCTTTTCTCTTCACCTCTTCTCTCTCCCCTCGTTTATTCTTCCCCAGCCATCTCCCTCCTCTCTTCCTCTGCTGGCCCTGCTGACCTCCCCTGTCTCCTTCCTTCCTCTGAAAGCAGAACACCTGCCCCCTTCGTCTGCCCCAGTGGTCCTCTGGCCTGTCAGTCTCAGCCATGGGCCCTGGCTTGCATTGCTGCTGGCTGGGGTCTGGTTATCCCTGCCTGGGGTCTGGTGCCTGGGATAGGTAGGTGTGTGTGGTTCCACTGGACTCACCCATGACCTTAACATCTGACACTGCCCCCTGGTGGTGTGTGTGTGTGTGTGTGTGTGTGTGTGTGTGTGTGTGTGTGTGTGTGTGTGTGTGTGTGTGTGTGTGTGTGTGTGTGTGTGTGTGTGTGTGTGGTCTTGTTCTTCTATCCTCCTGCGGATCTGAAATCTGCAAAAGTCCCCACAAGGATAGTAAAACAAGGAAAATTATCGTTTGTGGGGACATTTCCCACATCCCCATGAGGACATAGACTATTTTAAGTTTAGGGGTTAGGGATAAAATTAGGTTTTGGGTTAGGGTTATGGTTATGGTTAGGTTTAGGATTAAGGTTAGGGAAAATTGTAGGTCCCCACAAGGATAGAAAATGTTTGTGTCTGCTTCTGTCTGTTTGTGTGTGTAGGCCTACATATGTGTCAGTGCAAAAAAGGCAATGAGTACAAGGCCAAATGTGAGTTCATCTCTTTATTATTGGATATTATGATAACATTGTACATTACATTGTAACACAACAACATAAAATGACATGAGACTTTGGCACATTTCAATGCAAACCGTCCATTACAATAGATCAGCATAAAATAGTTGATCACAGGGGGTTCTAACCATTCATTGGAAATACTGAAACTCTGGGAGGTCCACAACTAATTAAATAAGCACCACTGCTCTTCTCCCTACAACCCCACACCCGACTCTCCTACACCCTGGAGAAAGAGAGAGGGAGGGAGGAGGGGAGAGAGAGACGGGAGAGCAGGATAGAGACAGAGAGCTAAAGGTTCAGCAACAGAGGATTTGCGTGTGCTGATCTTTTAAAAATGATTTTTATTGCTGTCAAAACATTTGTAGTGGGATTTAATACAGGATGGAGGGTGGAGGAGAGGTATAAAACGCCTCTCGTCCATGGCCCATACCGCTGAGGAGGAGATTGAGAGAAAGAAAGAGTGAATGCAAAGAAAGAGATCCGGAAGAAGAGGCATGTCCATGGGTACAAGTCTGACAAAACATTTGTCATAGCCTAAATAAATTCAATCCCATTTACAGTTTACATAGGAAATCCTGAAATGACTTAGCTACTATATAAAGGTCCAGACTATCTATCATTAAATTACTTTCTGTCCCCATCATATTTTAGTAAGATTTGATGAATTGTATTATGTAAATTGAAAACATCATAAAATCAAGAATTCATATTTGGCTCAATTACAGATTAAGAAATCGTACCAAACAAAACCCATAAAAGGCATTGACTCTGACAGGGGCATCAATTTGTACATATCAACATTGTAAAGTTAAGGAATGTAAATTATAGAAAAGGTGGCAGGCTATTGCTGTGAGTTTAGATTGTTTAATCAGATTTTTTCTTTAATTATAAATCGACATTTTTATCTCCAAATACACGATTAAAACAGACATTTGACCCATTGAAATTGAATCATTGAACAGTCCTACTTTTAAAATAGAAGGTAAAATCACTTGACCAGGCATGGACTTCACGTGCCAAGATCCACGAGGGAGATATGCTTCTGACGCGCGGGCGCAATTGTTCTATATTCTAGCTACCTCAATAAATGTACCTTGATAATATTTCTTCACAGTTCCCAACACGCCTCGTCTCGCCCTGTTAACATGAATGTGTCTGCGAAATGAAAGGCTGAAGGAGGGAAACATTGAATCGATGTTGTTGTTTTATCACATTTTTCTACACGGACGAGGTAATTGGGTAAGGCTTGTACGTGAACATATCATGGTACATCTGCAAATGAAAAGCCTTGTAGTTGCCTAGTATGTATAGGCACATAGAAGAAACGGCTATTGAATGTGCATGGTTGGATCCATGGAAGCCTACTTGCAACAACAGCTTGTGAAAGCCATAGTTTACTAGATTGAAACCCGAATGATGAAACCATGTCATTCTGTTCCATTATCGAAGTTATTTCATTAAATAAGTACGAGTTTATATCGTATGTAGGTCTACTTCTAAAATACCTGAGGTCTAGAAGGTAGACCCCCCCCCGCGCTTCTCTTTCAGCCCTATGGCCTGCAGACCTGGGATAGAAGCCCTGCGTGTCTGTCTGTCAGGCCACGTCCTCCCCCTTCTGTTTGTAATTATTGTTTACACTGTTTACCGCTAAACCATATTTTCCCTGTTCTCATTTCACGGTCGACAGCAACGAAATTATTTTGTTATTCGCAAATGTGTACATTTTTATTTTCCAACGTCTGGTAAAAAGGATAACTAGCAATCTAGCAATAAAACCATTTGACCTTAAACACTGACGCCTTGAAACAAACCTGGTTATTTAGACTGGAATTTGCAACAAAAACGAGAGATGGTTTACCAGCGAGACTAAATGTGGTAAATGTATGCATATTTTACATAACGATTTTGCCTATTATTACAATTTGAAAGATCCTAGTATGTGAGAAAGACTACCAATTTATAATTCATTGCAGTAAATCGCAGCGGAGACTGCATTTAATTGACGTTGTATTGTATTTCTTAGCTGGGCGCAGTATGCCTAGGGTGAGGATTCGCTCTCTGCCCGTCCCAACTCAGCGGGGTGGCGAGAGAAGCCCCCGCCGCGATGGAGGCCCCTTCCCCCGCTGCAGGCAGGCAGCTACTCTGCCTTGCTGGCCACCAAACAATCAACTGGTAGCGAAGGAAGGCATCTTGTATCTTTGACCACGGGTAGTTCTGGCCTGTCTTGCTTAAGAAAACTGTACAGGCCTATCATCTACGTCGAGAAAAATAAGAAATAAATTCTGATGCAGCCAAGTCCCCAAGGCAAAGCAGGCCTACTGGAAGTATTGTAGACTATCAGAGACGGTAGCCTAATGATTTATCTATGCAAATAAGGCAACTTAATGATCTGAACTGAAATCGGTTGACTACTTCGACGTGGCTGCTGCTGTCCTCTACTATGGACCACACTATCTCCACTATTGTTTAAAATCACATAACCTCTAGTCAAAAGTTTGTGCGTGATACAAAACATGGTGCAGTTGTATGAGGCGAGATGGTAGCCAGCTGGTATAACGCCCATATAAGCGGCTCATAGGCCTATTTGTGGAGAAATCCCCAAGCTGTGTAAAATAAGGCTCTCTTGGCCTATCCCCTGATGAACAAATAATGTTTCAGGAGGCTGGTGGGTTTCTTTAATATTTAAGACGCGTTCAGCTTACAAAACATCGTGCGTAAAGGGCCAGAGTACAAAATGGGGGTTTGGAACGCAAGCCATCAAAGGACAGCCTACATCTACGGAGTCTGAATAGTCCTTGCTTTCTGATTTGAAGTGTTTTCTTCACACCGGTGCTTCTCGTGAAACAAATGTAGTTGTTTAGAAACATATTCTATTAGCCTTTGTAGTAAATTATTGCAAGTTAAATGCAGGGGCTTATAGGCTATAGCTTCCTGCCCATGTCCAAGTTGTTGATCAGTAGCCCTACCTCATTACATGATTCTGCAGGTCTCAACGCTATAATTGCCCCTTTCCCTCACATATTAGATGTAGGTATTTTTTTAATTCTACAACGAATTCGAGATGTTTTATCTTTACGCACAACAAAATATGTTCCTAATGTAACATTTTGGAAGTATTTGAATACTCGAAATACAAATAAGGACATTGTAGGCTACATTTCTCTAAACTGGGAGGTGGTCTTGCAGCCATACCTACATGTGTGATATACTATATTTACTGTAGGCCTACGTTTTATATAAATATGAATATTTATATATTATTATTAATATTACACTGAATTTGGGCCTACTGGAATTTTGATAATATGTTTTTCTTTCAACAAATAAGCCATTGTTACTGACAATCTTATCTAAGGGGACTGAATTGTTTGTTTGGCTAGCTAAACGCTACGGAAAGTGCCCCCATCCAAAAGTAAAACATGCAACATCGACGCACCAGTATGCTGCCCCCAGTTTCCTTCTGTGCATTTATGCTCCTAAAGAGTCATGCAATAACCATCTAACTACAATATATGTTTTAAGATACTCAGGGTTTGTCCTATAACCTACATTGAAATTCTGAAGACTGCCTTGTAGTTATCTCTTCAAGTTATTTTTTTTCTTCATATACGTAATTTAGCAGACGCTGTTATCCAGGGCGATTTACAGTAGTAAGTGCATACATTTTCGTGCTGGTCCCCTGTGGGAATCGAACCCACAACCCTAGTGTTGCAAGCACCATGATCCACCAACTGAGCCACACGGGACAATGTTAACTCAAACGAGATCAATGTCGTGAAAATGTTGATATTCTCTTCCTAATATATTTAAGGTTAGGCCCTGTGTTCAGACTGGCGGTGTTGTTATTATTGCTATTATCGCCGTCATCATGTTCATAGTCAAAAGCTCCCCCTCCTGCCGCAGTCACTTCGAATTAACTTCACTACAGCCGTGCACAGGTCCCTGCTTGAGCCTCCATAGGCTCCATTCCATTCCTCAAAAACGTTACGTTCAAACGTTCTGACAAAAAAAAGAGCTAGAGCTATTTCTAATTTGTCTCAATGCCCACTTGTTGTTAATCAAAAGCACACCACATAATGCAGACTTGTGTGTGTAGGCCCTATATGTCGTTCATAATCGACAATAAATAAACACGTCTTTTATTCTATGTGAATGGTAGTGTGCATGGTGGAATTTTGTTTAGGCCAAGATTAAACCAAGCAGTCAAACTGTGTTAAAGGCCTGTATGTGGGAACACGATATGGGAGAAGATAGTGAAGCAAGACGTTCCAAAATAACGTTTTTTTGTTACAGCCTTATTATTATAATCATTATAATTATAATACATGTATAATAAAGATTTGTATACATTTTGAGAAGTCTCTTTAAACTCTAACTCATTAAGGTTTCTTTGTTTTGCAAAATGTGTTCGTTCACATTAAGTCATGTTTATAAACACTAACATGGTCATTTAGGATTTTATTTTAAAACAAAATATCATTCAACTCTAACCCTTTGTAGCTAACTTTTTATTTTGCAGACTCTACTTTAGGATTAAATTTTCCAGTGGCCTTGACAACAATAACTTATTTTTAAACACATTTAAAAATGAAGAAATAATATTACTAAAATGGTTTATTCTTAGATCATATATAGGCTTAATTGTAATACAAAATAAATTGTAGCATTATCAAATAATGCAGTGTCAACGACTAGATATTAATCAATTAACATACTAATGTGCACACAAAATTGGCAAACTTAGTCATGGTTTTTAATTATACTGTATCACACTCACACATTGAAAATAAATGATCAGAAAGGAGTTTAAAGTGGAATTGAAGTAGTCTTATCTATAAACACATTGTAAAATCAAGTCAAATGAGTTGATTTTGAAATCAAATCTTCTAAACCTATTATCCTCAAAAACAATTCAGGGTCACACCATGCTTAATGTTTAACCAGATATAGTTGATTGTATTGAAGTAAAAAAAAAAAAGACGTTTATGGTTAACAACAGGCTATAGTCTTTATCTATATAGGCTACACAAAGGATTTCAACATGGCGAAAGAGGCGCGCTCACCCCGCCCGTTTGATCGATTTTAAGGTTTTATTGCTGTGGATTTTATGCCTTCAATGCACCAATGGCTCCTACAGGAGTGAAAGGGCACTTTCACAACAATTCTGTAGATATGTATATATATTATTAGTATATCTGGTTAGTATTCTACTACGTTTGATATTTAAAACAAAGGAGAATTAAATGTACATAGTGAAATAAATCTAATTATTTCAAATTGAATAGAAACGCGTCCTAAACAACATACTTTGTTATGTGTATGGTAAATAATGTAATTACTAACATGCACACAATTTACAAATGCTGGATAATAATCTTTCTGAAAGTGTCCCTATTATAGTAATATATGGACAATAGCCTACTATATCCTACATTTTCAAACTAACTATAGAAATTATATTAGCTTTTTCATAATGCTACATTAAATTGTTGCAGATAATTTCATGCATTTTATGTTCCGCAAAGACTATCCAAATGATCGAATACAAAATAAATTCAGATTAATGAATTAGCTCTGCAATCTGCATCACAACTATGAATTAATAATATAATAGGGGGGAAACACATTTAGTACATTGCCCACCTTTTCTTGTTAAAAATAAATCCTTTGCAGCTCCGATTATTATTTTACAAAATATTTTCCATAAAGCGTTGCAATTGATTTGGAACTCCTCTATATATGTTAACGCAAAGTGGATGAAAACGCAATTGTTCGATTTTCCAGGATTTAAACTCATTCAGAGCTGGCAGATTGCATGTAACATGAGAAGTGAGCACGGATGCAGTTTAGCTCAAGAATACAAATATACCACATTATGCAAAAATTTGAATCTCGCGCCCTGGAGCTGACACCTCCTTGTCATGGGGGGCGTTCCAAACGGCGTTGTGTCGCGCGCATAGGCTGCGTTCCTATGTTGTTGTAGAATTCGAATATGAAACCAATCCCTGGTATTTGCCGGTAGCCGAGGATGTTCCTTACGAAAACACACGTTACCAGACTAAATGTTTTGGCGTTCTTGCGTTTTTCTAAGTGAAAAGGGGTTGATTTTGGGTATCGATGGTGCCGTGTCCAATGTCCCCATCCCCCCTCTCTGAAAAGCGAACAGTTTTTCCGCAAGACGACTTTCCTTTGCCAAAATTCTCCCATATCGAAGACCTAGATGCCCTCTTCAGATAAATATCCTCCCGCGTTGCCCTGGTTCATCCAGTCCTGGTCCAGCCGTGTGCTTTACCTCTCTCATTGCCGTGTAGCCCTATCCATATCCAAACAACGCCATTACCTCTGTTCAAGTGTTCTTGCAGACTGCACGGCAGCTGGGCTGCCAGGGGAGAGACGCGAAGAAGCGATCTCCCCCTCCCCTTCTCTTCTCTCAGCCGAGCTGGGGGGGGGGGGGGGGGGGGGGGGGGGGTGGTAGTTGGAGGGAGCCCCGGTGCGCTGAGCTGTGTAGCGTTCTGTAATCGTTGCTTTGAAATCCCGCATGAGGGCACGTGGGTTAAAGGGGGATCTGCATATTCACGCGAGGAGAGGAGATGTCGAGTTGGATTGGCAGCTGGTTTGATGGGGGAAATTCTACTGTGTTGTTGTTATTATCCATCTATAGATTATAGTATAAATATTACATCTAATTGAAAATCAATTAGCCATTCTGAATTCAGATGTTTTTCTCATGATTCAGCATTTGCCTTTAGGTCAGACAATCCCTCTAGCTATTATTGGGTGAAGTGGATTAGTCAAAAGCCATACATTACCATAGCTAATACATACCCCTACAAATGTATGGAGTCACCAAATTTACAACATTTATGCTCCGTCAAAGTATAGCTCCCCCCTCTTCACACTCCCGTGCTGTGAGAGCATTAGTGGCTGTTCTGTGTTCTGCTGCAGCTCTCAGTTAGACAGAGTTGTTGTGGACGTGAACAGAATCTTTGACATTTATTGTGCAATGCTTTACAACATGACTGGAGCTATAATCGTATCACCAGCTAAGTCTTGCTCTCTTGAAGTAGTGGATATACGCTTGGTGTACAAGACATTAGGAACACCTGCTCTTCCCATGACATACACGGAGCAGGTGAATCCAGGTGAAAGCTATGATCCCTTATTGATGTCACCTGTTAAATCCACTTCAATCAGTGTAAATACAGGGGAGGAGGCAGGTTAAATAATATTTTTTAAGCCTTGAGACAATTGAGACATGAATTGTGTGTGTGTCATTCAGGGGGTGAATGGGCAAGACAAAAGATGGAAGTGTCTTTGAACGGGATATGGTAGTAGGTGCCAGGCGCATCGGCTTGAGTGTGTCAAGAACTGCCACACTGCTGGGTTTTTCACGCTCAACAGTTTCCCGTGTGTATCAAGAATGGTCCACCACCCAAAGTACATCCAACCAACTTGACACAACTGTGGGAAGCATTGGAGTCAACATGGGCCAGCATCCATGTGGAACGCTTTTGACACTTTGTGGTCCATGCCCGACAAATTGAAACTGTTCTGGGGGCAAAAGGGGTTGCAACTCAATATTAAGGTGTTCCTAATGTTTTGAACACTCAGTGTGTAGGTGATTAGTTGACATCTGTGTGTCTCGTCTGTGTGTGCACAGCAACTTCTCCTGTGTTAAATCAACACTGAGTGTCAAATTAACTCTGAAAGTGTGGACTCATGTAGACACTGGAAAGTGTTAAATTAACACACTGCTTGGTGTAAAGCCTTATTTCCCAGAGTGCCTCTTTTTTTTGTGAAAAAGACATTGCATTCATACATTTTCAGTCCTTAGGACATCACCAAGTGAGATATTGAGCGAATGTACAAATGTAAATTTTATTATTAAACACAATACAATACATATTTCATAGACCTTATTTTGAGGGCATACACTCTAAACATAACATTTAATTCTGTAAGTGTTGAAATAACACTCATGGGTGTAAAATAACCCCAATGTTGTTGTTAATAACCAGAGTTGAACCAAAACAATGGTCATTATTATCTTATTTTACAGCATGCTCTATTGCATGTTAATTTTAAGAATTGGTTGTTTCAATATCTATGTTTTAGCATGTACATTGATTTATTAATGAATGTTATGCTTCTCAAATATTTCAAAACTACACTGAACAAAATTATAAACGCAACATGTAATGTGTTGGTCCCATGTTTCATGAGCTGAAATTTTCCATACGCACAAAAAGCTTATTTCACCCAAATTTGGTGCACACGTTTATTTACATCCCTGTTAGTGAGCATTTCTCCTTTGCCAATATAATCCATCAACCTGATAGGTGTGGCATATCAAGAAGCTGATGAAATGGCAGTATCATTACACAGTATCATTACAGTATCATTACACAGTATCATTACACCTTGTGCTGGGGACAATAAAAGGTCAAATGTGCAGTTTTGTCACACCACACAATACAATGCCACAGATGTCTCAAGTTTTGCGGGAGCGTGCAATTGGCATGCTGACTGCAGGAATGTCCACCAGAGCTGTTGCCAAAGAATTTAATGCTAATTTCTCTACCATAAACTGCCTCCAAAGTCATTTTAGAGAATTTGGCAGTACGTCCAACCGGCCTCACAACCGCAGACCATGTGTAACCACACCAGCCCAGGACCTCCACATCCGGCTTCTTTACCTGTGGAATCGTCTGAGGGCGTGTGTAATAAAGCCATTTTGTGGGGGAAAACTCATTCTGATTGACTGGGCCTGGCGCCCCAGTGGGTGCACCCCTGCCTAGTCATGTGAAATCAGTAGATTAGGGCCTAATAAATGTATTTAAATTGACTGATTTTCTTATATGAACTGTAACTCAGTAAAAAAAAATGAAATTGTTGCATGTTGCGTTTATATATTTTTTCAGTATAATCCAACATGTTACTTGGATTTAATGTACCCGTTACTGAAATGGTTGTTCCAGTTTAGATTCTTTAGGTACTCTCATATTTCAGTCTTCCCAACCCTGGCAGTCATTCACAAAGTTGGATATCCCCACGCTGACCTGCGTAATGTGACAGGTTGCGTTAATCACCCAACATGTTATGTTGTTCAGATTACCAAAACATGGGTTAATTTGACCATCAATTGTGTTTCTATAAAAACAAATGTTGAAGACTTCAGTTACCCAAGTCATAGACTGTTCTCTCTGCTACCACACTGCAAGCGGTACCGGAGTACCAAGTCTAGGTCCAAAAGACTGGTTCAAATCCAAGCTGTATCACATCCAGCTGTGATTGGGAGTCCCATAGGATGTCGTCCAGCTTTGGCTGGGGTAGTCCATCATTGTAAATAAGAATTTGTTCTTAAGACTTGCCTAGTTAAATAAAGGTATCATTAAAATAATAAGACTGCTGAACAATTATTCAAATGCCCACCCAGACTAGTTTATCTGTGGGGTCATATCTCAATAACCCAGCATCAACAAACCAACCTTGCTCTTTTTAAAACAACCCAACTAAGTGACCCAATCCAATCAACCCAGTATTTTTTTGTGTAAACCCTCAAAATAAGTCCTTATGAAATACATATTGTATTGTGAAAATATTCACCTAGTATGTCACATGGTGAAGTCCATGGAACTGAAAATGGATGTATGCAACAAGCATGTCTCTGTCACAAACATTTTTTATTCATGGGTGGTAACTCAAAAGGCAAAGCATTCTGTGAAATATGCAAATAAAGCTTTACACTAAACAGTGTTAATTCAACGCTGTTCAGTTTCTATATGGGCCAACACTTTCGGTGCCGGTCGGGGGACGGGGCTGGAGGTCGGGGGACGGGGCTGGAGGTCGGGGGTAGGTGGTCGGGGGACGGGGCTGGAGGCCGGGGGATGGGGCTGGGGGTCGGGGGTAGGTGGTGGTATTTCAGATAAATCACTCTAGGGTTGCTGAACAGTCAGTCCTCACCTATGTAAACGCACCCCTGAGGGCAACAGATTCATCTGCAAGAGGACTATTCAACCTCACCAGCCCACACACCATCCCCATCTACACTCACACATACAACACATTTCCCCCTCCCCATATCACTCACACACACATTCGCTCACACACACTGTGACACCCCCTCCCCCCACAAACACACACACATCATCCCCATACACACACAATCCCCCCTCCCCTTTTCCCCATGTCCCTTTTGTCTGGATGCAAATGGACTTTAACCCTGAATTAATGGATAACTCTCTAGAAGGAGGTAACAATGTGATGCTAGCCTGCCACTAATCCACTCACATGTATAATATAGAGTAAACTCACTGACAGTCACATCACTGCTGAAGATTTAGATGGCATTTTGGTGTATGTTTACATTTTAGTAATTTAGCAGACACTCTTATCCAGAGCAATTGCTTACAGGAGCAATTGGGGCTAAGTGCCTTGCTCAAGGGCACATCAACAGATGTTTAACCTAGTCTGTTCAGGGATTTGATCCAGAGACCTTTCAGTTACTTGCTCTTAACCATTAGGCTACCTGCCACCCTATAAATGTCAGAGGAAGATAGCAGCAGGATTAACATTTTCATAAACAGTTGTTGTTGTTGTGGAAAGTAGAGGCAGATCTATAAATGTTGCAATGTTCTATGATAAAATGCTTCTCCTTACTCTTAAACCTCAGTAGGTATTGTGGAATAAACCAAGTCTTTAATTTGGGGTACATTCTCACAAAACACACACACAGTGCTGCATATTCAGTCTCTTGTAGAATGGAAAGCCAGCAGGAACAGTGAAAGGATGGGGTCAGGGGTACAGAGCACTAGGGGTTAAGGGGGTAAGGGGAACCTGTGGGGGAGCGTAGGGGGTAGGTAGCCAGTAGGGGACCATATGGGGGTTGGGTGGGGGTAGTAGTAGTAAGGGGGTTCAGTACCATTACCCTAGGACAAGGCATAACTGCAACACAAAAATGTAACTCAAGTAAGGTTCTAAACGTTCCTCTGTGTGGGTGTGTGTGCTGACCGTTCCTCTCTGTGTGTGTGTTCTGACCGTTCCTCTGTGTGTGGGTGTGTGTGTTCTGACCGTTCCTCTGTGTGTGGGTGTGTGTGTTCTGACCGTTCCTCTGTGTGGGGGTGTGTGTGTTCTAAACGTTCCTCTGTGTGGGTGTGTGTTCTGACCGTTCCTCTGTGTGTGGGTGTGTGTGTTCTAAACGTTCCTCTGTGTGGGTGTGTGTGCTGACCGTTCCTCTGTGTGTGTGGGTGTGTGTGTTCTAAACGTTCCTCTGTGTGGGTGTGTGTGCTGACCGTTCCTCTGTGTGTGTGTGTGTTCTGACCGTTCATCTGTGTATGTGTGTGTGTGTGTGTGTGTTTCTGCTTATTCCTCCTACCCCCTCCTCTTCTAGTGCACTTGCTCGCTGTCCCATATAACTCAATGTTCCCGGAGGCCCATGAGCCCAATCTATGAAATATCACCCCTCTGTTTCACGTCAGGAACACACTCCCCTACGATACTACCAATGTAAAAATTAATCTGAGGAAGAGGCCACCTGTTGCCAGGGACGACAGAGGAATAGTGAAGTAGGAGAGGAGGAAGGGAGCAGTGGGATGGAATTATGGAATGAATGTTTTTAATGCAACAGCTCATGTAAAATCAAAATACATGTCATATAAACAAACTTATGTAGGTACAGCTTTATGAAAAGCCTATGCTGATGTTCAGGGTTATCAAAAGGTTAGGAGGCACCTATATGAAGTAGAAACTGGTGGTGGGTAGGTAACCCTTTTAGCGGAGCAGGGGGATAAAAGAGAGAATGATTAGTATTGTATCATTTCCTTCTCCCTTCTTCGAAATGCCCTGAATTGTTCCTTTTTCAAACTGTTTTATATGATGTTCTAAGAACACTAAATTGCCAAGTCTCGGGACCATGTTGTGGCAGTGATGCCCGGGTCAGCTGGCGCTATCTTGAGATCTGCCTCGGGCCTGGAGAGATGGAGATGGATCAGACGGGGAAGAAATTAAATAGGAAAGGAACGTTGGAAAAGAAGAGAGAGGGAGAGAGTTGGCTCTTTGTCGGGACGAACCTATTGGATCAGCGTTTGCATTGACCTCTCAACTCACTGCTGGGTCTGAAAAAGGTTTCGGACACAAACTTTATTTCTTCTCTCGGCGGGCAGCTGCTGTGGGGTGACCATCGCTATCGATCACATTACTTACCCCGGCCACGCCACTCCTTGTGATGCTGTTGAAGATATGAGGAGAGAGGGAAATAAAACGTATGTTTTTTAACGATGGAACGAAGAGGAAGAGAAAGAGAGAGCGAGAGGGACAGATGAAGGGTATAGGCAACAACCAACTGCGTCAGCAGAGAGAGGGAGGGTGACAAGGCAGCCCTTGTCTCTGTCCCGGAGGCTGCACCAGCAGCTGCGATAAAAAGAGTTTAGACTGAAACCCTGGAGAGGAATGATGGATGGATGGAGGGATGGAGGGAATGGTAAAGAGGGCAGAGAGGACAGAATGCCTAGCCTGGCGTTTAAGAGACGGCTCTCTGTTCGCAGCCTCGGCATCCTGTACTGTAGGACTCTTTTATGGGGTACATGCATAATGTGAGGACGTCAAAGGGAAAAATACCTATATCCTCAATAATGGGAAGCTTGCAGCTTGACCATCCTCGACTACTGTGCTGTACTGGAATTTTATGTAACATACAGTACATGCATATTAGCATGTCAAAGACTTATAAAAGGGGGTTCTGTAATTTGGGCCTTTGCACTGGCCTGCTTCTTAACTATGGCGCTATAAGACTCTCTCCTATGCCCTCTGTCTGTCTGACTACCCACCCAGGCAGCCACACATCATGGACTCACATGTTCTGATCGCGGGCGGCCCAGTGTTTTTCTATGTCCATTCCTTTCTGTGGTTAAACCGTTTCTGCGTGTGTTCTATACCCACCTGACGAATCATGAGGACTCTAAAAACAAGGGGGAGTGAAGTTTGTGGTTGAACTGAACTGAGTGTGAGTGTGTTTGCATATGGCCTTTTCCGGAGCAGGCTCTCTTCAACTCCAGTTCTAGAGAGCTCACGTGACCATGTATTTATTTTACGAGGCCGATGCCAAGGAACCATCTTTAGTTACCCATAGACACTGATCTGGGGTCCGTTTTTCCATTTCACCCCTATTGTTTAAGGTTAAGATTCAGGCAGGGTTAAGCTGATCCTAGATTTGTGCCTGAGGGTAACTTGTACTCAGAGTGTCCGTGGCACCTTGAAGTGTTTTCTGTTTACCAGAGAGCAGTCTGTTGGCGCAAATTGGAAGCAGAAACAGGTTGTGCGCCTGATTCTTAACCCGCTCCAGCTGTGGTTCTGCCTGCCGCACCGCCCCCGCACTGCTCCACCCACGCTCGCAGTCAGGCTTTCATGGCCCTGTTAGGAACCTGCAACTGAATTATACACCCCATACACACACACACACACACACACACACACACACGCATGCAAACACACACACACACACACACACATTCAGCAATACCAGGAGCATTCACACATCCCCAGCAAATGTGAACCAAGTTTGGTTCTATCTGTGGACAAACTGCCCATTAAATCAAATCAAATGTTATTTATTACCTTCGCCGAATACAACAGGTGTATGTATACCTTACCGTAAAATGTGTTCTTACGAGCCCTTAACTAACAATGCAGTTTTAAGAAAATAGAGTTAAGAAAATATTTACAAAATTAACTAAGGTAAAAAAATAACACAATAAAATAACAATAATGACGCTATATACAGGGGGTACCGGTACCGATTCAATGTGTGGGGGTACAGGTTAGAAGAGGTAATTTGTACATGTAGGTAGGGGTAAAGTGACTATGGATAGATAATAACCAGCGATAGCCGCAGTGTAAAAACAAAGGTGGGAGGGGTCAATGCAAATAGTTTATTAATGTGATAACAAAGTTTTGTTACTTTACTTAGTTTGCATTTGTAATTGTTATTGGATTGCATGCTAATATTGCCTGTGTGGTATAGGACACTATTTGTAAGGGGTTTATTTTTATTTTGTATTACAGAACACACAGTGCATCAGGGTTTAGTCGCTAGAGCGGGCTAGAGGTCAACTTCCTGAGTGAGGCCCTGGTCAACCTGACCATCCCTCCCTTCCCCATAAATCCTACCAAACATTTGTATTCCAAAAGCATGACAAAACCCTGGTGTGTGTGTGTGTGTGTTTCAAGTACAGTGAAATGCCTTTCTTGCAAGTTAAAAACCCAACAATGCAGTAATCAATATCAATGTAGTACTAAAAATAACATAAGGTAGAACAAAAACACCTCAATAAATAAAATTAAGAAATAAGAGCACAAGAAAGTAAGAAGCTATAGACAGGGTCAGTTCCAATACCATATTTACAATGTGGAGGGATACTGGAGAGATAGAGGTAGATAGGTATAGGGGTAATGTGACTAGGCATCAGGATATATGATAACACAGAGTAGCAGCAGCGTAAATGAAGATTGTGTGTGTGTGTGTGTGTGTGTGTGTGTGTGTGTGTGTGTGTGTGTGTGTGTGTGTGTGTGTGTGTGTGTGTGTGTGTGTGTGTGTGTGTGTAGAGTCATTATGAATGTGTGTGTAGGTTATGTGTTGAAGTGTCAGTGTTTGTGAGTGTAGAGTCCTGTGACTGTGCTTAGAGACAGTGCAAAAATGTTAATTAAATACAAGGGTCAACTCAGATTGTCCGTGTAACCATTGTATTAGCTATTTAGCAGTCTTATGGCTTGGGGATAGAAGCTTTTCAGGAGCCTGTTGGTGTCCGACTTGACGCACCGGTACCGCTTGCTGTGTGGAAGCAGAAAGAACAGTCTATGGCTTGGGTGGCTGGAATCTTTAACGATTTTCCCGGGCCTTCCTTGGTGTGTGTGTGCATGTGTGTTTTTAGATTTTACGGGCTTTCCTTTGTGTGTGTGTGTTTAGATGTAATTGATTACCTGAAATTATTTAAGCCTATTGTATGTATGCTTTGAGATTGCTTTCATATGAGCTTCAGTTTATTGCCAGATGGCACCACATTAGAGATATGGAGATATTATCTTTATCTCTCTCTCTCTCTTTCTAACACACTCACACACACATGGTCCCGAGACAGAGCACGCTCTTTCCCTCCAACCGGTAGTGTAGAGGTTAACCTCGTGACGTCATGATTCCTGGGGCGGTGACCTATGTAGGGGGCAGTTTAGGCTGGAGGAAGGACAGGGAAAGAAAGTCTGACTATCAAGTCTCACGTCCTACTTTAGACTACACGTTTCTCAATTATTTTCGAGACGCACATTTTGAAAGTTTTTTGTATATATTTTTTTCTATTTAGTACTGAATTGCTTTTTTATGCAAAAGTAAACTTATTAGTAAACGGCTCAGGACTGTGTGTTTGTGTCCTCTTTGCTTTTACAATTATTTGCGTGATGAAGCCAGATGGGTAATATGTGGGTTGTATTCTCTCCATGGCGAATAGTTGATAATCAGTCTTTTTTACTTTAGCGCGCCAAATCGCACCTTTTATGCACAAGCTCGTCGAAACCGTTTAAACCTGATCAAAAGGTCTTCGACGGGCGCAAGTAAACGCCATGGACTTTTACGCGTGTGCTAAATAGTTAGGGGTTCCTTATAACTCAGACCGTGTGTTTGTGTCCGTTCGTCATCTTTGAAATGGCACAACAGTGTGCTTCTGAAAGTCTGAGAACCGTGAAATTCTTGTGGTAGGACGCGAGCTGGGAGAGGGGGGGTGTGCCGAAACTTGTTTTTCTGCTGCCAGTAGCCTAGTTTGATAGATGTAGGGTCTTTTTTTAGAGGCAAGAAAAGGTGAAAATTCTGAATGGAGGCTCCGATGGGACTCGATGTTAACCAGCTAACGTTATATCTCTCCAAGATGGGGAAGTCTTCGCTCTCAATCTCTCTGTCTCAGACTCCTCCATAGATCCGGTCCACGACAACAATCAGAAATGCAAACAAAACAATAATGGCACGGGGAAGGTTTGTGTTTTCGGTAGGCTATGTGTGGGAGGGAGGGAGGGGGGCATACATGTTATCGGTCGGTGTGTGCATGTGCCCCCACCCCTAATTAAAAACGGCAAGAAAGCTTTGTCCTGGACAAGGAGAGGGAGAGATGGGGATTGCGTTACGTTCGTCTTTCCATCAATTTTCTGTTTAATGTCAACGCTCGAGCTCCATTGTGGGAAGAGAGACGCGTCATCCAGCCATAAATTTGCGATTATACAGTCTCGAGGAGACTGTTCGTACGGATTCCGTCTCGCGCGCTCACAGGCACAGGATCCGGTGTTTCTAAAACACTAGGTGCAGAGTTCGAGCGAACGGAAAACCCCCAAAAGATGATTTCTGAAGTTATTTCTTTGGAATAAACAGTACTAGGAAAGGAAGTGGAGAGGTATTAGAACATTATGTATATTAATGCGGATAACCTTTAATAAATCACTGATTTGATTAGATAGACTAGTTAGATTACACTTGCAAGGATTAAGACTGTTTGAAGATTTACATTTTAAAGAGGGTAAGGTTTTACACCTTATCTATATTTTTATTTTATTCTCCCTTCTGCGTAAATCAATAGGGATACGGTGTGTTATAAATAGGCTACAGTTTTGTGCGGGACCGACTGTCGTTTTTATAGGTAGGTGTTTTCTACTTTCCACATTTTTATTTATAATTGTCACTGTGAATTACAGAATAAAAACAAACTGCTGTATTTTGCACGGATGACGTTTTAAAACGTTGATATACTCTGACATAACGGCTTGAATAGACTGGCGTGTTATAAACTGGTTTAGATGTTTTTATTTTGTCATAGGCTTTGCGTTTCTAATTGTGTTTTGTTTAGATGGATTGCAAACGCTGCAAGGACACACACATGAATTTAAATCACAACGCATTCTTTATTTATTTAGTCAATACGGAAATATTTTGTATGTTTTTCATTTATCAAATAAATTACTGCTCTTTGTATCCGATTTAAATATGCACTATTGGCGATTATAACACTGCAATAATGATTTTAGCATGCATTTATTTTCCCACAGTCTCTAGCAGCTGAAATATAACATTCGTAGTAATAACCTTGTGTCAATTGTTCCAGAGTTGCTATTTATTCAGCTCTTATAGCACAACCTTTATGGCTAATTTTAACTGCGTAGCACTGCCCTTTTTCGAGACAACACCAGTTTTCCTGTAGCCTATTTGCACATTGAAACATGTGACATTCGGACCACCTTTGTTGTAGACTACCTAAATTACTTAGGGTGACTTTAGAGTAGGCTATAAGTAGGCCTACATACACCGATCATGTAGCCTGTGTTGTTCATTTGTAGCCAACTTTTAGGTTTGGATATGACTGTGAGTAAGCCTCTTACGTCGGCCACATTTAAAAAGTAGAATAATGACAATCTTTACTGATTCGGCATGGTTTTGGCGGGTAGCACATCGCTCTAATGTAATGTATGGTTATAAACAAGGGACTTTTTTTTTTTAATCCATGAAACATTTCATATGGATTGCTTATTATTATGGTATTGGTCACACACACGCACACACTCCTATTCGAGGAAGGATGAGGCCTATAGAGATGTTGATGCCTGACCATCGAACTATGTAAAGATAGTTTGTCGCTTTCTTCGTGCAATTGGGTAGGCTACTTAAAATAGTTTTATATGGTAATGCGATAAGTTGATGCGTATCTGATTGTTAACAGTGCGTCATGTGCGAAAAGAACACTTCGCTGATTCCTGAATCCCCACCACACACGCACGAGCCGAAACGTACACACTCACACACACACTTGAGGGAACAACACACACACTTGAGGGAACAAACGTCACATGATTATTTAAAATATCAATGGTTGAAGCAATGTTCAGTTGTTATTGTTGTTTATTTCCTGAAGTTGGGAGAGATTTAACCCAGAGATGGTAAACAACAACATGTCGACATTTTGTGACCATTTTGTGACTCTCTTGTCTTAGCACATTGAGGTTTCGTGCAGTCACTGTTTTATTTATGTTCTCTGTCAGAGGATTTGGAGTAGACTACGTAATTTGACAATTATTGATTAGCTAATACAACAAGCAAAACATTTGTGGCATAAGGCCTTATGTGACGCCACTTTTCCCCAAATTGTTTTATAGTAGCCTATCTTTTATAGTTTCACTTCCAGAACAACTAAAACGTATTGTAAAGTTTAAATTGTAAAGTATGATTTCAATATACAATTATCCATAAACAATAACTTCTTCGATTAGGGCCTACATTAATTACGCCAATTATTACCAATTAATTAATTATGACATTTAATAATGATTGCATTTTGAAATAAACCAACAGCAAGCTTCAACGATTAACATGTTTCATTATCTAAATTATGTAATTTTATAATGAACCACACATGATCCAGTAGGCTCCACTGGCTTATACCTTCACCTTAAATCGATTAAATAATAGTTTGCGCCAACCCAAAGCTTTTAGCATGTTCAGGTTGCTATAGTAGTTTTTTATTTTGCGTAGTTTAACGTTTAGCCTCTTCTATAAAACAGGTCGTAATGAAGGAGGCATGTGCCATTTATAGGAGCTGGGCATATACTTCCACTAATGAGGTGCAGGTTTGCTTCTATCGATAACCCGGGACCAGGGACTCAGACCCTGTTTTAAAATTACAAATGTTGGTCTTGGCAGCTTGGCGACTTCCTGCTCAACGATGTTTATCTGATAGGCCTAACCAATGTTGATGCTCTGGTCTATGTAACCTGTAGACGTATGCTTAGTAATAATAACTTACAATCTCATAACTCGTACTTCCTATCCAGTCATGCACTTCTTGTATTCTTTTGCACTATTTCAATTGCACATAGAACGTTTAGGTGGGAAATATTCAGTGTATTCCTGAATTGCAATCAACGACCTAGAGACACCAAAAAAACTCAATTTTATAAGGCCTTGACTATTGACTTCACGTTCAACATAGACCTACACTTTAGTCACCTGTCCACACAAGAACGAGCCTCTTCTTTAGCCGCCTCTTCCTCCTCCTTCTCCTGCAACCGACAATCAGGGCATATCATATCTCACATCTCTGAACGCAGGCCTAAGCAAATCGTGTCCAATCATGTTGTGTGTGTTGAGAGTGTGTAGGTGTGAAGCCAGGGGTGTCATACTTTTCACTCGGTCATATTTTATATGAAGCAAGTCTTCATAGAGCCCATGGCCATTCCCCGGCTTGTTCTCTGTTGAGAAGGGAACGCCAATTTGCTTCCCCTGGTCGAAGGATGCCAGTAAAACTGCTCGAACCCTAATTAGCGAAAATGATAGCTTTGCAGCGAGTCTCCGAGGTGTACAGATGAATGCACGTTAACTTGGACGTATAGGTCTTTAGTCCAGGTTGGAACCCTCGTCACTAGTCGGCCACACGCATGTCTCCTGTATATTTAATCCCATTCTGTGTCCATATCTACTGACGGTGCTACAGTTTTGTTCTGGCCTAAACTGCGTTTCCAATATCTGTGTTGCGGTCCAAAGGCTTAAGGTAGAGTCAGGCCTAAGCTGGCAACTCTTTTGGGGGACTTGATGGAACGTCCAGGTAATAGGCTCTATATTGAGGCTTTAGAAAGCTGTTTTATGTATGTTCAAATGCTGATAATGAGGACATGTTAGACTACATGATGGCGACCTCGGTAATGGATGGCATTCTGTCCCAGTCTATTGCCCAAGCCCATTGTAACCTCCTTGTTGTTTGGCAAGCTGTTCAAAAGCTGAAACATGCTGGCATTCTGTAGGTTTGTGAGGACAATTAGGCTGTTGTCCTTGACATTACCAATTTTTTATACTCTTTTGTGGTTAATTTTATTTTGTTGATGTGTAATATAATTGACTCACTGTTATACATGTAGACTTTGGCTATTTTGCGTGGTCACCAAGATATGTTGATGTGAGAGAAGCATTCAGACATTATGAAATTATAGACCTAAAAATGAAGTTGAAGAAAAAGATCTTATTTGTCTTTTTTTTTTTTAACCTATGTTTATACAAATATGTGCTTAATGGTGCTAACATTGGAGATATTTGGTTTACAACCATGCCTGCTGTAGCTTGTAGTGTTTAATAACATATCGGCGATGGCCTGTTGTGAAGTAGCTATCTATCACGATGACCAGAAATAGCAGCTTCTCATGCACACACTGAGCTTAAAAGGTCACGTTGCTTTTAGGCTGAAGTTCTAGTCCATCATGTCGTGTTTTGGGGACGGTGTCCTCACCAGGGTCCTAGGACCTGCACATTCTGTCTGGGTGCATGTGGTTATAGCAAAGTTGAATTTATTGATATAGATGTATAGGCCTAAAAACACACAAACTGAAGAGTTGCTCAGCTGCAGTCTCCACACACCCTTGTTGACCAATCAGCCATCAAAATATAGGGCTTAACGTTTATATGTTACTCCTAGAGCCCCAGACATAGACTACACCTACATTTAAGAACTTGTTTTCAGTAAATGTTATTTTAGTAATAACCGCAGAGAAATTTCAATAAACCTATTTTGCCATATTTCAGTCGGTCAGTAATTTCATCAATGTCTCGGAGGGATCAGCCTATACCTTCGACTTGTTAAGGCGTTTCCCTGGTGAAAAGCCCTGTTTGGAATTCGTCATCATTAGTGGACATCAGAAATATTTTCGTAAGAATAGAATTGTTGCCCGCTGTAGAGGCCCTCCCGTAGAGATCTTCAGTTGGCCCTCATTTACCTCGCCCTGTCTGTCAGTGTTTCCCGTTGACTGCGAATTGCACTGGGAATATGTAGCTATACCCTTCCTAAGTTAATTCAGCTTTACCTTAGGACCATTGCATCTATACGTGACACCCCATATTTATTTAGAATACCCAGTCGTTTTACGCACACACTTGCGCACACGCTAGGAGCAGCAGGCTCCCTTTGCCTACAGACATTGCCTCGAGCGCGGAGGCGAGTGAACTGTGCTGTGCGGACGTCCTTTGGTTCTAGAATGGTCACGGTGAAAACACAGGTCAAACAGAAAGACGCTCGTCTCTCCAGCGGAAATGAAAACTCCAGCCTGGCTTTTTGGAAGTGGGCCTTTGCTGGCAAAAACGCCCCGCTCTAGTAGTTTGGGTGTCAGAGGGGACGGAGAAGGGGGGAAAGTGTCAGTCAAGAACGCTTTATTGCTCGATGACAATCCCTCGCGCAGGACCGGTCTGTTTCAAGAGTAATCAGTCAATCCGCATTAATTATCCGCGCGTCCCCTCCTTATAGTGTAGCTCGCGCTGGCACACAGGCGAGAGAGAAGAGAAAAGTGTGTGTGTGTTATGCTTTCTACACACACCGAGCAGACGAGCACCCACCCAACCCCCCACCTTTTAAGTGAAAAAGAACCAATAAAAATCAGGCAGTAAAGGGCTTTTTCTTGTCACTAAATAAATTAAATGCAGATTTCTGTTTTAAGTGCGGGACCCCTTTTGTGCAGGCGAGGAACATACTTCTTTATTGTCCCGATGTCATTAGTTTTAAAGACAACGGTGCTGGAGAATGGAATGGGAGAGGGAGGTTGGAAGGTGATTTCTTCTATATAAAAACATCACAACGAAATTAATGAAAATTATATATTTTTTATCTAGAGGAAGGCGATTCTGTTTATCGTTGAGTATGCATGCACCACCTAACTCGATGAAAGCATGGGAAATGTAGGTTGAATAGAAAACTGCCTGTCTTACATTAGAGTGATTTTACTAATGTAGTATTTCACACTTAGGCTATAGGTCTGCGTGTATCAGCCTAATGGGCACTAATGCATAAATTACAATACTGAAATGTATATTTGGCACATTTGGGGCTGGACAGTGAATCCTCAATTTTGAGGAATGGAGCAAGTCGGTGCTTACAATATCGATGATCAGATTTTGTGTGTGTGGACAAGTGGTGGCTCCAATCCATCGACAGGCCAATGGGGTCAAGACCCATGGAATGCGGGGTGCATATGTAGATTGCGATGCGATTAGATTATTGAATTAATACGTACAAGTCTAGGCTCCTCGTTTTTACATTATTTGATTTTAATTATATTTATTAGTTAATGGCATTGCCATTGTCCACGGGGGATGATGTTGGATCATGTTTGATGCCGCTGGTCAGATGTTGGGATTTTGGTGTTTGTTGTAGTTCTACCAAAAGGAGATTGATTGAATAATGCCGATATAAAGAGTGCATATCTAATATTTTCTCTGATGTTTGACTACTCATTAGATCTACCCCAGAGATGCAGAGTGATCATTTTTGTAGTCTGGGATTTTTTAATTTTGCCTAAATTATGGTTTTGCAGTCAATTAGAAATTCTAACATTTGTAAAAATAAAAAAAATGAAATCTAAAACACTAACATCTTGATTAGATAAGTATCCAACCCCCTGAGTCAATCAGTAAGAATCACCTTTGGCAACAATTACAGCTGTGTCTTTCCGGAGAAGTTTCTAAGAGCTTTCCACACCCAGATTGTGCAATATTTGCCCATTAGGCCTGTTCTTTTCAAAATGATTCAAGCTCTGTCAAATTGATTGTTGATCATTGATAGACAACCATTTTCAGATCTTGCTATTGATTTTCATGTAGATTTTAAGTCAAACTGTAACTCGGCCACTCAGGAACATTCACTGTCTTCTTGGTAAGCAACTCCAGTGTAGATTTGGCCTTGTGTTTTAGGTTATTGTCCTGCTGAAAGGTGAATTCATCTCTTCTAGGATTTTGTCTGTGCATAGTTCCATTCCATTTATTTTTCATTCTGAAAAAGTCCCCAGTCCTTAACAATTACAAGAAAACCCATAACATGATACAGCCACCACTATGCTTGACAATATAGAGAGTGGTACTCAGTAATGTGTTGTATTGGATTTTTCCCAAATACTTTATATTCAGGACAAAATGTTAATTGCTTTGCCACACTTTTTGCAGTATTACTTTATTGCCTTGTTGCAAACATGTTTTGGAATATTTGTATTTGGTACGGGCTTCCTTCTTTTCACTCTGTCAATTGGGTTAGTATTGTGGAGTAACTACAATGCTGTTGATCCATCCTCAGTTTTCTCCTATCACAGCCATAAAACTCCGTAACTGTTTTAAAGTCATAATTGGCCTCATGGTGAAATCCCTGAGCGGTGTCCTTCTTCTCAGGCAACTGAGTTAGGAAGGACGCCTGTATCTTTGTAGTGACTGGGTGTATTGATACACCATCCAAAGTGAAATTAATAACTTCACCATGCTCAGAGGGATATTCAATGTCTGCTTTTTTTTAACCCATCTACCAATAGAGGCATTGGAAACCTCCCTGGTCTCTGTGTTTGAAATTCACTTCTAGACTGAGTGACCTTACAGTGGGGTACAGATATTAGGTAGTTATTGAAAAATCATGTTAAACATTTTATTTTTTCATTTATTTTTAATTTGTGCAAATTTGTGCAAATTTCGAAAAACATAACTCCACTTTGACATGATGTGGTATTGTGTGTAGGCCAGTGACAACCAAATCTCAATTTCATCCATTTTAAATTCAGACTGTAACACAACATCATTTGGAAAAAGTCAAGGGATGTGAATACATTCTGAAGGCGCTGTATGTCAGCATTGTTGTAGCATTGCGTCATAAACTAATATGTTATATTTATTTTCATTATTATTATCATTAGGCTATTATTATTAGCTCTGTTCGGTTAGTGAATTAATTATGAAATCCTCCACCATTAAACCAATGGGACCATGCTGGTCCATTCTGAATCATGCGAGATTGGATTTAGCCTATTCTTTAGAGAGAACATTTAAAACAATTTATTCTCTCCTTATTTTCAGCCCTTCTTGAGATATTGTTGTTTTCTTGTAGCAAGCAATGTATGTAGCTAATCCCAATTAATGGTAACAAGTAAAACACACACCCATGTGAGGTATCCTTGAACAGTTATGGTAATACTCCAATTTGCGATTGTAACGTATCCTACTTACTGCGTAAAGTCGGAAATATCCACTTACTTAAGCATGGTTATTGAATAGCTGGCAATAAAAACGTACGCTAACGTTTTAGAAACACCGATGAAATGACACGAGTCCAAGGTTTTCTACCACCGAATCCGAATCGACCTCGCTCTCGCTCTTTATCTCTTTTGCAAACTAATCGTTTTTGTGGTTCGTATCTTGGAAAAACAGCATTCCCATTTCAAATAAAAGCTAAATAGTTGTTTCCTGTCATTGTAGCCGTTTTACCTTCCATTTTCTTTATGCAACGTTGTTATTCCATCGCATTAATCCGCAAATCTAGCCTCTACATTTAATACAACATGTAATTTCCCCCTTTTTAACGTATTCCCTTTGATTTAGTCACTCTTGACTCTCCTTTTGCGCTGGGGCCAACGGGGTTCGCCGTGGGGGCGCCTTGAAACAGCCTCTCCTTATCTCCTTTCATCGTTCAACCCGGGGCCGCCTTGAAACCGCAGGGCCAGTAATTGCTTTTTTCAGGCAGCCCAGTGCGGACTGGCCAGCAGCCAATCAGAACCTTGTTTACACTCTGTGATTGACAGCACTCTGGCAACATGCCAACCAATCAGACACTTTACACAGACCGAACGCTCGAGTTTTAACCCTTTACTTCCATTAAAAACAAACTGGGAATGGACTGTGAATATTAGCCTATAGCTCATAGATTTTTAACATGGAAACACACAAGGCCATATCCTTCCTTTTTTAATTGACTAAATTAGGGAACCGTGAGCAAAACTAACCCCGAGGACAGTAATGCTATCAAATTACATTGTGATTCGATTTCCCTAACCCTGTGTGTGTGTGTGTGTGTGTGTGTGTGTGTGTGTGTGTGTGTGTGTGTGTGTGTGTGTGTGTGTGTGTGTGTGTGTGTGTGTGCGTGTGCGTGTGCGTGTATGTGCGTGCGTGCACGTGTGTGTGTGTCATGACAGTAAACATAAACAGACCCCAAAGTTTTTACATCCCGAGTTATTTAGTCTATTAGAATCAAATTTGAATTGCTCCTGCATTTCTGTTGTTCTCTAATGACCTTTTAATCTACTTATTTTCTATTATATTTACCAAATCTTACAAACATATATTTGTAAGGCATAATTTATAAATATGATACTCAGGTTTAAGAGCTTTTAATACATGTGTTATTAAGCAAGTTATAAATAAATTAAACTGATCATCAAAACCTTTTGCCTATTTCTGGTGACACAAGTAAGGCATAAGTGTGAAGCTATAAAAAAAATGTTATTGTAAAATAATACAAATAAAAACTACCAATGTTATCCAAACATTTTTTATTGTTTTAACCTAGTTTGGTGATTGACGTGTAGGCCTAGTTAATGTGATCACAAAATATTCAGTTGACTTTCTAGTGATCAAAAAGTGTGTATTTTCTGCTTTTCACTCACAGTGCTGTGCTGCCTGTCTCCTTGCATTTGCGTGCAGGGCATGCTGTTCTCTGGAAAGGGCTTGAATCAAACGCCCGCCGTTTTGTTTTGCGAATCCAGCAACTTAGCCATTGGTTTACGGCATCATCCAATCGGAGACTCTGTTTATCACGGGGTGCGTCTCACGGGCACGCTTCTCATTGTGTTTACCAAACCAATGGGCGAGCGCGTTCCCCTACTGTCCCTCCTTCGCGCGTAGTTGTGGCACTAGCGGATACAGTGGGAGAGTTTCTGTGTGGATGTGCGATCTTCGATTCACTAGAAGCCTGTACTTCTACGATGCATCTCTATACCTCAACTGCACAATACAATCTGCAGACTAGGATGTAACTATTTCCACGTTTTTCTTTGTTGTACGCCGCTTTTTTTCATTTGTATGTTTTCGTACTATTTTTTAAATCATTTAATTGTTATGCAAGGAATAACTTACCAGTAAGTAATTTCTTTATTGTATCCATCTTGAATGTGTGTGATAATAAACATTTATACTTTCAAGTGCTGCTTTTAAGAGTCTTTGTAGTAGAAAATGTGTTATTTTAGACTGAGAGGTCTGGAGCAATTATTCGTAAAGAATATGCATGAATTTAATTCACACCGCACATAGATTTGATTGTTTTGTAGTAGTCCAGTAAGCCTATAGTATTAATAATGAAAGTAATAACAGTAATAATATTGCTAACAAAATAATTATAATTATAAATAGTATAATGACAAATACAATAGTGAGCATAGTGTTATATTATACAACAACAGTTCATGGCAATGTAGCGATTTTAATAATTGTACTTGAGCCAAGTTGCTCATGCTGTTGACAACCTAAACGTTGGTTGTTGTATAGACAATTATTATTGTACAGTTAAACAATCATCTCCAATTACTCTCTCACGATGAGATGCCACGTTTGCAATTTATTGTATTTTAATATAGTTTACAGTTATTTGGTTGTATCCGTTCTATTCTTTTTCGCGGTTCAGATACCACCATTTGGTGCTAAATAATGTATTAATTCTATTGTAGTTTTGTTGTTTTAATATCAGTAGTTGATTACATAGGCTTGGCCTACTACAGTTTTTCACAGTTGTTATCGAGGGGGCTTTGCCAGTAGAGAGATCTTGACGAGTCCCACCCGGCAGTTTTCGCTGTGCTTGGAGTGTCTCTCTCGCTTAACTGGCATTTGAATATCTTGATTTAGTATGCCAGTTATGGCTTGTGACTTTGCTTTACTGCAAAATAGTGAATTGCACTGAGTACGCTCTTGGGCCCAACGTAAAGCCGTGTAGAGAACACATGACAATGATAGCAGTTATGTCCTTACGAGAGTCTATTCTTTTTCAGAAGATGTTTGGGCTTTCTATGCCCAAAATGCCGTACTTGTATTCCAATCTCATGCGGGGGACTAGGAAGAGAGGAGAAATTAGTGCTTGTTCCACCTCAGTGCTTATGCAGGCTTTTCATGTAGCCTATTGCCATTCGACTGGTAGTTTTCGAAGGGGGATTTTTTTGTCTCCTGATAGTTTGACCCTTTGGGGCAGCGATTGAGGGGGTGAAAGAGAGAGAGTGTCTGTCGTAGAGGAGTGGAAGGAAAGGAAGTCTCAGCGTCTCCTAACCTAGAGTAGCCTACTCCCACGTTGATCCCAGATTTAAATAGGCCCAGGCTACCTTGTTTTTTAATCAGATTTTAATAAGTGATTTTTATTGTGATGGGCTCTCGTCATCTCTGTGACGCTCTTGAAGGACGGTAGGCCTTGGCTCCTACATTGAATGTAAATGTTGTTTGGGTCGAATTGCATAGTTTGAGTGGCTTCGTGTTAACGTAGAATGTAAACATTTTAGACGTTTGTTGACGACGAATAATGTAAAAATGTATCAGTGTCAAATGAGAGGAAGCCACGTACCTTTGATTGTTGCAACATGAAATAACATAATTGTTTTCCATATAGTCCCATTAGTCTACTTATTTATAAAGAAAATAAAAAACGTTAATCACGTCACCAGAAATGTTTATCGATTTTTTATGTGACTATTTGAATTGAAATGGCATTTTTTAATTGCATTTAGTAATTATAGCTTTATGTAATTGAATGAAACATAACATTTTGGATCACAGTGTGAGGCGTGTAGGCCCTTCATAACCAAGACCATTTTTAAACGATTGTCAACATTTTGAATGCAAATACTCTCTCTACCATACACATTGTCATGCTCAAGGATTTGGATACGTGCAAATCTCTCACTGAGCACCGTGTACGTACGCACGCACGCACGCGCATACACACACACACACACGTCAGCAGCCTATGCTGCGTGAACTTATAGGCCTCTGTTCTGTCGTTTTGAGAGAGCCATGTTTTGCTCAGGATAGAATTCCTGAAAGTTTGACTAGAAGACCTACTGTTCTAGTAGAATGTTCGCTGTATACTTTTCTCCTTGAAACAGCAAGGGAAACAGTTGGTTTAGCTCGCCATTTTATATTTTCTTTGTTCTCTTATCTTAGATTTTATTGATATCATTGAGGTTCACCAATCACCGTATCAGCCTATATGTGCGCTGAATGGATGTGCTATAGAAGGGGACTAATATATTGCCCAATGAGGTGTGTTTTGTGAACATAGGCTCACCTATCCATATTTGAGCGCCATGGGGTGTTCCATTGAACTGAATGACTAGGGCTATAAGGCACACATGGGCATGTTGATTCCCATTCCTATATGTATTATTACGTCTCTCTCCCTGGCGGTTAACGTCATTTAGTTAGTTGTCTTATTATTCCTATATTATTATTACGTCTCTCCCTGGCGGTAAACGTCATTTAGTTAGTTGTCTTATTATACATGGTTACACCCACCCATGCCTACATGCATAATAAGTGATTGCCATTGTAAAAGGGTGAGATGCAATGCTGACTTAACTATTCAGTTACATTTGCTTTAAACAAGCGATTTCAATGCTTCTTCTCAAGCACATTCACTGGCATGTCAGTGAAGAAAAACAAATATACAGACAGTCAATTTATGAGCCAGTCAAACTTCACTGACATGTCAGAATTGTCCCAAGTCTAACAAAATACGGTAGCTGATCCATTTCATACATTTAAGTCTTCATAGTATTTTGTTTACCTCGACATATGTATAATGTGTGCTCCTTTTAATGATTTGCAGTAGGCTATGGTCGAGGAAACAATTTTGATGCTTGAAGTTTGAGAAGGGGAACATTTGGTCTTCAATGGGCTGACTGAAAGATCAAACATTTGCTTCAGGTTTTATCTGGTTCCTTCTATCAGAGAGGGTGAGATATAGCGTCCCCCCCCCCACACAGACTGACTCACATCTAGGTTTCAGAATACGCTGATGCAGTATAGCTTTATGGTCCCCAACAATAAAACAACCCGTAGTTTAGGATGACCACTTCTTTTGTTATTCAGTTTGTAGCCTATCCGTCTCTTGTCTGCAATGGAGACCAAAGTAGGCGGTTTGGGTCTCGGCAAACGACCAGACTTGTAGCATATACTTTACTGTAGGCTATTTGTTTTGTGGTTTAATTTAGTTAAACCTATATCATTCATTTTTATTGTTTTATTTAACCTTTATTTAACTAGGCCAGTCTGATATTTTACTGATATCTAAAAACACTTAAAATGTATACTTTTGTTATGCAAGGTAATAGTTTTATTGGCAACATTACACAGCATGCGTGTGAGAAGTACATGCCTAAATAATTATTTCAGAGTTTTTGTCCCATTGTTTTCAGTGCATTGACGTGGTCTTGTGTTTTCTCATTGTAGAACATGACCGGGACATACTTTTTGGTCGGCAAGGCAAAAACTCGACTGAATGCAAGACGACCTATCCGAAGTTCATAAAAGGGATTATTGCATCTGGGAAGCGTTCGATGCTTCTGGCTTTTCCTCTGGATTGGGGGATTTATTTCTTCTCGACAGAATGGAAAGCCGGGATTTCGCTCCTCCACACCACCTCTTGACAGAGCGGGGCGCGTTGGTTCACCATGCCGCCTCTCGGATAGCTCCTGGCGGCCACAGCAACGTGCAGCACCCCGCTCATTTCCAGCCCGGAAAATACTATCCCTCTCACATCTCCATGGCCCCACATTCAGGTTGGTCTGAATACGAATTTGTTGTGCAAAATAAAATGAATTATACAATTGTATTAAATCCTCTATGGTGTTTTTTGGCTGTTGTAAAGTGCTAACCTACAGGCAGTTTATATTGTCTTATTTACCGCCCTCCCCCCACCCCCTTAAAAACTTAACTCTGACGTTTTTCAGTGAAGAACGAGAATTTATTAGAAAAGGAAATTAGTTAGTCGATGTGGTCATTCAGGAAATTAGCACTTGCTGTGGACTCTTTAGATATTTAATGTTTCAGTTTTAAGCAAAATTACGTTTTATTGAACTGTTTAGTGTTGTTTCTTACTTACCTGGTCAGAACCAATCCACTGGGTAAACACTGGTTAAAATAACGTAGTTTACACGTAATTTCAATCCAATTACTTTGAACCAACGTGGAATAGACGATGAATTGATGTCTGTGCCCAGTGGGAGTGTACTTTAATATGAAAAAGAATCGTGCATCTTGTCAAACTAAACACAAAATAAGATTATTTTGTTGAATTGCAAATTTAGTGAGATTAGGCCTATTCTAGACAAGAGGATTTCTATTAAGAACAATATATACAACGGTAGGCCTATTTTTAGATTACAGCCTATTATAACCGAGAGTATTGCATAATTCAGAAATATGATGGGATTATTCAGAAATCTATGGGATTATTATTATTATAATTGATTTGCTTTCAAGTGACATGGAATCTTATTTTATATGGTTTGATAGTTTCATTCAAAAATGTCAGTTTAATTAAATGGATTAATCATACTGTTATAATTGGGTTTTAATCCATTTGTAACTTTATATTGCCTTGTTTACCATCAATCATTTGTTATTTGCTAAAATGATTGGTGTATGTGCGCAGGCTCTGTACTGCAGGCCTATTTGGGTGAGTGTGATGCGTGTGGAGGTGGAAGGGGTTAAGCGCGAGCTGGTGCGTTCCATTCGGTTGTCCGTGAGGCCCCGGGACTGTCCTGTGTCTGGGACCGGGGATCAGTCCGGTGGGAGCGGAGCTCGCGCTAATAGAGGTGCACGTAATACCAGAAAATCCCGTTTCTGTTATTCAGCACGGACGTGACGAGGCGAGAATGGTTTGACAGTGCATGCATTAGATTTTAAAAGTAGCTTTGGTATCCTGCCCCAAAGGAGGAGGAGAAGCGGGAGGGAACTGGTAAGGTGTGTGTCTGTGTGTGTGGGTTGGGGGAGGGGTGTCTGCTGCACCTAATCATGTATTGAATCATATAACCGAGCGGATGTGTGTAGAAATCTAAAATAAATGTGTCTTGAGTGAAATCACATGAATTACTTATTATGTTGAGATTAAGAACCTGTGTTGTCCTAATATTTCTGAAAATGACTTTTCCAGCCGTAGATGTTGGTGTAAATATATTACGCCTATCAATTAAATTATGCATTTGAATCGTTTTGTCTCTCCTGTAATAGGCGAGATTCACAGTGAACGACATCGTAGACTGCATATATGTCTTAAATCTACAAGACTAATGGCATACTAGAAGGAACATCCAAGGAAGTCATATAGGCTTATGCGTTTCTTTTTTTCTTCACTTTCAAAGAAGAAATGCCAGGCCGTCTTTGTAAATACAAATGTAGTGACTATACCTTTTGAATGAAGATTGAATGAAGTAAAAATAAAAGAAGATGAGAATTATGGTTAAATTGACAAATTATATAGAGACTGTATTTATTCTCACCACTCATGTTTATCATAACAATTTGCGTTACAATTATGTGCAGGTGTCTTATTCAATAGGTTAATTGGGGCTTAAAAAATAATAATCTTTAGAAGTTTTAGGACTTTCGCTATTTGACACAGAAGAATTCAGTAGTTATGCCAAGTGAATATAATGTAGAATATTTCCATGACGTTATTTAATCATTTGTTTGTGAATATTTTATAATTATTGCTTTTTTTGAAGTCTAAGGGACATTTTATTATATTGTTTGTATATAATTTAATCGCTCAATAGAGAAAATACTAATATCGTAGTAAATGAGTGGTGTATATGCCTGCCTGGGTTATCTTGGGCCCTTCCTTACTCTAAAATAGTAAAGTTTGAAGGTTGATTGGTGTTCTAACCATAGTACTAAAGTTTGAGGTTACTGAGGCCATATCTAGACGACACTGGTCACATACAATATCATGCTCATGCGCACATCTGTCCTGCTCTTCTAAACCAACACTGTTGCCTTTATGATCATCTTACAGCATATATAGCTGTGTATTTGGAGAGTGTTAGGAATTGGCTGCTCTCTTTACTTGTACAGTCACTTTGGTGGTGAGGCTATTATCTAACCACAGAATATTATTGAAATAATAATAACTATATTAAATGCTATTATATAGTATTTTAGCATTTATATAGTCTGTTAACATTTATATAGTTTTCAAAGTGCTTTACATTGTATTTTATTATATTTAGAAAACCAGAGCTTCGGTATTCCTTCATTATTCCTGATGGCCGACTGACATTCTGATGGGGATTGTTTTTTGGATGGGCTTCTGGTGTAATGGGGCTGGGGAGGGGGGAACTTTGCCCCCCCCCCCTTGAGATTCAGATAGCTGTCTGCCTGGCCTAGGCCTCTGGGCAGGGGGTTGATGTGATGTGAGGTGCAGGCAGGGCAGGGGGGAGGCAGGAGGAGGAGGAAAGGGTTTCAGGGTTTGGGGGTTAGTTAGATCTCCTCTCCCTGGGACTACTCCCCTGCCAAAACGCACACACACACACACACACACACACACACACACACACACACACACACACACACACACACACACACTCACACACTCACACACACACACACACACACCGATTCACCAATGTTTTGCTTCTGCAGCAGGGTAATTCCAGAATCTCAATTTTAGATATGGAGAGGAAAAATGACAATTTCCTTCTTTTGTCATTGTTGTTTGTTCTAAATCTGTAACATGATCCATCTATAACGTCCACGTCCTTATAAGGATCAGCATGGTGTCTGTTGACGAGGTGACTGAGTTATAACTGTTATATAGCGTAACTATAAACCTCAGCCCCTCCGATGAACACCAGTGATATAGTGTTGGCAGTGAGGGTTTGATATCTGCACTAGGACTCTTTGTCTTTCTATTCCTCATATCCATTTTCTCTTGTATGCATTTCTCTCTCTTTTTCTTTCTTTCTTTCTTTCTTTCTTTCTTTCTTTCTTTCTTTCTTTCTTTCTTTCTTTCTTTCTCTCCCTGTCTCCCGCCTCTCTGTGATGTTAGCCTCTAGGCAGTAGTTGTTTCAGTGCAGGTGTGTGTGTGTGTGTGTGTAGATAGACACAGTTGTCTAGTCTGGAGGTGTATAGTTGTACAGGTGTGCTGTATCACAGAGGGTGTGGCTGAGCCTGTCCTTGCACAGGTGTGTCACTTCTCAGAAGGTGTGGATTGGCGGGGGTGTGTGTGTGTGTGCATGTGTGTGTGTGCGCACTTTTGAGAGGGAAAGAGGCCAGCTCTGATGTAGTCATTGTGCCCTTGAAGCTGCACTACACACACACACACACACACACACACACACACACACACACACACACACACACACACACACACACACACACACACACACACACACACACACACACACACACACACACACACACACACACACACACACACACAGCAGCTCAGGCTTAGTGCTGTAATAATCATGTTTCAGAGAGACCTGCAGACCTGGCTATCAGACCCTCGTTGGCTCTCTCTTTCTTTAATCTATCTCTTTTCCTCTCACTCTATTCTTCCCCCTTTTCTGTCCCTCTCGTCTCTCTTCCTTTCTCCTCAAGTGCTGTGTCTGGTTATGTCAGCGCTGGCTCCTACACTGTGCCGTCTGTGTGTGCTGTGTGTCGTGTGTTTGTGTGCGCTGTGTGTGTGTGTGTGCATGTATCAGACGCTGTCTCACACTCCGCAGCCCTGTCCAGTCATCCTGATGCTCTTGTAACAGCTCTCGTTGCGACTCAGAGCCAGCGAGCAAGCTGATTGGCTAAGGTGTTTCAGGTGCTCTAGCCTTGGGGTGCCATGGCTTTGATCGCCACGGTTACAGAAACAAGACACCCTGTTCTCTCTCCCTCCCCTCTACCCCCCCCCCCCCCCAATCCAATGGCAGACTAGTTAGTGCCTTCTGTCTGTGTGTCTGTCTGTGTGTCTGTCTGTGTGTCTTTAGAAAGTGGAGGAGAACAGTGGAGTGGGCCTCTGATCATAGTTAAAAGGAGAGCCGGGAATCTTTTCTAGAACAGTTTTAAAAGCCTCTACGGGAGCAGGGAGAATGTGTCTCTTTATAGCCCGACACACCAGCCCTTATCACCCACCACAGGTCTCACTATTGGTGATTTCTGCTCATATTGTTGTAATATTTGGAGGAGAAGGAGGAGGTGGGAAGGAGGATAAGAGGAATGAGCATATGAAGAAAGGATAAAGGGATGAGTGAGAAGGGAAGAGTAAGAGAGGAGGAGGAAATAAGGAAGAGAGGAGTTAACTGGACGAAGAGAGAGAGAGCAGTTGGAGGGTGAAGAGAGAGGGAGGGGGGGAGAAAGGAGGAGAGGAGAGGGGGAATAAAACAGCAGGATAGGAGGGTAGAAAACAGCAGGAGGGTGACGATGGAGGGAGAGTGGAGCGGGGAGGCTAGGAGGAGAGAGGGAAAGGAGGAGTGGAGAGGGGGAAGAGAGAGAGAGAGCGAGAGTGGCTGAGCGTTTCCACCTGGTTGATAATCCAGTCAGATTACCGCCGCCTGACAGCACGGACCGTCGTCCCCGGCAACTCATCCGAGCGTCTCCGCGGGAACACGCTGGCTCTTAAGTGGTGTGTGTGTGTGTGTCAGTGATGAGTCAGCAGATCTGCTCAGCCATAGGCAGAGACAGAGACAGGCCCCAGCCCCCTTCACCGTCCTCCCCAGGGAAGAAGACTTCATATGGGGCATGGCAGCTGAGGCAACCCCCTCTACGGAGCTGGAGATGGTGGTGGTAGCGTTAGCGGGTGGTTGGGTTGGTGGTGGGGATCATGTGGTTTAGCCTACGCTTGGAGACGGTGTAGAAGAGCTCTACTCCTCTTCTACTACCACACACACACACACACACACACACACACACACACACACACACACACACACACACACACACACACACACACACACACACACACACACACACACACACACACACACACACACACACACACACACACACACAGGTATGTTGTTGTATGGGGTGACTAAATCTACTCTGCATCTGTTCTGTAGGGTGTTTGTCAGTGGCACTGCTGTAGCACGTATTAACGTAATGTAACCAGTCAGTTTTTGGTTGTAAAATTCTGGGATGTGTACTGATGGACGATGACTGAAGATCTATATGAATGAAAAGACCAGCAGGAATTCCCTCTACTTCTCATCCTCTCTCTCTCTTGTCTGTACTTCTCTCTTTCACTCAATCTCTTTCTAGATCGCTCCCCCCCGATGTTGTTAATAGCCCATCCCGGTCTCTCTCGGCTCGTAGCCAGCTCACTAAATCAGAAACGATTGGAGGATTTGGCAGAGGGAGTAAGAGCTCAGCGCAGCGCCTTTGAAGTCAGAGAATGAGAGAAAAATTGCATTTTAAACAGCCCGCAAAACACAACGCTAAAAGTGCTTCTTGTTCTTTAGGATGAAGGGGAGGTGTGTGTGTACCGGTATGTGTGGTGTGTGTATACCGGTATGTGTGTTGTGTGTGTGTGTGTACCGGTATGTGTGGTGTGTGTGTGTGTACCGGCATGTGTGGTGTGTGTGTGTGTACCGGTATGTGTGGCGTGTGTGTGTGTACCGGTATGTGTGGTGTGTGTATACCGGTATGTGTGGTGTGTGTGTGTGTACCGGTATGTGTGGTGTGTGTGTGTGAGAAAGGGGGATAGAAGTAGTTGTGCAATAGTGGACACGGCTTTTAAGTGTGTGTGTGTGTGCATTCGTCTGTGTGCAGGCGTACAGTGCCTGGTGTTTATGGTATTATTGTGGATTGCTACCTCTTGCCTTGAGGCCAAGGCATCCACTGTTTAAATGAGCCAGAGCAATGACATAATTTAACAGGGACAGACATGATGTCATCCACGACGGGATTCCTCCTTGGGCGGCTGGTCTGACACCTAAAAAACACACTATTGTCCAGAGATGCAGCCACGGCAACCCTCACTATAATAACCATCAATACCTGGAGATAGCCACCTGAAATGGCCCTGAAATGTACAGCTGAAATGTGTGTGCTTTTTATTAAGTTAATGTCAGCTCTGTTTACTGCATCTCAGCTCTATTTGATTCATTTGGCTCATTCATATTGTAATGCAGTCCATTGAGCAGTTTTTGTGTGTTAATGTCAGGGTCTTAGATGAATGGAGAGGTCCTGGTTCACAAATAGGTGAGGGAATATAGAGGGACAGTGAGGATAAAGGGCATGTAGGATAAAGGGCATGGAGGATAGAGGGACAATGAGGATAAAGGGCATGGAGGATAGAGGGACAATGAGGATAAAGGGCATGGAGGATAGAGGGACAATGAGGATAAAGGGCATGGAGGATAGAGGGACAATGAGGATAAAGGGCATGGAGGATAAAGGGCATGGAGGATAGAGGGACAGTGAGGATAAAGGGCATGGAGGATAGAGGGACAGTGAGGATAAAGGGCATGGAGGATAAAGGGCATGGAGGATAGAGGGACAATGAGGATAAAGGGCATGGAGGAT
This sequence comes from Salvelinus fontinalis, assembly GCF_029448725.1. Lineage (NCBI taxonomy): Eukaryota > Metazoa > Chordata > Actinopteri > Salmoniformes > Salmonidae > Salvelinus > Salvelinus fontinalis. The sequence goes on from NC_074694.1 coordinate 27,109,196, forward strand.
AGAGGGACAGTGAGGATAAAGGGCATGGAGGATAGAGGGACAATGAGGATAAAGGGCATGGAGGATATAGGGACAATGAGGATAAAGGGCATGGAGGATAGAGGGACAATGAGGATAAAGGGCATGGAGGATAGAGGGACAATGAGGATAAAGGGCATGGAGGATAGAGGGACAGTGAGGATAAAGGGCATGGAGGATAGAGGGACAGTGAGGATAAAGGGCATGGAGGATCTGCCTAAAGTTGAGGGAGCATGATCCTTTCATTTGAGTTTATTCTGTTGTTTTCTCTTCTGTCCTTTCTTTCCCTCCTGTTCTCCATGACAAACTCTTTATCAAATGTACTCTATCTCTCAAGCCCTTTTTCCTGTATGGACTGGAAACTGTTCAGTCTGACAAACTCTATATTGGAAAATATTTTTTGGCCATGAGGGTTACCTAAATCCATAAAGGTTGAGTTTAAACTGTTGTTTATCTGGTCCAGCAATGGCCAGTGTGTGTGTGTGTAGATGTGTGTGTGAGCGAGTGTGTATTTTTTGTGTGCATACAAGGAAGTGACTGTGTGGAACAGTGTGGAACGGTACACCGTAACACATGAAAGCGTTAAGTATATTCAGGATCCTCTGTTGAATATACATGCAGATCTGTGAGTGTGTTCCTGTCTCCTGAAAGCTCTCACCCGAGTGCAGAGAGAGAGAAAGAGGGTGAGGAAACAAGAAAAGAGAGAGACAGAGAGAAAAAAAGAGAAAAAACCCCAACAAAGATCTGTCATCAGTCATTCATGGATAATCAGTCTCGTGGGACACACACACACACACACACACACACACACACACACACACACACACACACACACACACACACACACACACACACACACACACACACACACACACACACACACACACACACACACACACACACACACACACACACCTACACCTCCACACACGCGTACACACACACACACACACTCCCGCCAGGGTCCTAATCCTTTGGGGACTCATTGTGCCTGTGTGTATGCCTATCTACATTTTGGCTGTTCGCTGATTAAAACCAAACCCTTGTTTTCTTGCTTCGTTCTCTCTATCTTTGATTGCAAGTTTAGTATTTCTCCTCCTTTTTGTCTTTAGTTTCTTGTCACTTTGATCATCATCTGTTGTCCTTTTCAATCATTTTCATAAGAATATGTGTTTTATGTTGGATGCCTGCACGCATGCATTACGTGTGTGCTTTTGTGCTTACTTATGCATGCTTGAGTCGAATGTGTGCCTATCAGTCAGTGTTTTTCTGTGCATATGTGTGCAAATCTATGTGTGTGTCTGTCTGTGAGTTGCACCCAAACCTCTTTGGATTCTCATTGGATTCAATGCCGCCGTCCCCGTCCCCCCTGTCCCCGTCCCTCCGTCTCTCACTCTCTTCAATAATGCCTTTATTGGCAGGAAATTCCCATGTAAATATTGCCAAAGTCAGGGAATATGAAATGGGACTAGATTGAATAGCTTACATATAGATGAGGTTAGGTTGGGCTCTCTCTCATTCCCTCTCTCTCTCCCTCATCTCTATTGCTCTCTCGCTCTCACTCAACTCTCTCACTCACTCTCTTTCACTCACTCCCTTTCACTCATATGCTCTCCCTCTCCTATTTGCTCTATCTCTCATGATCTTAGCCTACTAACCTCCGTCCCCCGTTCCCCCATCCCCCTCTCGTATGCTGCTTGCACTGGCACATGACTGAAGACACACACGCGCTATTGCTTGGTGTAGATATAGTGCACGCACACTGACATCTGTGCAGAGCGCCGTTAATGTTCTATTTAGGTAAAGCAAAGTGCTGCATGCATAAACCACAACACACACACACACACACACACACACACACACACACACACACACACACACACACACACACACACACACACACACACACACACACACACACACACACACACACAGTGATGCTTGTTGTAGATGTAGTGCTCTGAGGGTACAGGGTTTGTTCTACATTTAGATAAGCATGCACAACTCCTACCTCCACTCAGAACAGATCATTGGCAATACTGGATTTACTGACTGTTTTGACCAATCCCAAAAGGGGTTCATTTCAGATTCTTAAAAAGGGGTGCTCTCTCTCCCCTCTCTCCTGTCTGTCTCTCTCTGTCTGTCTCTCGCTCTCTCTCCTGTCTGTCTCTCTCCTCTCTCTCTTTGTCTCCTCTCTTTGCATGGTTCCTGTGTGTTTTGAATCAGCTAGAGGCTGAATGGACAAGAGACAAATCTGGGCCAAGGAGTGAAGACTAGACACACACGCTTGCACTATTGACTCCCATCAGTCTCCTGCAGTAAAGGCAGATCACCACAGGCTCTCCAGAAATATCATCCACCCTTGTGCTTTTCATTAGTGTGGACTTGGATGGCCCATATCCCCACATCCTGTTACTATGGTGAACATGGAAAGTTCACTCATCCCTTTACTTCCTGAAAGCCCATATATGGTTGTTCCTTCCACTGTGGGCTGGGTGAGGTCTAGCCAGAAGAACTCGGCTGTTATGATACTGGAGCCATTTCTTCCTCTCCTAATGGGTTAATCAGGGCTGGATTCTTTAACTTGAAAACGGACGAAAGTGATGTCAGCAGGGACTGGGTATGCCGGTCCATGGACCAGGGGTTGGGAAACGGGGGTTCTAATGTCTCAGGGCAGATGGTGTTCTGCAATCCACTGTTTAACACTTGAGTCATTCGCACAACTTCCGTTCTTCTTTCAAATCAGCATCTGACTCAGATCTGGGAAACAGCTGTTTGCCGTCTGTAAGCAATCAAATGCCGAGAACCAGCAGACTCTCATCTTGGGGTAACAGGGTAGGGGTATACTAGGGGTAACGGGGTAGTGTGGACCTGAATGTGTGAGGGCTGTTATAAGGTTCCCCCTTCTTTAATCCTTCAGTACAGAGAGAAATAGAGGGTGAGAGAAAGAGAAAGGGAGAAAAATAAAGGAAGGTTCCCCCACTCTTCCCCTCCTGTACATATTCTGCTGATTTATGTGCCTCAGAGGGAAATCTCTCATTTGTAGCTTTTCATCTATTTTTTTCTTTCTTTTTTTCTTTCTCTCTCTCCAGCTCCTGTAATGTAATTCAGTACTGCTGGTTGTCCCAGGCGACATGCTCTCTCTCTCTCTCGCTCTGCCTCGCTAGCACTCTCTCCTACACACACACACACACACACACACACACACACACACACACACACACACACACACACACACACACACACACACACACACACACACACACACACACACACACACACACACACACACACACACACACACACACACACACACACACACACACACACACACACACACACATTCATTCATTCTCTCACCATTTCTCTCTGTCTCTCTCTCTCTCTCTTTCTCTCTCTCTCTTTGATGAAGTAACATGAATGAGTCAGGAAAAGAACTGTGGAGGGACAAAAGAGGTTGAACTGAAGGGAAAAGCAATCTAGATCTTGTTTAACAAAAAGCCTCTCTTTTTCTGGCTGTGTGTGAGTTTTTTGTAAACACTGCTTGGCGCCTGCTCACATTTGTAGAGTGTGTGTGTGTCCGTGTGTACCACTGCCACCTTATTTGAGTACTCCTGTCACTTTTGCAATTTCTTCCCATCAAAACATATGAGAAAGACCTGCCACACACTTGCTGAGGGCGGTGTGCCAGGACTGTGGGTGGTTGGAGCCTGTTGAAAGGGTCGGACGGAGGGGAAGGTGCCAACTGTGCAGCAGTGAGCGGAACAGCTCAGCTAACAAGAGTCAGAACCTCTGGTACACGCAGGGAGACACACATACACACTTTTTGTCCTCTTTTTCCACTCGTATTCTGTCAATTAGTAAAATTGTATTCATTATTTTGCAGTATATTTGTGTCAAGTGGAGGTAGTGTGTGTTGTGTTCAGTGGTCAGTGTGTCAGCATGAGGATAGAGGCACTGTTAATTGGCTAAAGTGACAATAGAACACAAGGGGATATTGATCTCCGATTGGCTGCTGATCGATTGAATCTACCAACTTCCCGTCTCCCAGGAGTGTGTGTGTGCCAGGGAGTGTGCGTGCGTGTGTGTGTGTGTCCATTGACCAGGGGCAGTCCATTCAAGCAAGAATAGGCTACTAGGAGGAAGGTTATTCACAGTGAGCTAAACTGAAGGAAACTTCTCTTCATCCCTCCCTTCTCTCTCTATGTGTTTGAAAGTTCCTCATAATTTCCCTCACTCTTGCTTTTTTTCATAATAGTAGTGTGTGTGTGTGTGTGTGTGTGTGTGTGTGTGTGTGTGTGTGTGTGTGTGTGTGTGTGTGTGTGTGTGTGTGTGTGTGTGTGTGTGTGTGTGTGTGTGTGTGTGAGACAGAGAGAGACCTTGAGTCGTCTGGTCAGTTATGTTTTCACTCTGCTTCTCCGAGCCAAATACCACTCTGCTGCTGTGGACAAGAAACCGACCAAAGGGAGTGTGTGTGTGTGTGTTTGTGTACTTGTGGCTTTTAACAGAACTGGGCTCCCATTTGCAGAAGACAACCAGATCTGGGAATCTTGGAATATGGAAGTATTGTTGATACTCGTCAGTAATGTGGTCTCCAGAACCATCTCCCAGATGATGTGTTCAGTGTCAAAGGTCATAGATGCGAGGTCATGGAAGGAGGCCTGGGAAGACAGCATCTGCTAGGCCAATCAGAGATATTGTGCTTGGTGTCCTTGACATTCTCTTTCAGCCACTTCCCTATACCAAGACCCTCCTTCTCTCCTTTTCTCCTACCTCTTAGCCTGTATGCCCATCTGTCTGTCTATCTACTATAACTTGTGGATGTTAACATGTGGTTGTCTTAATAAACATGGCTACAATGTTGAATGCAGAAACAAACAGTTAGGTACCGGAGCTCTGGTTTAGATCTGAGACAAGGGTTATTTCTGGTTGTGATATACAGCACATCTGTGGGGTCTCAACAATCTCTCCCAGTCTCACTGAAGAATTAGACGTTCATCCACGTTCTCCAAACGTGAGGTCAAGGGTTACGTTTAGGCACTTATTCCCGAATGGTTAAGGTTTGGGATAGGGTTGGAATAAAAATCCAATGTCTCCACGACTGGGACCAAACACTCAACCTTCTGATCCAGAGTTATGCCCATCCACTACCCCTGTCCACAACACTCTAGCAAAACCCAAACCTACTTGATGGTAATAGCGCTCACCGTTGCCCCTAGTGGCCGATTGTGAAGGCATTACCCGACGTTCTCAGGAGATAGATAAATGTCACATTTTGATGTCAATCTTGAACGATCCCCCTGGGGGCCCAGCTGTGTGTTTTTACAAGGCTTGGGAGACATTTTACAATTGAGAAAAAGAGGAGAGAGCGACAGAGGCGACAGAGAGGAGCAGGAGTAGAAGAGAGAGATGCAGATAGAGAGACAGAGAGAGGGATAGAGGGAGATAGAAGGATGTAAGCAACAAAGGGAAGTGGAGAGAGAGGAAAAGGAGGAGAGAAATATGGTGTCAGTTGGCTTCTGAGAGGATTTTCCATATCAGCGGCCCACAGGGAGAACAAATATGATTTTCTCCTCAACAGACGGAAAACAGAGCAGAACGAGAGGAGAGGAGTGAAAGACAGAGGAACGTGAGAGATGGAAATCGTGTGATAGACTCTCTATCTGGCGTGAATTTACCCTGTTCTGTTTGAGAACTGGTTTCCAGGACATCGATGTGTTGTGTGTGTGTGTGTGTGTGTGTGTGTGTGTTTGTGCGTGTGTGTGTGTGTGTGTCCGTCCTCTATCTGAACCCCTGTGATGCAGCGTGGGAACCTAACCTCACACACGTCTGGAGTGTTTTCTAGGATGGGCACTAGTTCACAGTTAGTACAACCATCAGGGCAGACAGACTATTGTCTTCTGGGGGAGAGAGACAGAGAAAACAACAGTCTGGTATGGGAAGTCATGTCTGGGTTTCTTTAAACAGCTTTCAGGTTTTACCCAGAAATCCGGTTTATTTTGACTACGCTGAGCTGAGAGAAACTATAGACGGTAAATAATATGGTTTCTCCTTTTAGATTGAGAGGGTGTGTGTGCCCCAGCTGTAATAATAGAACGCCCCCTGACCCGCCTCCTTGTCCACAGACCATCGCCCCTTTCCTGTCCCCTTCAGTCTCTTACCCCCTCCTCACATCACATCCTATCACATGATTATTGACCCTATTCTGTTCAAACACTATGTGTGTGTGTGTGTCTGTGTTTGTGTGTTTGTGTGTGTGTGTGTGTGTGTGTGTGTGTGTGGAGACAGCAGCTCAGATTAAAAGCAGTTGAGAGTTCTTGTGGTTGTTTGGGTGTTTTGTAGTGGTCTGACTGTCAAGGGCGTGACTGTGTGTGTCTGTGCGTGCCTGTGCGTTTGTGTGTGTGTGTTTGCAGGCATTGTGTGCCACAGACTGTTGTGGCTATTTTGTCTGTCAAAGGTTTTTAGCAAGGTTAAACGGTCTTTCTCTATCTATCTCTCTCAACGCAAGAAGCTTTACAAGTGAAATAACTTACATTTCTCTCTCTCTCTCTCTCTCTCTCTCTCTCTCTCTCCCTCTCTCTCTTTCTCCCGCTTTTTCTCAGGTGCATCGTTCATGGGCTCATTCCTGGCCAGCAGTTTGGGCTCTCCCCAGTCTCACCCATCCGGCCCCCCTGCCTCCCCTTCCTCGCCCTCCTACAGGGGAGTACCTCACTCCAGTGCCTCTCCCATCTGGTTCCCCCACTCACATGAAGGTAAGACAGACAGACAGACAGACAGACAGACAGACAGACAGACAGACACACACACACACACACACACACACACACACACACACACACACACACACACACACACACACACACACACACACACACACACACACACACACACACACACACACACACACACACCAGGCTGTGTAAGCCTTGGAGTGTTGCTGTGTAAACAGAAACGTGACTGGTCCCTGTTTCAGCTCAGAGCTTCTTTAAGGCATATAATGTCTCTGTCTCTATCTATCAGACCTGGGATTACACTCTCTGGGAACAGGGAATGGGAGGGTGTGTGTGTGGATGTGTGTGCGCATGCTTGCTCACTCTCTCTGTTGCCCCACTCCTTTCTCTCTCCACCTCTCTCATAGTCTTCCCCCTCCCCTCTCATCTCTCCTCACTTACCCCCCGCCCTCCTTGTGGGTATCAGGAGTGTAGCTTCAGGTTTCGGGAGCCCCTATACCCCGTCACCCCCCTCTCTCAGACCGCAGCCCCGCCCTCAGGGCCCCTCTGGGCTAACCGACCTCCAACGGCCCCTTCCTGCTACACACACATACACGTGTTTTGTGTCTTTTGGAAGGGTGCACCATGTCTTCTTTTGGCTGTTAACCGTTTGCGGTCAGAAAGAGAGGTTGTCTTAGTTATCTACCCCAGTCAGGTGTGTGTGTGTGTGTGTGTGTGTGTGTGTGTGTGTGTGTGTGTGTGTGTGTGTGTGTGTGTGTGTGTGTGTGTGTGTGTGTGTGTGTGTGTGTGTGTGTGTGTGTGTGTGTGTGTGTGTGTGTGTGTGTGTGTGTGTGTGTGTGTGTGCAGTTTCAAGGGGAGATGAGCTACAACAGATAACACAAAACAGAATGCTGTTTTCAGCGTTTCTCAACTAATCAACGATGGTTTGGAATACTCACTGCATGCGTGTATATGTGTGAAAAGGTATGTTTGTGTATCTGTTTATGCATGTTAGTGTAGGTAGGTGCAGATATATAGAGTGAAAGCAGCATACTAGTCAGAGAGAGGGAGTGTTGCTAATGTTGTCTTGTTGTTAATGTAAGACTGCCTGGAGCTTATTTGGATTGAATTGAATTCATAGAAAGAGTAAAAGAGAGCGGAAGAGTTGAATTGTGAGAGCAAGACAGTGAGAGCAGGAGAAATACAGGGAGAGGGAGTGGGGAGAAAAAGAGAGGGGGAGAGCACGAGAGGTGAGAGAGAGGAGAAAAGAGAGGGGGAGAGAGAGAGTGAGGGGGAGTGAGAGAGGAGAAAAAGAGAGGGGGGAGAGAGAGAGAAGAAAAAGAGCGAGGGGAGAGAGGGGGGAGAGAGCGAGGGGGAGAGAGAGGAGAAAAAGAGAGGGGGGGAGAGCGAGGGGGCGAGAGAGAGGAGAAAAAGAGAGGGGGGAGAGAGCGAGGGTGAGAGAGAGGAGAAAAAGAGAGGGGGGAGAGAGCGAGGGGGGAGAGAGGAGAAAAAGAGAGGGCGAGAGAGAGGAGAAAAAGAGAGGGGGGAGAGAGCGAGGGTGAGAGAGAGGAGAAAAAGAGAGGGGGAGAGAGCGAGGGGGGAGAGAGCGAAGGGGCGAGAGAGAGGAGAAAAAGACAGCGAGTGAAAACGTTTGTGAGTATCAGAAGGATTCCTCTCTGTGTGGCTCACCTTTGATGTGTGTGTGTGTATGAACACGCACGCTCGCACACACGCATGCACACACACACTACAGATGATTGTTTTGAAGAATCCAAGCCAGGGAGCACCAGTAGGCAGACTGCCAGCTGGCCTCAGTCCAGAGAGTGAAGCACAGCCAGTACAGAGAGGAGAGCCTGGACACACACACACACACACACACACACACACACACACACACACACACACACACACACACACACACACACACACACACACACACACACACACACACACACACACACACACACACACACACACACACACACACACACTCACTCACTCTCTGTGAAACACCTGTTCTTGTCTTCCCTGTTTCCCATGTGTTCTTGCTTTTTCTTCCTTTCTTCTTTTCTTCTCTTAAAGCTCTCCACTCCCGTTCATTTTGTCCTTCATCTTCCATCCTCTCTCCATCTCTATTCCCTCTCTCCTTATTCTCTCACTCCTCTACTCCAACTCCCTACCCTACAGATTAGAGTTTTTATTGACAGAGTTCTCAAACTGTTTTGGTGTGTGAATGTTCTCACTCCGTATCCCCCCATTCTTGTCCCCTGTCTCCTTCTCCTCCATCTCTCTCTGATCCCCTTCTCTCCTCCCCCTTCCTTTTCCCTCCCCCCCTCTCTCTCTCTCTCTCTCTCTCTCTCTCTCTCTCTCTCTCTCCCTCTCCTCCCCCCTCTCTCTGTGAGGTTAATCCCTCACCATTAGCCTATGACTGCCTCTAGATGGCCGATGGAGCCTTTTGGTTAATTGTTGCCATTTAGATTAACTGGTTGTTAAAAAACACACATATGCACGCACGCACACACACACACACACGCACAAACACACTCACACAGACACACTGAGTGGGACCAGCATGTCAGGGGTGTTGGTGGTTTTGTGCGTCTGAGGAATGTGGAGGATGAGTTTTATGGAGTGCTGTTTACTTTGGCCACCACCGTTAAACTGTTAACTGCTGTCAATTAACCGGCCGGCAAGGACACTGTGGGGCTTGAAACCAGCTGGGAAACCAGTTTGGGAAAGGGCACAAACAGACACACACACACACACACACGCACACATCAAGCCTTTTGGCAACTCTCACTGTGTGTAGTAGGCCCGGTGTGTGCAACGTGTGTTTGTGGGTGTGCAGGACTACATGTTTGTATGTGTTTGATATGTGTGTGTGTGTGTGTGTGTGTGTGTGTGTGTGTGTGTGTGTGTGTGTGTGTGTGTGTGTGTGTGTGTGTGTGTGTGTTTGTGTGTGTGTGTGTGTGTGTGTGTGTGTGTGTGTGTGTGTATGTGTGTGTGTGTGTGTGTGTGTGTGTGTGTGTGTGTCTGGTTTGTGTGTTTTGTCTGCTTCATGGTGACAGAAATATTTATTTTTCACATAAATATCCTCTCACCCCCCGTTGAGGCCTCCGCTATCCCAGGATGCAGTTCAATGTTCTTGGAGGCGAGGAGTTGAGCAGAACGACTATTTACCTCCCGCTGACCCCCTGGGAAGAACTATGTGTGTGTGTGTGTGTGTGTGTGTGTGTGTGTGTGTGTGTGTGTGTGTGTGTGTGTGTGTGTGTGTGTGTGTGTGTGTGTGTGTGTGTGTGTGTGTGTGTGTGTGTGTGTGTGTGTGTGTGTGTGTGTGTGTGCGTGCGTGCGTGTGTGTGTGTGTAAAGGCGGGTTGAAATGGGTTATGGGCACCACTATTTGTCTTGGATGAGCGTCCTGAAGAGAAAAACACAGGCTTGTTTTGTATAAGCAAAGTTCATCCTGAAAAATAGTCCGTTCTTGTCAGTTACACTCTGTTATGGTTGTTGTCACCGCTGTGTCCACTGTAAATGATGGGGATAATCATGTTGGGGCCATTTAATAGAGGTCTTGTGGTCAAAATTACTTTGAATTTCATTGAACTTCTCTCTCCCCTCTCCCTCCCCTGTCTCTCTTCCATCCTGTCTCTCTTCCATCCTGTCTCTCTCTCTTCCTCGATCTCTCTCTCTCTCTCTTTATCTCTTGTTCTCTATGTCCTTGCTCTCTCTCTCTCCCCTCCTCTTTCTCTCTCTTTCTCTCTCAGGGTATCCCCGTTATTCAGGAGGTCTGACCTCCCCCTTTCTTCCCATGAGCCACTTGGATCACCATAGCAACAGCAGCGTTCTCTACGGACAACACCGATTCTACGACACTCAGAAAGGTGTGTGTGTGTGTGTGTTTTTTTTTGTTGCTACAGAACCACTTTCTGTGTTTTGCAATTTTGTAATTTTGTATTGAAATGACATCAGCCAAATTTAAATCCATTTTTATTTTCCTATTTTTATTTTCTAAATTTTGCAACCGTATACATGTTTTTTATTTGTTTTTTTCTCTTTTCAGATCACTTCTATCTGAGAAGTCTGCCGTCCCAGCCCCCTCTTCTCGCAACCAATCACAGCCTTCCACCACTGTCTAGGACCGCCACTGGACATCCTCTGGGGTCCTGCAGCAGGGAAACAGACTCTGGGGAAGGAGGAGGAGGGGGAGGGGGATCCCAAAAGAGCTCCAAGGAACCGGGGATGGTGGAAAAGAGTGTGTCGAGAGAGAGATCCAGCAGCAAAGAGAGGCCCCAGGAAAGCAAAGAGCGACATCATCATCACCACCATCAACATCAGCCTCATGCGCTTTCTCACCCCCACTTCCTCCCCACTCACATTGGTGAGGAGGACCACAGACACAAAACCCCCAACCTGCCCACGGAATACAGGGACGACTCCGCAAAGCATGGAAACGACCCCTTAAACCAGGGTGCCAAACACATGACTAACTGTGCGCAACTAAGTAAACTATCCAATGGAGAATCTGGGTCTGGGTCCAAGGGCGGGTCCCTGAACAGCTGTGGGGGTGGAGGTGAAGGGGGTAACAGACCCCAGGGGAGTGGTAGTGGGGGGGCGAGACGATGCTCCAAGGAAGGGGGCGTGAGCGGGGAAATGAGGATAAGTGAAACTGTCCCCTCCTCCTCGTCAGACTGTCTGCGTCGAGCAGCCATGATGGGACCCCACAACCCCCATGCCATGGCTTCCTACTCCATGCCCCCGCCCCCTCCTCCACCACTACATATGGGGCCTGCTGTGGGAGGGGGCTGGCTGCACCATCCTCACCACCCCCATCACCCCCACCCTGAGTTCTACTGCCCCCCTCCCCCCGCCCCCCTTACCCTCACCCCCCCTAAAGACAGAGGATCAGGGAGGGAGGCGAAAGGCTCTGGCCCAACGTACGTCCCATCGGTCGGGTCTTTTGGGGACATGGGGTCCCCTGACTGCCGTGGTGCTGGAGGAGGAGTGGGTGGAAGCGGAGCCAAGGATGTAAAAGGGACAGCGAAGAGCGGAGGGGGAGGAAGAGGAGGAGGGTCTAGTGAAAGTCTTTCTCTTCTTAATCCTCATCATCCTCAGTCTAGTAACTGCCAGAGGAAGCCGTCGTCCCAGGCGCAGCAGCCCCAGCCCCATCAACAGCAGCTGGGCTACGGCAAGGCAGACAAGCCCCCAGACTGGAACCAGAACCACAAATACAACCAACACCACCACAGCCAGAACAACCAGCCTAAATCCCAGCCTCAGCCCCATACCTCTAACCCCCAGTCCCACCACCCTAACCCCAAGCCCGGGCCTCGCTCCTGTAGCCTAGAGGCCTCTTCTTCCAGGGGAGAGTTGGAGGTCCTAGAGATCTACCGGCCCTCTCTGCCTCTTGAAGCCCAGAGCGCTTACCCCGGGGTTGGGCACCATGCCAACAAGACTGGGCCTTACGCCAGCACCCCGCCCTTCCGGGACTGTTCCCACTCAGCTCCTCCTGAGGGAAAGGGGGGGTCAGGAGGGAGAGCCCAAAGAGTTGGGCAGAAGGTTGCTAGGATAAAGCACCAGCAGCACAGTAGTCATGGCAGCGGGTCGGGTTCTGATGGATCAGGGACTGAGAGGGGGAGAGAGGGGGGTAGGCAGAGTCAGAATCAGAATGGTGAGGGTGGTGTTGTTATGGGGTACGGGGTTCAAACGCCCCCCACACTGCACCCTTGGGGGGTACTGAGAGGTCCTCAAGAGGACGAGAGGAGGTTGTCCCCCCACACAGAGTCCTACCCAGATAACAGGACTCAAAACCCCCATGACCAACAGCAGTCTATGACAGCACCTCACCCCCACTCCTCCCCCAACCCAGAGGGAGAGAGCAGCGCCATGAAGAACCTAATGAACTACAGTTCGCAGCAGCCTTTGCTGCTCTCCCAGAGGAGTCCCTTCGGGGGGCTGGGCTGCCTGAAGCAAGGGGGCGAGAGGGGAGTGAAGGGGGGTAGACCCAGTGCCCCTCAGGATCCCCCCAAACAGCCCCTACCCCCTAGGAGAGGGTCCACCAGCGAGGGGGAAAGGATGGACGGAGGGGGAAGAGGGGGGAGGGAGGCGGGGGAGACACACGGGGAGGGGGAGGTGCGACAGCCCCCTGTGGGTATAGCTGTGGCGGTTGCCCGGCAGAGAGAGCCCCCCCAACGCCCGTCTGATACCCCCCCAGGACACAGCCGACAGGGCAGGGTGCTGACCAGCATCAAAGGTGAGAGCTGGATCTATGTATCTGCATGTCTCTGTATTTATGCACGCATGTTAGTCTAGTTCAGTATTGGAATGTTTTTTGAATGTTTTTTCAACTCTTTCAACAGCTGCGTTGTGTTTAGAAATCTGGCATGACTTATTAAGAATTAAGGCATTGCCAGACTAGCTTTGTTTAAGGGTTACCAGATCTGCTTTCTAAACCCTCTCTCTCCCACTGTGTGTGTTGCCAGGTATGTCTCGCTCTGTGTACCCGCTGGGCCGGGAGGCAGAAGAGAGGAAGAGGATGACAGAGGAGCAGCTGAGCCTTCATCACCTCGACCGAGACAGAGAACTCCTCATCAGGGAAAACAAGGAGAGAGGGGAGTTTGCCAGGATCCACCCATCCAGCAGTTGCCATGGTGACCTGACCTCTCACCTTCTGGTGCCTGGCGGGGCCAGCCAATTAGGTGGAGACCCTTCTGCTCATGCCCACCACCATTGGATGCAGCGGACTGGAAGTCCCTCCCTTTGGATGGGCCATTCATATGGTGAGCTGAGCATTCTTGTTTTCCTCAATACAGTTTCCCCACAGACCATGACAAACACTCGTATTGTTGTGCAACTGTTTTTACACGTGGATCAGGAAGTGTGGAAACAACATGTTGAAACAAACTCAAAAGTTCATGTTCTAATCTTCTGTTTTCTCTCTCTCAGGTCTGAGCCATGCTGCGCTCCACCAGAGTATGGGCCCAGGGTTTGGCCCTGGCCTGCCCAGCCCCCTGCAGCCTGTGCTGCCTCTGTCCCAGGACCCCTCTGGCTCCCTGGTGGTGCTACCCTCAGAGCCTGGAGCACACCACCACCTGGGTAAGACACACAAACACACATGCAGGCCACACACACACACACACACACACACACACACACACACACACACACACACACACACACACACACACACACACACACACACACACACACACACACACACACACACACACACACACACACACACATACCCAGCCAGTTAGCCAGCGCTAAAGATGAACCTCCATTAGAATGGCTTGCATAATGCTTTACACTCGGAGAGGAGACATTAGAATATCTGCTCCCATTAACAGAGTCATAAAACACAGAGTCTCTGACAGAGGGACTTAGCCAACCATTTTACTATGATTAGCTAATGATACTAAAATTCAGGGAGAGAGATGGCACCGCTTCTCATGGTTCAGCCACAGAGAGAAAGATGCAGTGTGTGGGATGAGTGTGTGTTGGTGTGTTCCTATGTGGTGAAGTTTGGTGGTGTGTGTGTGTGGTGTGGTGGAGTCAGATGTTTGTGGTGTGTGTGTGTGTGTGTGTGTGTGTGTGTGTGTGTGTGTGTGTGTGTGTGTGTGTGTGTGTGTGTGTGTGTGTGTGTGTGTGTGTGTGTGTGTGTGTGTGTGTGTGTGTGTGTGTGTGAGTGTGTGTGTGCGTGCGTGCGCGTGTGTGGGTTACTGCTCTTTTGCAAACAGGCTGTGAAATGTAATTATCTGCCTGCTCCCTTGCCTCGCTCCTTAGGAGTTCCTACAGAGAGGGGAAGTGCATCCACTGAACCCTTCCTCAGGGAAACATAAGCCCACTCAGGCTAATCTCACAGAACAAAGGTTCCCAGCGACGGCTGTGGCAGCCACGAAGGGGTGGGGCATATGGGAATGTATGTCTTGCCATGCACATAAAGACACCACCATGAGAAATTGAGAGATAAAGAGAAAGAGAGAGGGAGAGAGTGATGTCTGAGGCCACACTGACAGAAATAACACAGCTGCTTCCACACACCCTTACTCTCTCTCTTGCTCTCACTCACACACACACACTCTCTTACTTGCGCTTCCTTTCTCTCAGACACTCAGTCCCTTTCTGAAAGTAAAATTCAATCACGCTTTATCGATTTGAACAGAACAGACCGAAAATACCACTATCAATACCACTATCTCTCTCTCTTTCTCTCTCTTTAGATGTGATGGACCAGTCAGCTCTGTGGCCCTCGGTCTACGGAGCCCGAGGTCCTTCCCCCCACATGCAGCATCACGCTGTTTACTCCCGTTCGCCGTTCCTACGGCAACAGGAGCTCTACGCCCTGCAGCATCAGCACCACCAGCAACAACACAGGGCCATGGAGCATATGCACCGGCAACACACACTCTCACAGGTAAACACACCCGCGATGCACCGGCAACACACACTCTCACAGGTAAACACACCCGCGATTCACCGGTAACACACACTCTCACAGGTAAACACACCCGCGATTCACCGGTAACACACACTCTCACAGGTAAACACACCCGCGATTCACAGGCAACACACACTCTCACAGGTAAACACACCCGCGATTCACCGGTAACACACACTCTCACAGGTAAACACACCCGCGATTCACAGGCAACACACACTCTCACAGGTAAACACACCCGCGATTCACCGGTAACACACACTCTCACAGGTAAACACACCCGCGATTCACAGGCAACACACACTCTCACAGGTAAACACACCCGCGATTCACAGGCAACACACACTCTCACAGGTAAACACACCCGCGATTCACAGGTAACACACACTCTCACACGTAAACACACCCGAGATTCACAGGCAACACACACTCTCACAGGTAAACACACCCGCGATTCACAGGTAACACACACTCTCACACGTAAACACACCCGCGATTCACAGGCAACACACACTCTCACAGGTAAACACACCCGCGATTCACAGGTAACACACACTCTCACAGGTAAACACACCCGCGATTCACAGGCAACACACACTCTCACAGGTAAACACACCCGCGATTCACAGGTAACACACACTCTCACACGTAAACACACCCGAGATTCACAGGCAACACACACTCTCACAGGTAAACACACCCGCGATTCACAGGTAACACACACTCTCACAGGTCAACACACCCGCGATTCACAGGCAACACACACTCTCACAGGTAAACACACCCGCGATTCACAGGTAACACACACTCTCACAGGTAAACACACCCGCGATTCACAGGTAACACACACACTCTCAGCACTCGTGTGTAACGTTTAATGGAGAGAATACTCTTTAACACAGTGACTTTTGCTCCCATTTATAGTAGCCCAAATGAGCTTTTTACACTGCAGTTTCCCCCTTGACCATGATCAACACTCGTATTGTTTAACAGTATGCACACATAGATCAGGAAGTTAGGAAACAACATGCTGAAACAAACCCAGAGTTCATGTTTTCACCATTTTCAGCATATTCAGTTGTAGAGTGTTGATTCTCAACCACAAGAGCCAGATGTTTCAACACAGAGAAAGGGGAAAACCAGGCCATTTTTAAAGAGAAAGCGTTTTGTCAAGAGACAAAGGATCCTAGCAGACTGCCAGTGACCTTTGGCTAGTTGAAAATGTCTGTACTAGCTTGTGGCATTCACCCAATAAACCCCATTGTGTTCCTAACATGATGGTCTGTAGTGATGCACGGGCTGACTTATAACCCGCAGTCCACGTGGGTCATGAGATATTGTGTGGATGAAGGTCGGGTGGGTGGTGGGCGGGTTGAATAAAGAGGGGAAAAAACATGAAAAATTCATAAATACAATACCAGTCTCATTCCAGGGTTTTTCTTCATTTTTACTATTTTCTACATTGTAGAATAAAAGGGAAGACATCAAAACTATGAAATAACACACAGGGAATCATGTAGTAACCAAAAAAGTGTTAAACAAATCAAAATATATTTTATATTTGAGATTCTTCAAAGTAGCCACCCTTTGCCTTGATGACAGCGTTGTAAACTCTTGGCATTCTCTCAACCAGCTTCATGAGGTAGTCACCTGGAATGCATTTCAATTAACAGCTGTGCTTTGTTAAAAGGTCATTTGTGTAAATTCTTTCCTTCTTAATGCATTTGAGCCAATCAGTTGTGTTGTGACAAGGTACAGAAGATAGCCCTATTTGATAAAAGACCAAGTCCATATTATGGCAAGAACAGCTCAAATAAGCAAAGATAAACGACAGTCCGTCATTACTTTAAGATGTGAAGGTCAGACAATGCAGAAAGTTTCAAGAATTTCAAGTGCAGTTGCAAAAACATCAAGCACTATAATGAATCTGACTCTCATGAGGTCCGCCACTGGAAAGGAAGACCCAGAGTTACCTCTGCTGCAGAGCATTAGATCATTAGAGTTACCAGCCTCCCAAATTGCAGCTCAAATAAATGCTTCACAGTGTTCAAGTAACAGACACATCTCAACATCAACTGTTCAGAGGAAACTTTGTGAATCAGACCCTCATGGTTGAATTGCTGCAAAGAAACCATTACTAAAGGACACCAATAAGAAGAACAGACTTGCTTGGGCCAAGAAACACGAGCAATGGACATTAGACCGGTGGAAATCTGTTCTTTGGTCTGATTTTTGGTTCCAACCGCCGTGTCTTTGTGAGATGCAGAGTAGGTGAACGGATGATCTCTGCATGTGTGGTTCCAACCGTGAAGCATGGAGGAGGAGATGTGATGGTGTGGGGGTGCTTTGCTGGTGACACTGTCAGTGATTTATTTAAAATTCAAGGCATACTTAATCAGCATGGCTACCACAGCATTCTGCAGCGATATGCTATCCCATCTGTTTTTCAATGACACAACACACCTCCAGGCTGTGTAAGGGCTATTTGACCAAGAAGGAGAGTGATGGAGTGCTGCATCAGATGACCTGGCCTCCGCAATCACCCGACCTCAACCCAATTGAGATGGTTTGGGATGAGTTGGACCGCAGAGTGAAGGAAAAGCAGCCAACAAGTGCTCAGCATATGTGGGAACTCCTTCAAGACTGTTGGTAAACTATTCCAGGTGAAGCTGGTTGAGAGAATGCCAAGAGTGTGCAAAGCAGTCATCAAGGCAAAGGGAGGCTACTTTGAAGAATCTAAAATCAAAAATATATTTTAATTTGTTTAAAAAAAATTGGTTACTACATGATTCCATATGTGTTATTTCATAGTTTTGATGTCTTCACAATTATTCTACAATATAGAAAATAGCAAAAATAAAGAAAAATCCTTGAATGAGTAGGTGTGTCCAAACTTTTGACTGGTATTGTATATAAGTCTTGTGCATTGAGGTTCTTCTTTCAATATTTGTATCTGGTGTTAGTACGTAGCCCAAGCCTAAACAATAGAGCCCAGCTGTAGTGCTCCAACTACACGCCAATTGCCAAAATACTTTTGGGAACGTGGGCAGAAAAAGTTAACGTCGATCCTCTGAGGAAAAAAGTACAATTGCCAGAGTTTAATTCAGTAAGAGGAAAGCTGCGAAATGGAGAGTTCAAAATAAATATAAATAGGGCCAGAACAGTATTCTAATGCTTGGGAAAGATTTGGTAAAGTGGCAAAAGAGGATGATAGCAGTGCCGGCTATGTCATGCGTGATGATTGTGAGGCACTATACAAATTCAAAGTCACAAGACCGGACTTTAAGATGGCACAACAAGGGAACTGTAGGTGACTGTTCAAATGGGTTAAATGGATGGAATAATAGCCTAACTGGAATCTGGACACTGACTGTAGGTCTATGACCTTTCACATAACCTAATAGAATATTAACCCTTGCAGAATAATTATACAACAAATGTGAATTTTTACTCTGAAACAGGAGTTTTTTGGAGGGTTATTGCATTGGAAGTAGAGACGAAAGAGGAAAGACAAAACAAACTTTACCGATGGCAACTAGATTGAATCATTCATTTTATCGATTTGTTACATTATTCTGGTACGCAAGGTTTTTTTGTTGTCATTTAGGGCAGTGTTTCCCAAACTCGGTCCTGGGGCCCCCTGGGTGCATGTTTTGGTTTTTGCCCTGGCACTACACAGCTGATACATATAATCAAAACTTGATGATGAGTTGATTATTTGAATCAGCTGTGTAGTGCTAGGGCAAAAAAAACGTTCTAGGGCAACGACCCTGTTCTGGGGCAACGACCCTGTTCTAGGGCAACAACCCTGTTCTAGGGCAACGACCCTGTTCTAGGGCAACAAGTAATGACAGAAGAAAAGCTGTATGTATGTCTAGTTATAGACAAGTTGACTAACTACCAAAATGTTGTAAATTAGAAGCAGAAACATAGCCCTGTCTAAAGATCGTGGATATTAGCATTTGCGTGTGTGTGAATGAACAGCTGACACACACATCACAAATGGTCAGGGTTTTTAAGGAATACAGTATGTGGCTATTTTTTAAGGCTCAAAATAGATTGAACTTCTTTCCCCTCTCTGTCCCCCCCCTTTCGTCCCCCCCCCCCCCCCCCCCCCCCACCTCTCTACAGAGGAAGGCAGAGGACACCACTATCACCATTGACGACCCTCCTCTCCACGACACTTCGAGAACCTCCCGTGCTGCCAAGCCCTTCTCCCATACCCCTCCCTCCAAGACCACCCCTCCCTCCCAGGGGGTGAGTCCCAGCAGTCGCCAAGCACCCTGCTGCAACTCCCCTTCCAGGAGAACACACCCCCAGAACCGTTTAATTCCCGCCCCCAGCCCTGCGGCTGCAGCCCCGAGATCCCCAGCTCTAAGCCCCGCCCCCCCACACCTGTTGAAAGGAGCGGAAAGAGGAGAAAGAGGAGAGGGGCAGCCGCCTCAGGATTACCCACAATCCTTAGAGCCAGGTGAGTTTGGATTGATGGACTGATGTCTGAGCTGTATGTTTCCTGGTGCACTCTGACCCTGTCACACGCAAGTAGCCTACGAACTTTATCCGCACTCTCTCCCATTCTTCATTCTACTCACAAATATGCACCACACTGTGACAAACACTTGAGCTTTAGTCTCTGGCACGTTCTCTTGCACTGTGTCTTTATTTCTGATAAAGTATTCATCAACACCAACTAATAAACCGAGAGACACATAGCGGTCTTCTCCCTGATTCCCTCTGCTCTGTGGAGGAGAGAGGAGAAACACTGGAACATTTCATCAGTTCCCAAGGTTAGAGTCTGTACCAGCCTCCATTTACTACTGAGATTGTGGAGGAGGAGGGAGGGAGAGGGAAATAGGAGGAGATAGAGCGAGAATGTGTGTGAGAGAGAAAGCAAGAAAGCGAGAGGAGTAGAGGGAGAAATAAACATTTATATAGAATTGGTGAAAGAAGGATATGGAAAAAAAGAAGGAGAACCGATAGTAGCAGAGACGTTGAGAGATGAAGATGCTGCAGGAAAGATAAGAATACTTGGCCTGTTATTCTTTGATTCTGCAAAGTGTCTTTGAGTGTGTGTGTGTGCGTGTGTGCGTGTTTGTGCGTGTGTGTGTTGAATGTGTGTGTGTGTGTACTATATATGAGCGAGGTCAGAAACACTTCTGATAGCCCCTCCTTATCCTTCAGAGGTCCTTGAAAGACAGCAGGCGGAAGGATATGCATTCATCTGGCGGCGTTGTCAGGGGGCGGAGGGATACCATCAATAACAGAGTTGTGGGGTGACAGGGTCGGCACTGCAATCCCAGCCAGGCAGCAGGGTGTCATCAATATCCCCTACACATACACACGGACATATAGCCTAGATGCACAAACTGCTGCTGCTGGGATGCCCTATTTCTTACTGCCTATAGACTACACTTGCTGTATCAATGCTTCCTCAACTAAAGCTCTGTTGCCTTATTGATTGAATGATTGATTGATTATTAGTCACTCTTGACTAAAGGAGTTTCTTTTCTATCTGTCTCTCAGATCTTCCACCAGGTTACACCTATCCAGAAATCACCATGGGTTACAAGGCTGGTCCTTCCCCAGAGGAGGCCCGATTGGCTGAACATGCTGATCTGGAGGTGGAGCCAGCTGAGCCCTGCCCTAAGCCCCGTCCACACACCTTGAGGATTGTGGAGGATGAGGAGGCAAAAACAGAGAAGAAGGAGAACGGGTGTAAAGTTGTAGAATCTAGTGCAGTTGTAGAAAGGGAACGAGAAGGAGTAGAGGTGGAGGGGCAATCAGTATCTGAGCCCCCACTATTTGGCAGTGGAGTGAAGACTCCTGAAATGGCGCCGTGTCCTGCCCAAGTTTCAACCTCAGCCACATCCCCAGCCACACTTCCAGCTCCATCTCTAGCCCCAGTCTCTGCTTCTGAGGATGCCCAGAAAGGAGAAGTCTCTGTGGGCGGCCTGGTCCAGCCAGCTGGCTTGAAGGACCTACAACCAGCACAAGCGAAGAAAGATGAGAAGGAGGAAAGTTCAGCAGAGTTGAAAAATAACCACCTACCAGATTGTACTGTTTCCCTGCCTCTTGAGCTAACTGGACATGGGGAGAAGGAGGAGAGAGAGAAGGGTGATGATGTGGAGGAGGAGAAGGAGGAAGGTAGGATGAGTACGAGTGAAGCCTCTGTGGGGATACCAAGCAGCCCACGGCCCTCTCCAGCCCCAACCCCAGCCTCCACCCTCACCCTCAGTGATGATCCCTGCATCTGGAGTCTGGAGCTTCTTATTGCCGCAGCGTTGTGTGCCACCCGGGATGCCTGCTACCCCCCTGTGCCCCCCTCCAATACACTCCTGCCCGCCCCGTGCCCACTCCCACACCGAGGCATGGAGATCCTGGGAGAGTTGGCTGAGCTGGGGATACTGCAGAGGAACAGGGAGAAGGAGAGAGAGACAGGAAGTGAGTGGATAGAGAATGTGTGAGAGCACACACATTCACACACGCACACACACACACACACACACACACACACACACACACACACACACACACACACACACACACACACACACACACACACACACACACACACACACACACACACACACACACACACACACACACACACACATACAGACATGCAGAGACAGAAATACAGAGGAGCAAAGAGAGAAACAGAGATGAGTGTGGAACCCAGATGTGCATGCCACACACACACACACAACGTCCCCACTGACTGTCCAGCTTCCTTCCTCTGTTCTCTTAGAGCCTCTGTTCAAGTCCAAAGATCAAATGTTTCCCTGGGGGAGGAGATGTGGTGGTGAGGGAGAGGGGTTTGGAGTGGTAGGGGGCAAAAGGAGGGAGGAGGAGAGGGGAAATGGATAGAAAGGAGAAAGAAAGAAACACAATACAAAAGTGTAAGTGTACCCTCCCTCCCTCCCTCCCTCCCTCCCTCCCTCCCTCCCTCCCTCAGGCTCTGGAGTGTGGCTTGGCTAATTAGAAGCTCTTGTTTAAAACACTTCTTCTTTAAACCGTTCTTCTTTTCCCTTTGAGAGAACGTGTTTTTATTTACGCGTGCGTGCGTGTTTGTGTGTGTGTGTAAGCTGTTAAGTAATCCCAGATGAATCCCTGTTACACTCCATCAGCATCTGTGTTTCTCTTCACCACACTGGCTGCGCTTTTCTCCGTTTGCCGTTCCCCCCCTTTTTTTCATTTATAAAAAGCGATGTAATCTTCTGTGTAAATCCTTCCTTAGCAAGCCCTGATGACAGAATTAATAAGTTCAAAAAATTATAACGTGCAGCACAGCTGTGTGTGTATGTGTGATTTCATGTGCGTGTCTGTGTGTGTTTACACCTGCTTGTGTGTGTGTGTGTGGCCTGCGGGCGGAAGGCACTGCATCTCAGTGCTAGAGGCGTCACTACAGACCCTGGTTCGATTCCAGGCTACATCACAACCGGCTGTGATTGGGAGTCCCACAGGGCGGCGCACAATTGGCCCAGTGTCGTCCGGATTAGGGTTTGGCCCGGTTAGGCCATCATTGTAAATAAGAATTTGTTCTTAACTGATTTGCCTAGTTAAATAAAGGTTAAATAAAATAATAAAAATCGACCTAAGTGCAAAAAATTATAAGGCACAGTCTGTGTATGTGTGTGTTTACACCTGTGTGTGTGTGTGTGTGTGTGTGTGTGTGTGTGTGTGTGTGTGTGTGCGTGCGTGCGTGCGTGCGTGCGTGCGTGTGTGTGTGTGTGGCTGTCAGGCGGAAGGCATCTATCTGTGGCTGCCGCCCTTGAGGAGGCTAAACTAGGCCTGTTGATGTCAGCGGTGATGTCATCCAGTCAGGGGTAACCAGAGCCTCTCATTGGCCCAGAGGTCTGACAGACGAGACTCCACTCCAGGACAGGAGAGATACATCCCTCTACCCCTCACTCCCTTTCATTCTCTGCCTCTTACACCCTTCCTCTTTCTTTCTCTCTCTCTCTCTCTCTCTCTCTCTCTCTCTCTCTCTCTCTCTCTCTCTCTCTCTCTCTCTCTCTCTCTCTCTCTCTCTCTCTCTCTCTCTCTCTCTCTCTCTCTCTCTCTCTCTCTCTCTCTCTCTCCGAGTGGAATGGTTCATTCATTTATATATTTATTCATTTGCTCATTCTTTCATTCACACTCTTTCTCTGCATCCATCCATCCATCCCATCCTTTCTATTATTTCTCCCTGCCTTCCTCACTTTTAATATATTCTGTGTACCCTGCCTGTTCTATGGTTTGAGCTCAGGTACACACACACAGGTTTTTAATATTGTCAGTGAATAGCCGTTCAGCTCCAGTGGTCCAGCTCTGAGTGGGTCTGTAGTAAAACCAGACACTGCTTCCTTTTGGCCTAGCAGACCGATCCCTTTCTCTCTCTTTCTCCTCTATTGCCCATCTCTCTTCTCTTCTGCTCTGTCGTCTAGCCTCTCACTCGCCTTCCCTCCCTCTATCTTCTCCTTCTTTCTCTTGCAATGCCACCCTCTCTTCCCCTCTTACGCTCTCTCTCGATCTCTCGCTCCCTCTCCCTCTCCGTCTTCCCCTTCTCTATCGTTCTCCTTCTCAGAAGACTTCAGTCCCCTTTCTTGCCCTCCTCCTCTCTCCTCCTGTAGGGTAAATTGGATTGTGTCCATGTCGGTAATGAGGAGATGTAGGAGAATAAATAGATATCTCAATAAACACCTTGCCTCTTATTGCTTCTCCTCTCCCTCGTCCTCCCTTCACCCCCTCCTTACCTCCCTCCCTTTGTCTTTATCATCCTCTCTCTCCTTCTCTCTCTTCTTTTCTCTTGCACGCAGCAATATGACTGTGTCTGTGCAGCTCAGCCTGTGTGTGTGTGTGTGTGTGTGTGTGTGTGTGTGTGTGTGTGTGTGTGTGTGTGTGTGTGTGTGTGTGTGTGTGTGTGTGTGTGTGTGTGTGTGTGTGTGTGTGTGTGTGTGTGTGTGTGTGTGTGTGTGTGTGTGTGTGTGTCTGGGGTGGCTCGTCCCTCATGAATATTCTAGTTGATCTGCAGGCGGTGACAATGACAGAGTTAATGACAGTGATAGATGGAGAGACAGCACTCCTTTAGCGCTCTCCCTCCTTCTTTCTCTCCGTCCGTCTACCTCTTTCCCTCTCACTCAGCCGATGAGTGAGTGTGTGGTCCTGCGTGCGTGTGGGTGTGGGTGTGAAGGCTATAAGTTAGCTTGTAAATCACTTGTTTAGGAGGCGGCAATAGGACAAATCATGTCATATTATTTTCACACCACTTTCATTTTTTAAAAAACATTTCACACCACAAAGAAGTAACGTTTTTCCTCTCTCTTTTTTAGGTGAGGATGTTTTGACCTTTGACCTGCGTAGCCTGGCGACCCTGGCTGCGGCCCGCAGTCTGGAGCTGGGGGGAGGAGCTACAGGGACGGGTGAGGGGCAGCAGTGTACCGTCAGAAGGACCCTCAACCTGCGACGGAAATGCAGCTGGATGCCTCGCCACGAGCCGGTATGTGTGTATGCCAAAACATACATAGAACTGTATACACTCACATAGAACTGAACACACACACTTATACTTATAATGCACAGTATGAACGGTATGTACATACACACAGATACACAAGCTACCTTTTATATGTTACACCAACAAGCTTGCACAGTTTCACTGCAGAATGAGACGTTTTTCCACGTTTCTCCAAACGTCAAATTTCAAAGTTGCTCCAAACGTCAAATTTCAAAGTTGCTCCAAACGTCAAATTTCGAAGTTGCAAACATGAGTTCTAATCACTGGGATTGAACACGCAACCGCCGGAGCTCGCAGATTACACCCACCCACCACCCCTGTTCACAAACCCCAGCAAAACCCATGCCTACTTGATTGTAATAGCACTCATCGTTGCCCCTAGTGGCAACGTCCTGTATTTAGGCACAAGCTATATTTTTGCCCTTAGTGGATGGTTTTGACGGCGTCTCCCGACGTCCTAGGGACTTGCAAAAACGTCCTATTTCAACTTGAATCTGGAGTGATCTCTCTGAACGACACATAGTACAGTCCATTTACAGTCTACTATATACAGTCTACTATATATTTCATGTCTGTCTGTATTGCAGGTGTGTCCAGTGAAGGCTGCCATGGAGACGATGGATGAGGCAGAGCTAGCGATGCGAGTGCAGCTAGCGGAGATCCAGAGACGTTACAAAGAGAAACAGAGAGAGTTAGCCAAGCTGCAGAGAAAACATGACCACCAGAAAGCAGAGACCTCTCACAGCCCTGTTCGCAGACGACCTGGTCGCCCCCGGAAACGCAAGTCTACCCCCGGTCCCAGCGCCTCAGATGGCCCCAAGAGACTCAGGTGAGTGTCTCCGCAGGGGTTCTTCTATCCAGATACACTACATGACCAAAAGTATGTGGACACCTCCTCGTCGAACATCTCATTCCAAAATCATGGGCATTAACATTCAGTTGGTCCCCCTTTTGCTGCTATAACAGCCTCCACTCTTCTGGGAATTCTTTCCACTAGATGTTGGAACATTTCTGCGGGGACTTGCTTCCATTCAGCCACGAGAATTAGTGAGGTCGTGCACTGATGTTGGGCGATTAGGCCTGGCTCGCAGTCGGCGTTCCAATTCATCCCAAAGGTGTTCTATGGGGTTGAAGTCAGGGCTCTGTGCAGGCCAGTCAAGTTCGTCCACACTTTTCTCGACAAACCATTACTGTATGGACCTCGCTTTGTGCACTGGAGCATTGTCATGCTGAAACAGGAAAAGGCCTTCCCCAAACTGTTGCCACAAAGTTGCAAGCACAGAATCGTCTAAAATGTCATTGTATGCTGTAACATTAAGCTATCCCTTCACTGGAACCATGAAAAACAGCCCTAGAACATTACTCCTCCTCCACCAAACATTTAAGTTGGCACAATGCATTCGGGCAGCTAGCCTTCTCCTGTCATCCGCCAAACCCAGATTTGTCCATCGGACTGCCAGATGGTGAAGCGTGATTCATTACTCCAGAGAACGCGTTTCCACTGCTCCAAAGTCCAATGGCGGTGAGCTTTACACCGCTCCAGCCGACGCTTGGCATTGCGCATGGTGATCTTAGGCTTGTGTGCGGCTGCTCGGTCATGGAAACCCATTTCATGAAGCTCCAGACTAACAGTTCTTGTGCTGACGTTGCTTCCAGTGGCAGTTTGAAACTCAGTAGTGAGTGTTGCAACCGAGGACAGACGATTTTTATGTGCTACACGTTTCAGCATTCGGCCGTCCCGTTCTGTGAGTTTGTGCGGCCTACCACTGAGCCGGCTGAGCCGTTGTTGCTCCTAGACGTTTCCACTTCACAATAACAGCACGTACAGTTGACCGGGGCAGCTCTAGCAGGGCAGAAATTTGATGAACTGACTTGGAAAGGTGTCATCCTATGACGGTGCCACGTTGAAAGTCACTGAGCTCTTCAGTAAGACCATTATACTGCCAATGTTTTGTCTAGGGAGATTGCATGGCAGTGTGCTCGATTTTATATGCAGGTCAGCAACGGGTGTAGCTGGAATAGCCGAATCCACTAATTTGAAGGGGTGTCCACAAACCTTTGCATATATATAGTGTATATTTACTGTACTTATATGGTTTTCAATAAAGTATTGTTCTCTGAGATGAACCTTGTTGAGAATCTTTATGAGAGGAACTGCTACTGCTGAGTGGAGGAACTGCTATCTCTCGCTCGCTCGCTCGCACGCACGCACGCACGCACGCACGCACGCACGCACGCACACACACACACACAGACACACACACACACACACACACATGCTCAGTACGTGTGTGTGTGTGTGTGTGTGTGTGTGTGTGTGTGTGTGTGTGTGTGTGTGTGTGTGTGTGTGTGTGTGTGTGTGTGTGTGTGTGTGTGTGTGTGTGTGTGTGTGTGTGTGTGTGTGTGTGTGTGTGAACCTGGTAGTAAACCCGGTGTGGTTTCTAAATGAGAGGAGTTAATAGATTAATCAGCTCAGAGGAGAGACTCATTAATCATCATTAATCACATTTAATCATATTTATCACCACCATTGATTATGTCCTGACTCCCTCTCACCCTCAGCACATATTAATATGGCTGGACAAAGTCCCCATGTAAACTTATCACAGTGATGAATGACTCACCAACCTCTTCTTCTAACACATACACTTGAGCTCGCAGGCAGGCATTCACAAAGGCATGCACGCACACACACACACACGATTACAAAGCAAACCCCCTAATGCCCTACACATGCTCTCTCTCGAACACACACACACACACACACACACACACACACACACACACACACACACACACACACACACACACACACACACACACACACACACACACACACACACACACACACACACACACACACAGTGTTACATTCCAGTGTTAAGTCATCATATTGATGAATGTGTTTTCTGGCTGTGCTCCACCTCTGATAGTGCATGTTCCCCTCGCTCTGATAAACTGATTAAACAAACTCAAGGTTTATCACGGTTACCACACTGATTACAACGAACTAATGAAAAATGACAAAACACACACACACACACACACACACACACACACACACACACACACACACACACACACACACACACACACAAAAACACATACACACATTGCATGATTTTACATACTGCACAGATAAATGCATAGACGACACACACGCAGACATATTCGTTTAATTACTGGAGCTGGCTGGTTTGTGACAGGGTGTATTTTTTGTCTTAATTAATGAACGTGGTATCAATAGTGTATTCCTTCATCTCAGAGAGAGAGAGGGAGGGGAGTGAGGGAGGGCTGCAAGAGGTAGAAATGTCTCTAGCGACTGGTCTGTTGGTGGCAGTACTTGTTGACAGAGGTATTGGAGAGAGGAAAGGGGGGAAGGGTGCTGTTATTGTAATTTAATACTCTGTTAGGGCTGGGACCTCACGTTATGATAGTATCTCGATACTTTGGTGCTATTACGATATGCATTGTGATTCTATTGCGATTTGATGTTCCAAACATATTGCCCACTATATGTCTGCTGCAAAGGGACGAGAGAGAGCAGGAGAAAACTAGTTTTGATCAGTCATGGAAATAAAAGTGCTGAAAACAAATTGTCTCCCTATAGAGAGCAATAGTAATGGTTTCTTTTTGTAGGTACCAACTCCGCCAGGGTTCGTTGGACAAAGCCTATTGGAAAATGAATGGAGTTTTTATATGGTTTTTGGATAAACGCGGAAAATAAGGTCTGTGGTTACCACAGGTTTAGGAGATCCAATATGTTTTGTTCTATGAGATAATCTTCATCAGCTACGTCACCTTTTGTGAATTTTGAAGAATGTATGTCATCAAAACAAGCACATAAAGGCTTCCTAATTCAAAAAGGTCTTGTTAACAGACTGATAATATCTCATAGAACAAAACGTATAAGATCTCTTAAGCCTGTGTTAACCTCAGATCTTATTTCCGACGTTTATCCCAAAACCCTATTCTTTTCCCATTCATTTTCCCATAGGAATAGCTGAACGAACAAGATGTAACTCATTTCTGATTTTTAGGACTACAAGCTGGCAAGCTATATTTAAAAAGAAGATGGAGAACAAGCTATGAAGGAAAAATACTGAAGTTTTGGTGCAGGTAGAGCCAACCAGCACAAAAACAATATTGTCAAAACGGTATGATGCGATATATCGTCAAAAAGAATATCCCGATATGTAACTATACCGATTTTTTTCTCCAATCACTATTCTCTGTGGATTTACATTATTCTACGTCAACTGACTGCCGTTGCACACTGACAAAGGGCTAACGCTGGGGCTTAGGGCTGACTGGAGGTCAAAAGGTCAAAGGTTGAAAGGAGTGGTAAGGGGTGATGGTGACAGACAGGTTAAGGCTGGGCCATGGAGGGTTGATGTGGGGGATGGGTATGGGGACGTGGGACTTTGTTAGGGGCAGTTTAGGGGGTTTCAGGAAGCTGCCCACTGGGCACACACTGGTTGAATCAACATTGTTTCCAAGTAATTATAATGAAATTACGTTGAACCAACTTGGAATAGGTGTTAAATTGACGTCTGTGTCCACTGGATGGCTTCTCTGTAGATCTTAACTTCAGCAGAAAAGTTTTGAATTTGTCTGAAATGACAAACTAGACCACCTCGTATTTCTCTCAGGTTTCACATTACAAATCCTATCTTCCCCTCCTCTTTTTCATGCTCCTCCTTTCCTCCACTCATTCCCTGTTTTATCCTCTAAAATCTCCCTCTCTTTTCCTCTCCTCTCCTCTCCTCTCCCTCCCTTCTCCCTTTACTCCGCTCATTCCCCAAATCTATCTACCTCCTCCCTCCCTCTCTTTTTCTTGATGGGAGATGCTGAGCACTCTGTGGGAATATAAGATTCACCTGCCTCAGACACCAGCTGCTCACAGCAGTGTGTGTGTGCATGTGTATGTGTGTGTTGTGTCTGTGTGTATGTGTGTGTGTGTGTGTATGTGTGTGTGCACTTTGAGAGATAAAGAGAGAGAAACGGAGACAGAAAGAGTAAGAGAGACACTGGGGAGAGAGAGAGAGGAGAGGAAGAGAGCGAGAGAGAGAGAGAAAAGGGGTAGAGAGAAGAGTGGTGTTCAATAGAGGTTAGTGTTTATCGATCCAGCCCTGGAGCGTAGGTCAATGGACAGACTCCCCTGAGACTGCCTCGCCTCGCCTCTCCCTCTCTCTCTCTCTCTCTCTCTCTCTCTCTCTCTCTCTCTCTCTCTCTCTCGCTTTCTCATACTCTCGCTCTGTGTGCTCTCTTTTGTTAGCTCTCTCTCTTTTGCTCCCTCCAACTCTCCCCATCCCCCTCTCTCTCTCGCTCTGTTTTTCTTCAGTAGCTGTCTCGCCAGCTATTTCTCCCACTTTCTTGGTGTGATTCAGCAGGGTCTCATATTCACACTCCTCTTGGATATTTCAGAGTTTACCGACAGAATGCTTTCTCTTCCAAACAGCCTCCGTACGGGAAAATACCCCCCCCCCTTCTCTACTCATCAAAGGCCAGAGAGAGAGAAGGGAAAAAAGGGAGAAAGAAAGAGAAAGCAGAAGGGAAAAATAGAGAGAGAGAGAGAGAGAGAGAGAGAGAGAGAGAGAGAGAGAGGGGAGAGAGAGAGAGAGAGAGAGAGAGAGAGAGAGAGAGAGAGAGAGAGAGAGAGAGAAGAAAGACATGACCTGTTACCTTTTTTTTGATCTTCTTTAGCCTTTCTGTTTGCACCTCTCCATCTTCCCCCCTTTAATAAAATCCATCTCTCTCTCTTCTTCATTTGTTTTAGGGTGGCGGATGAGGAAGCAGAAGGGGGTGGAGAGAAGCGGAGGAAGAGGATGACCAATCATGGCTTCCTCAAGAGGAGGAGAGGTCGTCCAAGCCTGAGCTCCAGACTAGCACGGAGGGTGACCCAGCTGAAGCAGAAGGCTGTGGCCCAGAGAGGTGCACCATCAGGGGGCATGCACCGCCACAGAGTGGACCCCAGACCTGGAGCCCACGCAAACTGCAGAGAGAGTGACACAGGTAAAACACACACATGCACTCCACACATGCACACATGTATGTACACATACACACAGGCACACACACACACACATGTAAACCTTGTACCTCATACACTCCCTGACACTAACACACCCATGTCTCCATGTCCACCCAGCAGCCAATACATCCAGTGCCCAGCAGGACTGGGCGCCCAATCAGGGGGTGAGGAGGAGGAGGAGAGGTCGGCCAAAGGTCAAACTGGGCGGACCATCGACCAGAGTCCTCCGCAGAGTGGGCGAGGCCTCTGTGAACCAGGAAGTGAACGAGGGGAAGAGCAATAGCGAGACCTCCGGCCAGGGTGAGTTACGTCTCAATGAGATGTCTCCCAGCTGTGTGTGTGAGTGTGTGTGAATGTGTGAGTGTGTGTGAGAGTGTGTGTAAGTGAGTGAGATGTCTCCCATCCCGGTGGCCTCCTCTCACTTCCCGGCTCGTCTGTCACACCATTAAAACCGTTAACGGCTGCCCACTGGCATGCGGCCCCCAAACCCGCGCTGTAACGTGAACCTCGCTATCGCCTCTTTTAGAATGTCACACCCCCGTCCCCCCCCTGCACCCCCCCCCCCCAATACAACCAGTAGAGACACAATGTCCCCCTTTCCTCAATAATCTCAAATTAACATTTCATAGAAATAAAGTGAAGTGTCCCAATGTCTGTCAGTTGATTAGGTCCTGTGTGTATGTGTGTGTGAGTGTGTGTGTGTGTGTGTGTGTGTGTGTGTGTGTGTGTGTGTGTGGTGTGTGTGTGTGTGTGTGTGTGTGTGTGTGTGTGTGTGTGTGTGTGTGTGTGTGTGTGTGTGTGTGTGTGTGTGTGTGTGTGTGTGTGTGTGTGTGTGTGTGTGTGTGTGTGTGTGTTTTTGCCACTATCTGCCTGTCCCCTCGCAGGCAGCGGAGTGTTTGTGATGTGTGTGTGTGTGTGTGTGTGAGAGAGTGTTGACGAGGACACTGAGTAAGTGACAAGTGTGTCAGCAACGTGTCGACACCCGACACGACCCCCAGTCAGCCACCCACAGCTGCCAATAAAGATCTGATCTGTGTGTGTATATGTGCATGTGTGATTGTGTGTTTGCATGGGTGCGTGCGTGATTATTTGTGTGTACAGTACGTGTGTGTGTGCTTATGCTTGTCTGTGCATGAGAAAGAGAGATAGCCATTGGGTTTCCTTGACCGCAAAAATTACTGTCTAAAATAAATAGTTCAAATCCAGCGATATATTATATGGTAAAAAAATTGGGAAGTTATATTATTTTATACTAATATAATTGCTCAGAGAAAGAGACTTTGTTTAACAAGTAATACTTTTTTTGTTTATTGGCACCACTGTTTTCAATACCTTTCAATATCTTTTAATACCTAGGGATTCTTTTCTGCTCATGCATTCTCATTTCAACACCAAACCCACACTGGTGTGTGTGGCCAAAGAGCTCTATTTTCATATCATCTGACCAAAGCACTAGTTCCAATCCAAGTGCCAATGCTGTTTAGGAAACTCCAGGTATTTACATATGTTGGATGACATGAAAATAGAGTTTTTTTTCCATGGACAACAGTGGTGGGTTTGGGTGTCCAGGTGAGAAAGCATGAGAAGGAAAGAATCCCATTCATACAGTAAATATGGTGGTGGAGCTTTGATGTTATGGGGCTGTTTTGCTTCAACTGGTCCTGGAGCCCTTGTAAAGGTCACCGGCATCATGAACTTTACAGTACTAGGATATTTTAGTCAAAAACCTGGTTGCCGCCAGGAGGCTGAAACTTGGCCGCAAGTGGATCTTCCAACAAGACAATAACCTCAAGCACACATCAAAATCCACAAAGAAATTATTAATAGTCCACCAAATCAACATTTTGCAATGGCCATCTGTCTTCAGACTTGAAACCAATTGAAAACCTGTGGTTTGAATTGAAGATGGGAGTCCATAAGCGCAGACTAAGGATATCGAGAATCTCAAAGGATTTTGTATGGAGGAATGATCCCTCCCAATGTGTTCTCCAACTCATAAAACCTTCTAGAAAAAGGCTCAGTGCTGTTATCCTCGGAAGGTGAGGTCAATCATTTTTACCCCTACCTTTTTGACAGAAACATTTATTACTTGTTAAACAAATTACTTGTTAAACATTACTTGTTAAACATTACATTATAAACATTATTACTTGTTAAACATTACTTGTTAAACTCTTTCTCTGAGCAATTGTATTAGTATAAAAGACAATAATTTACCCCCCAAAAAATGGAACATACAATATATCTCAGTATTTGTTTTATTTATTTTATACAGTCATTTTTGCTCATCTTTATCAAGGGTGTCAATAATTTTGGACCCCACTGTAGCTTCTCTACACTGTCTTTCACTAGAGCCTGAGCTTGAGATGGTTGTGTCACAACTGATCTCCAGACAGTTTCCAATCGATTTTATTGATCCCTTACTTCCACAGAGGAGGAAGATGAGGGGAGCTATGACAGCGACAACGGAACCAATGACGTCAAGATGACGCCACCATCCGCCAAAGACACGCCAATAAACACTGCTGCGATTGGCCCAGCCGCTAAGCTTCAAGCCAATCAGAAAGCCAGGAGCAAGAAGGAGAGGCAAGGTGATGATGCAAGCATGCCCAGTGCGGAGCTGAGGATGAGAGGAGCCCCCTGCACGCCGTGTCCTGCTATTGCAGACCAGAGACGCCCAGAGCTCCAGGAGCCACAGGGGGCTATGAGAGGACCGGTACCTAGCTGGAGGGCCTCATCAGTGGGCAACAGCCTCCAGGACAGCAGGGGGGTCCAGGGACCTCTGGCGGAGGCCGAGATGAAGAGCTCAGGACCCCAAAGCATTCTGGGACAGGTGAGGAAGGGGAATGAGAGGACCTGGGGGGAGGGACTGTGGGTCTCTAGGTTAATCAAAAACAGCTTCCTCTGTTAAAATCTCCCTCAGCTACTTGAGACTGTTAAAATGCACGTGTTACGGTTTCTCTCTAGCTACATGGTGATTATGATCATTGTCTATAATGCTAACCTGTCCTGACCTGTTTGGTTGTTCCAGAGGAGAGGCTGCTGGCTGGAGACTGAGACCCAGAGAGAGGACACCACCAGGGGCAGGAAGAGCAGGAAGAAACAGGTGAGGATCGGGGTCAACATGGGCGGAGGGGGAGGGGGAGGGAGGGGGGTCATGAGAGAAGGAGGGATAGGGGCAAACAAAAAGAGGCAGTGTGGAACAGGAAATGGCAGTTGGTGGAGAGATAGAGTCCCGAGCAGGAACAACGGGTAGAGTAGAATAGAAAGGATGAGTGGGCATGGAGTAATGGGGAAAAGGTACATAATGTAACTGGAAAGGTGATGTAAATGTGCTTTGGCAAATTTAAGTCAGAAGCTATTGCATGACATATCTTATTATTACCAAACTGCATGAGCTGATCAGTTTTAAACAACCGTGAATCTGTCTGCTGGTGAGATATATGACGGATGAATAAGGGTGATGTCGTGTGTGTGTGTTTTGGTGAGAACAGCCCTGAGGTGGTTGCCTCTGACTGATCCTTATCATAGTCATACGGAGGGAATGTGACAAACACATGACTCTAAGCAAACAGCACAGAACAAAAACCTCAATATACACACACATACTTACTAAACTCACACACATGCGCGCACGCGTGCTAAATACATACACTTGTTCATGTGCGCATACACACAATTTCCACACACACCAACCCAGAGAGGTGAGTAATATTCCATACCCTCTGGTGATGAAACCTCTGTCACTGTAATATATTGTCCCTTCATGTGGAAAACACCCAGACAAACAAACACACACACACACACACACACACACACACACACACACACACACACACACACACACACACACACACACACACACACACACACACACACACACACACACAAACACCTCCTCACCGACACACGCCCACCCAAAACACACACACACACACACACACACACGCACACACACACACACACACACACACACACACACACACACACACACACACACACACACACACACACACACACACACACACACACACACACACACACACACACACACACACACACACACACACACACACACACACACACACACACACACACCACACCCTTACACACACATCTTTCAGGCACTAATATATGGTCCTTTCTTTGTAAAGCCCAGATACAGGCAGAAACCTGTTGAACAGGCTGATTTTACAGCTCCATCACCAGTCATCAGTCATCATTAGGAAACCAGCTTAAACCGGAATAGGACAGGGGCTGGTGTGTGTGTGTGTGTGTGTGTGTGTGTGTGTGTGTGTGTGTGTGTGTGTGTGTGTGTGTGTGTGTGTGTGTGTGTGTGTGTGTGTGTGTGTGTGTGTGTGTGTGTGTGTGTGTGTGTGTGTTTTGGGCGGGCGTGTGTCGGTGAAGAGGTGTTTGTGTGTGTTGGTGGACAGGGGTAGTTCTGACAGCAGTATATGGCAAAGGTTACAGGGTGTGCATGCTTTTGTTCTAGGCCTGCACTAAAATACCAAATGAATCGATGAGCAATAAATTAACGATAATCGACTGTTAACTCTCCTTCCAGACTCACATTAAGCATCTCCAGTCCAAAATTAAATCTAGAATCGGCTTCCTATTTCGCAACAAAGCATCCTTCACTCATGCTGCCAAACATACCCTCGTAAAACTGACTATCCTACCGATCCTTGACTTCGGCAATGTCATTTTCAAAATAGCCTCCAACACTCTACTCAGCAAACTGGATGTAGTCTGTCACAGTGCCATCCGTTTTGTCACCGAAGCCCCATATCCTGCCCACCACTGCGACCTGTATGCTCTCGTTGGCTGGCACTCACTACATATTCGTCGCTAAACCCACTGGCTCCAGGTCATCTATAAGTCTTTGCTAGGTAAAGCCCCGCCTTATCTCAGGTCGCTGGTCACCATAGCAACATCCACCTGTAGCACACGCTCCAGCAGATATATCTCACTGGTCATCCCCAAAGCCAACACCTCTTTGGCCGCCTTTCCTTCCAGTTCTCTGCTGCCAATGACTGGAACTAATTGCAAAATCGCTGAAGCTAGAGACTTATATCTCCCTCTCTAACTGTAAGCATCAGCTGTCAGAGCAGCTTACCGATCACTGTACCTGTACACATCCATTCTGTAAATAGCACACCCAACTACTTCATCCCCATATCGTTATTTTTTCTCTTGCTCTTTTGCACCCCAGTATCTCTACTTGCACATCATCATCATCTATCACTCCAGTGTTAATTGCTAAAATTGTAATTACTAAGCCTCTATGGCCTATTTATTGCCTTACCTCCCTAACCTTACTACATTTGCACAACCTGTACATAGATTATTCTATTGTGTTATTGACTGTACGTTTGTTTATGTGTAACTCTGTGTTGTTGTTTTTGTCGCACTGCTTTGCTTTATCTTGGCCAGGTCGCAGTTGTAAATGAGAAGTTGTTCTCAACTGGCCTACCAGGTTAAATAAATGTGAAATAAAAAAATAAACCATCATTTGAATTAGTGCTGCGATGGAACAAAAGCCTGTACACTCTGTAGCTGTCCAGGAACGTGAGAGGGTGACCACTGGTTTAGGAGTTTAAAGATGTATATAGTCTAATGATGTAATTTCCTGTTGCAGGCTAAAGGGCGTGCAGTGAGCCGGCTGCTGGAGAGCTTTGCGGCTGATGAAGGATTCCGATTGGACGAGGAGAGCAGCTTCTCCGAAGGGGAGGAGGAAGACATGGAGCATATATCTCACACACGCGGAGCACCAGGTGAGAACACACACACACACACACACACACACACACACACACACACACACACACACACACACACACACACACACTCACACACACACACACACACACACACACACACACACACACACACACACACACACACACACACACACACACACACACTCACACACTCACACACACACACACACACACACACACACACACACACACACACACACACACATACACACGCACACACACACACACACACACCACAGGGTCACAAACCAGTCTAAATGTTCATATTTTTCTCTCTCGTTCTTTCTCGCTTTCTATTCTGCTCTCTCTGCCCTCTCTCTCTGCAGCAGTGCTTAACTGTGTGCTGAGCAGGGAGATGCTGGTGGATGGTCTGAAGGTGTTGATATCTAAGGAGGATGAGCTGCTGTATGCTGCCCGACTACACACTCTGGACCTGCCTGACATGTAAGGCACTGACACCTACTGACACCTACTCATATGGCCTGCTTAATCACAGATAGACATGTTGATGCAAAGGACTGGCTGACTGGCTTGTAATACATTACATGTAATACATTTACATTTAATACTATGTCTCTCTCGCTCTCTCTCTCCGTCTCGCTCTCTCTCTCCTAGATTCCGTGTAGTGATCGAGGGGGAGAGGGGGAACAGACCTAGGATCTACTCCCTAGAACAGCTATTAGAGGAAGCGGTGTTGGATGTGCGGCCGCAGACGGAAGCCATCTTGACTGCCGGAATGCGTGTTTGTGCCTACTGGAGCGAACGCTCCCGCTGCCTCTACCCTGGATACGTCCACAGAGGGGGTCTGGGAGAGGAGGAGAAGGAGGGCAGTGTGATGGTGGAGTTTGATGACGGAGACAGAGGAAGAATCTCTCTGCCCAACATACGCCTGCTGCCCCCAGGTTACCAGATACACTGTGAGTACACTGTGGCTCTCTGTCTGTCTCTGTCTCTCTCTCTCTCTCTCTCTCTCTCTGTCTCTCTCTCTCTCTCTCTCTCTCTCTCTCTCTCTCTCTCTCGCTCTCTCTCTCTCTCTCTCTCTGTCTCTCTCTCTCTCTCTCTCTCTCTCTCTCTCTCTCTCTCTCTCTCTCTCTCTCTCTCTCTCTCATATTCATATATATACACATTCCTGGAGAGTAAATACATGGTCTGGAGAAAACTGGAGTCTGTCAACATTCAATCCAGCTTCACTCTATAAGTATTGTTTGCCCTACCTCCCTCCCGTCTCGCTCCCCCTCTCTCTCTCTCTCTCTCTCTCTCTCTCTCTCTCTCTCTCTCTCTCTCTCTCTCTCTCTCTCTCTCTCTCTCTCTCTCTCTCTCTCTCTCTCTCTCTCTCTCTCTCAGGTGCGGAGCCATCTCCAGCCCTGCTCTCACCTGGTCGTCGTGGTCGCAGAAGCTCCACCCAGGACAGTAGAGACAAGCCCACAGAGAGACCAACCAATGGGGAGGCAGGAGAGAGGAGCCAGGAGCGGAGACCAGGTAATGGCTCAGAGCATAATTCCATGGTATTACACTGAACAAAAACAGAAACGCTACATGTGGTTGGTCCCATGTTTCATGAGCTGAAATAAAACATTTTCCATACGCACAACAACAACAAAAATTCTCTCAAATTTTGTTCGCAAATGTATCTACATCGCTGTTAGTGAGCATTTCTCCTTTGCCAAGATAATCCATCCACTTGACAGGTGTCACATATCAAGAAGCTGATTCAACAGCATGATCATTACACAGGTGCACCTTGTGCTGGGGACAATAACAGGCAACTCTAAAATGTGCAGTTTTGTCATACAACACTATCCCACAGATGTCTCAAGTTTTAAGGGAGTGTGCAATTGGCATGCTGAATGCAGGAATGTCCACCAGAGCTGTTGCCAGAGAATTTAATGTTAATTTCTCTATCATAAGCTGCCTCCGAAGTCGTTTTTAGAGAATTTGGCAGTATGTTTGAAGGGCCTTACAATCGCAGACCACGTGTAACCACGCCAGCCCAGGATCTCCACATCCGGCTTCTTCACCTGCGGAATCATCTGAGACCAGCCACCTGAACAGCTGATGAAACTGTGAATTTGCACAACAAAATAATTCCTGCACAGACTGTCAGAAACCGTCTCAGGGAAGCTCATCTGTGTCCTCACCAGGGTCTTGACCTGACTGCAGTTTGACGTCGTAACCAACTTCAGTGGACAAATGCTCACCTTTGATGGCCACTGGCACGCTAGAGAGGTGTGCTCTTCACCGATGAATCACGGTTTCAACTGTACCGAGCAGATGACAGACAGCATGCATGTATGGCGTTGTGTGGGCAAGCGGTTTACTAATGTCAATGTTGTGAACAGAGTGCCCCATGGTGTTGGTGGGGTTACGGTATGTATGTGTAGGCATAAGCTACAGACAACAAATTCATGGAAGCTGAAAATGTCCCAGTTCTTCCATGGCCTGCATACTCACCAGACATGTCACCCATTGAGCATGTTTGGGATGCTCTGGATCGACTTGTACGACAGCGTGTTCCAGTTCCTGCCAATATCCAGCAACTTTGCACAGCCATTGAAGATGAGTGGGACAACATTCCACAGGCCACAATCAACAGCCTGATCAACTCTATGCGAAGGAGATGTGTCACGCTGCATGAGGCAGATGATGGTAACACCAGCTACTGACTGGTTTTCTAATCCACGCCCCTACCTTTTTTTTAAAGTATCTGTGACCAGCAGATCTGTATTTCAAATCATGTGAAATCCATAGATTAGGGCCTAATGAATTTATTTCAAATTACTAATTTCCTTATATGAACTGTAACTCTGTAAAATCTTTTCAGTTGTTGTGTGTTGCGTTTATATTTTTCTTCCGGGTAGATGGTGCCAGTTCCTCCCATTTGTTTGAAATTGTGGCTTACAGCACCAGTGAGATAGATAGCATAGACAACCAGTCATCAGTCATCTCATCATTCACCATCCCAGAACCAATCAGTCACTGTAGCCCCAAGACAAACTGCTTCATAGGCCCGCCTGGCCAACTTACTATTCAGACCAGCTTTACTCATGTATAATACACATATATAATATGATTTTATCTCAACACTTCTTCCTTCTCAATGGAACCCCCCTCATGTCTAACGTCATCACTGTTCCAACTGTCACTGGTCTGAATGCCCTCCAGTCAAACAGCATTCTCATAACTCAACACAGACTAAATGTGACAAGTTGCCTCCAGCTCTACAGTAAGGGCTGTTATTTATGGTTATGAAGAATTTGTTCTCATTGACTTACCTGCTTTAAAGGAAGGTTAGGTTGATCAATCTTGTTTATAAATCTCTCTCTCGCTGTCTACCATTCTTTCTCACTCTCACCCTTTCTCTTTATTCTGTTTATTCTTCCAGTAGGACGACCCAAAAAGGTCAAGCCAGGGGCCAATAGTTCCTCAACAACATCAGAGAGTGTAACCAGTGGCAACACTTCCTCGTTAAGCTGGCCAGCAAAGAGACTTCCAGCGGACTTCTTCCTGTTCAACGGGACGTCCCGTAAAACCCACCGAGTGGGTCACCAGCGAGACTTGGGGGTGTTCCACCGCCCCGCCACACACCCCTTCGCCCCTCCTGCGCCCCTCAAGGGCATCTTCCGTTCCCCATTCGAGATCGACTCCTTCAGTAGCATCGCCAACGGTTACGCTGGAGCCTTCGGAACCGGAACCCAACGGCCTGTAACCACGGTTATGCCTCTGGGGCTGAGGGACTCTGTCACCATGACAACGGCACCCTCCAACAGGAAGTCGAGCGACAGGGACAGAAAACAGTTCCTGGTGAAGCTGGATCACGAGGGTGTGACGTCGCCCAAAACCAAGAATGGGAAAGCTCTGCTGCGTCTGGGGGGTGGCAGGGTGCACAAAGGTCCCTCTGCAGGGGTGGCGGGTGCACCCCTGAGGTACATCCACCCTGCTCTGGTAGTGAAGGACAGGAAGAAAGGAGGAGGAGAGAGTGGAGTGTCCAGGTCTGAGCTGCTCCTGAAGAGGGCTCCAGCCCTCAGAAAAGGCCTCCCCTCATCTGGTTTAGGAGGTCTGGGGGGAGAGTTTGGAGCTCTGGACTGCCCCAGCGACTGCCCCAGCTCTTACTCTGAGCTGGATGAGGATGATGATGATGGAGATGAAGAGGTAGCTCGGAGGAGAGCAGCAGCAGCGGGTGCGGGACGTTTTCTCTCCCGTCTCTCCGTCTGCTCCTCGTCCTCATCCTCTTCCTCCTCCTCCGGCTCCCTCTCTTCCTCCTCCCTCTGTTCTTCCGACAATGACTCTTCATACTCCTCAGATGAAGAAGGGTCTTCATCCCTCCTTCTCCACAGAGCGCTGCTCCAGCAGCAGAAACACAAACACAGGCAGAGCTTGACCTCTAACCGCTTAACCCCCGACCCCTCCACAAACCCCAAACCTAACGCCGCCTCCTCAGCCTCTGCCCAACCACACGCCTATGTTGCCAAGGCAGCCATGGCCATCACCGGAGGTTCAAAGGTGAGAGGAAGTGACAGAGGAGAGGACAGGAAAGAGTACACATCAAAGGGAAGGACTAATAGTAGCAGTAACGCAGCCAAAAGCCAAACTAAGAGGAGAGATGGTCCCGGCTCCAATACACACATTGCTATTCCCAACACACACACTTCGACCCCCAACACCCCAGCCTCCCAGCCCAAACCTCCGAAGGACCACCCAGCAGCCAAGAGGCAGAGGATGTTGTCACCGGACCCCCATCCCAATATGTCCGCCCTCCTGCCGGGTCGCCAGCTGTGGAAGTGGTCTGGAAACCCCACGCAGGTGAGAGGACACACAGAGTCAGAGTAGAGGCCATTATAACCTGTCCTGTAAGCTGGTATGTGGGAGGCTTGATGGTTAACACAGTCTGAAATAGACTTATTGAGCAAGGTCTTATTAAATTGACTTTTTGAGTAAGATCACTACATTTGTGACCGACTGCCTCGATTCTGTATTACGTGGCAACATTTTACATTTTACTTTTTTAAATTGAACCTTTATTTAACTAGGCAAGTCAGTTAAGAACAAATTCTTATTTACAATGATGGCCTACCTGTTAAATGGGGTTTTTTACATTGGAAAAAAGTACAGACTCTGAGCTATAAAATGGTATATCATACACTGCAGTTGATGAACAATGGGAAAGTAATTCTGCTTAGAAGGTTCATAAACTTATAACCCAACTTTTGAGAAAATGGCCATTGGTGTTTTGGTACACCTACTGGAGAGATCTTCTTTGTCTACACCTATTCAGCATCGTTCACACCCTCTTAAGCCCCACCCATCTTTTTAAGGATTCACATGTGAGGCCATGTGCTAAACAGGGTGAGTAAGGTGGTGTAGTAAACAAACAAAGATTTCAAGACTAAAAGTGGTTTAAGTAGTAGCCTACAATAAGGGAAAAACTCCATGTAAAACTACACTTTGTCTAGTCCTTGCCCAGTATCCTAATATGACTTTCAGATAAAAAATATTTTATTAATTATTTTAGAATTATTAGATGAAGCTTACCCAGACACTTGTCTCAATTGATGGGTCATGTGAAAGAAATCCTATAACCACATCTAGCTAAGTGGATGGTCACTATTGTCTAGATGTTCAGGAAATACAATAGATGGCCGTAATCACCCCCAGACACACCTGGCTAACTTGATGGGTCATGCAATCATTATTTTGCGAAGTGGAGTCTTTTGTTTAGACATGTAGCTTGCTAGCTAAACAATTAACCATAATCTCAACCCGTAGCTACAGTACAAACAGATTGTCATAGCTAGCCACCAAGCATGACATGCTGGAGTATGAATCTGCAAGTAGCTAACGCTAACCAACTAGGTTCAATATTAGCTAGCTAGCTATAACTAGCAATGCAAATGGATTTCTGAGATATGAATAATATTACTATATAGATCATACCAGCAAGATAACAATCGCTAGCTAGCTAACAGTATGCTTTAACTTGCAATGTTAACTACTTTCTGACAAAATTAGAAACTTATGATATCTGAAATTGTAGCTAGACTCTTACCCGTATACATGGTTTTAGTACCACGGCTTTAAAGGCTCTGGCCCTAACCATTTTGCCACCATAGAAGTTTGGTTCCATGTTCTTACCTGGACTCCCTCCTAACTTCCCCCCTCTTTCTCCCCCTACAGAGGCGTGGTCTGAAGGGTAAGGCCCGTAAGCTGTTCTACAAGGCGATCGTGCGTGGTGGTGAGACGGTTCATGTGGGGGACTGTGCTGTATTCCTGTCCCCCGGTCGGCCCCAGCTGCCCTATGTGGGGCGAGTGGAGAGCCTCTGGGAGTCCTGGTCCTCCAGCATGGTGGTCAGGGTCAAGTGGTTCTACCATCCCGAGGAAACACGCCTGGGGAAGAGGCACCACGACGGAAAGGTACGATGG
Organism: Salvelinus fontinalis; assembly: GCF_029448725.1. NCBI lineage: Eukaryota > Metazoa > Chordata > Actinopteri > Salmoniformes > Salmonidae > Salvelinus > Salvelinus fontinalis. The sequence continues at coordinate 27,152,087 of NC_074694.1, forward strand.
ATAATCATTCAACAACTTGATCAACTTTTTGATCAAATGTATCAACTATTTGATCAACAAATAATCAACATAAATCTATTTCTCCATGGGATTAATGAAGTGGCTCTTTATTTATCTTTTGATTTTCAATGTATCCCCCCTCTACCCAGCATGCTTTGTACCAATCAAGCCACGAGGATGAGAATGACGTCCAGACCATCTCACACCGCTGTCAGGTGGTCAACCGTGCCGAGTACGAGCACCTGATTCGCAGACGCAAGTCAGGGGGCGGAGCTCAGGACCTGTTCTACCTGGCCGGGACCTACGAACCAACCACAGGCCAGCTAGTCAGCGCCGAAGGTGTGGCCATCGTCCCCTAGCAACAACTATGGAGTGTAAACAAAACAAAGCCTTCAAGATGGCTACCTCATCTCATAGGGCTGGACCAAGCTACTGGCGCTGGTGTCAGTGAAGCATGGTTCTGTCCAGAACTAGAAGAGTCCGGAAAGGAGGATCTTCCTTGGTCTGGTTCTAGTTCTTGCTGGTTCTGGATCTTGGTTCTTGGTCTTATTTGGGTGTGGACGATCCCAAACCCCAACAGGGATAACAGCACTTTGGACCGCAGTGGATTCTATTATCAGCACTGGAGTCATCTGACCTGAAGAGGGACTTCAGTACTCTACTGACCTAAAACAAAGACAAACAGTGCCCACTCTACACTCTGTCTCCAATAGTTGTTTTATAGTCTGTCATGTCTGTCAGTCAAAGACTGTCATAGACTGACTCTCAGGCAATCTGACAAAGAGAGACTCACCAGGTTGTTGCTGTAAGTGAGAATATGTTGTTTTCACTTCTCAGCCTATAGATATGGTTATATAGAATACATGAAAGAGACTGGGAGAGAGGGAGAACGTAAGGAGGGGATGAGGAGAGCAGAGACTTTTCTCTCCCCCTTCAGAGTTTAATGGTCTTACTGGTGGCCACACTGATAAATGAACAACGGCAGGATTGAGAAATCCCAACAGGACCAAAAACACTGTAGTTCTGAAGTGTGTGTGTGTGAGAGAGTGAGAGTATGAGTGTGTTTGTGTGCTGAGTGGCTGTAATGGATGCATTTGGTACTTGAAGAGCTCAGAGTAAATAGTGCTTTAGCGTGTGTGTTTGCTTGTCTGTGCGTGCGTGCATTGGTCTCTAGTCTAGACCTCACCATGGAAAACCCTCAATGTCTTTAACACTCAGAAAGTAAACCTACTAAACGTAAATCTATAAATATTAATTAATATATAGATCGATTTACTAACAGCTTCTTCTCTAGACAAAAAAAAGACAAAAAGGAAGATTATTTCTCCAGTCAAGCCATACACTTCAATACCTCTCATATCCTCCTATTCAGGTGCATAGATGTACAGCTTAATTATTTGTCTATCTCTGTGTGTTGTACAGCATTATGTATAAAGACGTTATGATTAAACTGTACATAGTATACATATATAATATACATGAAGAGAGAAATATATCCCTCTTTGTTGCTCTTTAGGTTGTGTTATTTTTCAAATACTTTTCTTTGAGTTGTTCTTTTGGCTTAGGGAGGAGGAGGTTTTAGTCCTCTCTTCCTGCACTGAGTATGTGGTGGGGATGGGATGGTATGGGGTCCAAGAGGGGTAAAGCTGTAAATATGCTACAAGGGAAGGGTTCAAGTCCCATTTTTGGGATTAGGGTGGATTTGGTGACTTGGGATAGAAGGGGATGTTTTTATAAGAAAAGTGGAAAAGGCTTTTTGTGTCCACATCATCATTGGTCTGTTTTGTATATTTTTCATATAGGTTTTTATTGTGTCTATTGTTATGTGCTTATTCTCCTGAGGGGGTTTAACAGAATAGAAATACTGGACAGAAACCGAGTTTCTTCTATTTGCTGATCCTTAAAGATCTAGACCGGAGATTTCTAGATGTTCTATATCTATATTATATTCCTAGAGGAGATCTATGTAGGTATTTATCTGGCCTCAAAAAAACAAAACCAAAGCGCATCTATGTTTACGCTTGATCACATTAGAATACAATATGAAGAAATATACAAATATACAAATATTCAATCTAATCAAAATTCCGGGATCCTGCAATCATATTGAAGTAAAATACCTGTGTTCCCTCATACCTGTTGGCATAGAACATCGCTTCACCACCATGTTGCCATGGGAGCAACGTTTTCTTTCTGCACATTGCCCGGCTGTTGCACTTGAAGGCTCCATGACAACCGTATATGACATCACATGAAAGTAAAGGACAATCAGAGCCAATCAAAAGAGGGTAATATATATTTAAAAAAAAAAAGATAAAATCAAAATTGTGCTTAATCTTGTTCCTGCATTGCCAAAAATGTCTCTTTCTGTTTTTAATATTTTTATTTTGCCATTGTCTTTTTCCTGACTGTTATGCAAGCCTGAGATGACTGTGTTTTCAGTGTTGAGGTTTTTACAAGGAGAACATGAATGCCTTTTCGTTTGCGACATACATCGACTTTTTTAAACATTGTTGCTGTTACACTGCGAAGCAAAAGCTTTATAAAAGAAATCTAATGTGAACATCCATATTATGTTACTTTTTGTAGGTCTTTAAACACTTTTTTAAAAGCTGTATTTTCCTAAAGAAACACTGGAATCAGTTCTAAACATCACATTGGGTAAAGTGTCATCATCCTTGCGCAACCTGTTTTTGAAGCCCACTGGAAACAATTTACTTTGTAGGGTTGATATATACTTTGTAACATTTGTCTCAGTCATTGTTGGAAACATGACTAAAATATTTCCCCTGTGTAAAAAACAAACAAAAAAGAAAAGTTATTTATCTTAATTTTATTGCCTTTGTGTTGCGTTTCATTAAAAAAAACACTAAAAATTATACCAGCAAAGTTTTTAAATTTATTTTTTATAGTACATATACAAGTACCTGAATTTAGTTTAGAAGTTACAATTCCTTCACAATCCACTGTTAGGTGCAGAAAGAAAAATAAGCAGGGAAACTTTATACCATGTTTGAGTGAAAGAGTGAGAGTGATAGAGCTATGGTCTGTGTGTGTGTGTGTGTGTGTGTGTGTGTGTGTGTGTGTGTGTGTGTGTGTGTGTGTGTGTGTGTGTGTGTGCAGTACAGGTTTACTGGTAGACTTTCTAAGCAGTACAGGTGGGTCAGGTATTTAGAATAATACAAAAACGGAACAGATCCATTAAGACTACAATGCAGCCATATCACATTACCCATGCAAGAACACACTCATTTAAAACCTGTGTGTGTTGTGTGTGTGCACGTTGGTGTGTGTGCAGCACGCAGTGTGTGTGAGTGTAAAGCCTATACAATCCCCTGTAGTGTATAGAGTTTCTAGGACAAAGTGTATATCTTTGAGAATTATATTATTTGATACTTCCCATGATACATTCTTACCGTTTATTACATTATGACAGTATCCTTTGTCACATGGATTTCTGCCATACTCTGCCTAAAGCCTCATGTTACTGTGGTCGGTTCATGGCAACTTACAGAGGACGAGTAGAGGATCTCAACACTGATCTAAGGTCACTTTTGTTTTCCTCTGTAATGTTTTAGGTCAGAATTTGGGGAATGTAAGTTGATCTGCTCTTAAATTCAAAATGGCTTCTGTGCTGCCCCCTATGGTGTGTTTTTGACTGGTTAAAACTGGAAAAGTTGAATCATTCCTTTCCTGAGTGACTGTTCTAATGATCCTTGTCGGGACCAGTGGCGGTCGGTGCCATTTACGATGAGGGAGGACGGTTTAGTTTTTTAGTCAACATTGCTAATAGAACTAACGCGTTAGTAAACCCGCTACAATCATGCAGTAACGTTACAGTGTACAGTCATTAAGCAGTTTAGCACTTACACCAGCGAGCCCCGGTGGCAATAAATTAGTTAAACCAAAAGCTTACCTTGACTTGGAAGAGTGACAGTATTGTGTTGGATAGTCATAGCCAGCTAGCTAACATAGCATTTCTCTGTTTGAGCAGGGTGTTTCAGTAGGCTAAACTAGTTAGCTGCAATTTCTAGCTAAGTAAGTGAAACTGAAAGTGAAAAAAGAAATGACAATCTCTCTATCTCACTCTTGCTTCTCCTTCATTTTGGAAGAAATTAATTTGTTCAAAACTGTTCAACTGTTGTCTTTCTCTCTCAATGAGTCAACTACTCACCACATGTTATGCACTGCAATGCTAGCTAGCTATAGCTTCTGCTTTCAGTACTAGATTCATTCTCTGATCCTTTGATTGGGTGGACAACATGTCAGTTCATGCTGCAAGAGCTCTGATAGGTTGGAGGACATCCTCCGGAAGTTGTCATAATTACTGTGTAAGTCTACGGAAGGGGGTGAGAACCATAAGCCTCCTAGGTTTTTTATTGAAGTCAATGTACCCAGAGGAGAAAGGAAGCTATCTGTCCTCCGGCTACACCATGGTGCTACCGTACAGAGTGCTGTTGAGGCTACTGCAGACCTTCATTGCAAAAAAAGTGCATTTGGAAAGTATTCAAACCCCCTTACTTTTTCCACATTTTGTTACGTTACAGCCTTATTCTAAAATGTATTAAATTAAAATAAATCCTCATCAATCTACACACAATACAGTGCATATCGGAGCAAAAACTAAGCCATAAGGTCAAAGGAATTGTCCATAGAGCTCCGAGACACGATTGTGTAGAGGCCAAGATCTGGGAAGGATACCATAACATTTCTGCAGCGTTGAAGGTCAATATGTGTTATTTCATGGTTTTGATGTCTTCACTATTATTCTACAATGTAGAAAATAGTACAAATAAAGAAAAACCCTTGAATGAGTAGGTGTGTCCAAACTTTTGACTGGTACTGTATGTAAACATGATATTTCAGTTTTTCATTATAGGGTATTGCGTGTATTGATTGATTGATAAGGGGAAAAAACTATTAAATCCATTTTAGAATAAGGCTGTAACGTAACACAATGTGGAAAAAGTCAGGGGGTCTGAATACTTTCCAAATGCACTGTATTTAGTATAGTTTAATCTGAAAAGGATCATTGTTTAGATGTTTTAAAAGTTTGACATGAATGAAATTCACTGAGGAGGATCAGATTAATGAACATCCGAACTTAGGAGCCTCCACTGGTCGGTATGTTTAGTTCCACTTCTGTGTGTTTGGCACCCATACATTATCCTGTGGTATGTGTGTGTTTATCCTCTTTGTTCTCAGAGCTGGATGTGTGGGCGGTTTACCTCTTTATGGCGGAAACACAGAGATATGAAGCTGTGTGCCTGCCAGTCTGAACATACACATACTCTCTCACACACACAAACACACACACTCACACACACACACACACACTCACACAGGTACACACAGAGAACACACACACTGCTTACTTTTAACATCTACTACATCCCCCCCACTCGCCCTCTCATCCAACCAACGCCTTGAAAAAACACAGACATTAAGAGCAGTCTTTGACTGCTTATCTGCACGTTTGCATTGGGCTTATCTTGTTGACATTGTTAAACTACTTTACCCAGCATGCCGAGGGAGATAGAGGTACAATAGGAGGCCAGGGGCGGAGCTAGGGATGACCTTGGGGTTAATGGGACAAGGGCTTTCAGATACAAAGACAGAACACAGTATTTAAAACCTGTGTGTGTGTCAGTGTGTGTGTGCGTGTGTGTGTGTGCTTACGTGTATGTGGTTGGGGTATTTTGGGAACATGGGTTGGGAGAGAGTAGAAGGGGATCACCACTACTCCGACTCGCCTCATCCATCGTCCACTTGATATCCTGTGTGATCTGTCTGCTTATGGATAAGTGTGTGTGTGTGTGTGTTCATGTGCATGGGTGCATACCTGTGTCTGTGAATATAGCTGGCAGTAGTAACAGGTGGAGCTGAGTTGCAGTCTTAATTTTCCTATCCTGAGAGCGGGCTAAGCTTAACCCTAACCCTAGCTTCATGTTCACACCCTGGCTCAACCTTAACCATATCCCTAACCCTAACCCTAGTTTCATGTTCACACCCTGGCTCAACCTTAACCATATCCCTAACCGTAACCCTAGTTTCATGTTCACACCCTGGCTCAACCTTAACCATATCCCTAACCCTAACCCTAGTTTCATGTTCACACCCTGGCTCAACCTTAACCATATCCCTAACCCTAACCCTAGTTTCATGTTCACACCCTGGCTCAACCTTAACCATATCCCTAACCCTAACCCTAGTTTCATGTTCACACCCTGGCTCAACCTTAACCATATCCCTAACCCTAACCCTAGCTTCATGTTCACACCCTGGCTCAACCTTAACCATATCCCTAACCCTAACCCTAGTTTCATGTTCACACCCTGGCTCAACCTTAACCATATCCCTAACCCTAACCCTAGTTTCATGTTCACACCCTGGCTCAACCTTAACCATATCCCTAACCCTAACCCTAGTTTCATGTTCACACCCTGGCTCAACCTTAACCATATCCCTAACCCTAACCCTAGTTTCATGTTCACACCCTGGCTCAACCTTAACCATATCCCTAACCGTAACCCTAGTTTCATGTTCACACCCTGGCTCAACCTTAACCATATCCCTAACCCTAACCCTAGTTTCATGTTCACACCCTGGCTCAACCTTAACCATATCCCTAACCCTAACCCTAGTTTCATGTTCACACCCTGGCTCAACCTTAACCATATCCCTAACCCTAACCCTAGTTTCATGTTCACACCCTGGCTCAACCTTAACCATATCCCTAACCGTAACCCTAGTTTCATGTTCACACCCTGGCTCAACCTTAACCATATCCCTAACCCTAACCCTAGTTTCATGTTCACACCCTGGCTCAACCTTAACCATATCCCTAACCCTAACCCTAGTTTCATGTTCACACCCTGGCTCAACCTTAACCATATCCCTAACCCTAACCCTAGTTTCATGTTCACACCCTGGCTCAACCTTAACCATATCCCTAACCCTAACCCTAGCTTCATGTTCACACCCTGGCTCAACCTTAACCATATCCCTAACCCTAACCCTAGTTTCATGTTCACACCCTGGCTCAACCTTAACCATATCCCTAACCCTAACCCTAGCTTCATGTTCACACCCTGGCTCAACCTTAACCATATCCCTAACCCTAACCCTAGTTTCATGTTCACACCCTGGCTCAACCTTAACCATATCCCTAACCCTAACCCTAGTTTCATGTTCACACACTGGCTCAACCTTAACCATATCCCTAACCCTAACTTCATGTTTACATCCCCGGCCCAACCCTAACCCTTCTTGTCTCCTCTCCTGAATACCCATTCAGGCCTGAGTGATTGATTGGTGGATCCTGCTAACCTCTTCCTGGATACTGGCCAATGGCTGTGCAGTGAGAGCTGTGAACTCTGCACAGGGTCACAAGCATGAGTTCCGGAGGAGGGGAAGGTGGGGTAACAAATACCGTTGTACCACCAATTCGTTTTTGAAGGTTATGCTAGAGAAGTCCAAGTAATCTTCCTACTTCTTTTTAAGTGGATCCAGTTATGGGATAGCACACAGCACTCAAAATAACTTCATCGTGTGCCCCAGCTGTACCAACTGTACCCACGATTGACCAATGTTAATGTTGAAAGGGATATCATGCACAGAGCCCGGGTAATACTCCCAGTTAGTGCTGATTCACCCGGCTGAAATTTGGCGTAGCACCACATACTGAGAAGGAACTGGATCCTCCGAGGAGAAGATTTAAGGCCTTGGATACTGGTGGTGGTTGACTGTTCCAACTCTGGGGACTTTTCCAACTGGCATTGGAGTTTTAATGGATCGTGTAGGTCAAACATCGTGCACATTTTTACTGGATGCAGCTGATATGAGTGATACGATCTGAGGTTGTTTGGGAATGTGTGTGATATTTGGGATATGATCTGGATGTGGTTGAAGTGTGTGTGTGGTTGAAGTGTGTGTGTGTGTGTGTGCGTCAGTGCGGAATGCTTGCGTGCGTGTGTGTGTGTGTGTGTGTGTGTGTGTGTGTGTGTGTGTGTGCGTGCGTGCGTGCGTGCGTGCGTGCGTGCGTGCGTGCGTGTGTGTGTGTGTGTGTACAGTAACTGCGGCAGACTGTGCCAAGCTGTTCTAGTCTGCCCTGGAGACAGTAGGTGACAGGACATATATTTATATAAGACCCAACCAGGCATTGCAACTCTGTTACAACTCTGTCCCGTATGGCTCAGTTGGTAGAGCATGGCGCTTGCAACGCCAGGGTTGTGGGTCCAATTCCCACGGGGGGACCAGGGTTCAACTCCCACGGGGGGACCAGGATGAATACGTATGAACTTTCCAATTTGTAAGTCGCTCTGGATAAGAGCGTCTGCTAAATGACTTAAATGTAAATGTTACAGGGCAAGCTAACACCGCCACAACACACACACACACTGTTTTCATTTGTGAGACCCTCATTCCGTTTCACCTGTATGGGTTGCAGTTAGCCTAGTGGTTAAGAATGTCGGGCCAGTAACTGAAAGGTTGCTGAGATTAATCCCCAAGCCGACTAGGTGAAAAACCTGTTGATGTGCCCTTGAGCAAGGCACTTAACCGTAATTGCTCCTTTAAATCGCTCTGTATAAGAGTGTCTGCTAAACGACTAAAATGTTAATGTACTGTAAATGTATGGTATCCATCAGAAACTGGAGACCCCCATTCCTCCCCTGACCTCTCCTCATCCTGCCCCATCCCCCATTACGCTCCACGCTCAGTGTGTTCTTTCCTACGATCGTGTCTGCAGCCACATTGCAGAGATAAAATATTAGCCATCATATATCTACAGTTAAGAAATTCCCTTCCCTGTCTGGCGGTGTCCATTTCTGTATCTTGCCCCTCCATGGCCCCCTCTCCCCTAACTGCTCTCCTTGCCACGGACCATCTCAGGGCAATGCGCCTCTCATCGTAATCAATGCCCCCACAGTATCTATGTCACATTCTGCTCTCGGTCTATGTCAAACTAACATGGCTGGTCTATGTGCGGCATGGTCATCCAGGTCGCTCAAGATCCACTTCTAAATCCGACGTCCGTCCAGGTACCCAGGACATCGAGAGAAGCCTTCAAGACCAGCCACCACGGGCAACGTTAAGCGCTATTACCATCAAGTAGGCTTGGGTTTTGCCAGGCCGTTGTTAACAGGAGGGGGGCGGATGAGCGTAAGACGTGACCTCCGGCTCTGAGGGTCGCTTATTCAATCCCAATGAAAGACACTCATTTTTTATTTTGTTGTTTTAACCCCATCTCAAACCTAAACCCTTAACTTAACCATTTGGAATGAATGCTTGAACTTAACAAGCCGTGAGGCACTGGTGACAGGAGCAGTACAACCCGGGGTGCAACTGCAGCAGGGGGAGCAACCCAGGGTGTCCAAAACACCTAGAAATTTGACGGTTGGTGCAACTTCAACATTTGATGTTTGGAGAAATGTGAACAAAAGTTGGAATCTGAAGTGAAATTGGTCAAACTGTGAGATCTTATTGGGCATGATGACCTGCCTACCAGTCCCTTGCCAGACCACAGAGTTATGCAGGGATACCCAAATCCACTCTGTAAGGAGTCCGGGAGGACTTGGGCAGTGAGATGAGGAATGTGTGTGTGTTTGCCCTCTGGCCAGTGACAAGCTTCCTCTTTCCAGTGCTGACAAGACAACGGAACAACTAATGAGGATGAGACCCAGTTCCCTCATGGCTTATCAATATTTCATAAACACACACACACTGTGTGAATGTAACACAAACTTCTCCGATCCACCTAAGGGATTGTCAGATTTCTTAAAATGCCAACACACGGTTACCCACGTACCCTGGCATAGGATCTAAAAATACATGGACAGTTAACCCTGTATGGAAACCTAAAAGTAACAGCCAAAATAAAGGAAACACCAACATAAAGTGTATTAATAGGGTGTTGGGCCACGAACCAAAAAGCTTCAACGCACCTCAGCATAGTTTCTACAAGTGTCTGTAACTCTATCGGAGGGATGCGACACCATTCTTCCACGAGAAATGTCATAATTTTGTGCTTTGACGATGGTGGAGGAAAATGCTGTCTCAGGCGCCACTTCAGAATCTCCCATAAGTGTTCAATTGGGTTGAGACCTGGTGACTGAGACGGCCATAGCATATGGTTTACATTTTACAAAGTGAACGAGCAGAAAAAGATAGAGCGAGAGAAAGGTGTTGCCAGGGAGTGACTATGTAACACATTTTTGTGTGTGTTTATTTTTGCCAGGTCAAAGTGGATGTACCTGTGATCAAGTGTGTTCACTTGTGTGTGTGTGTGTGTTTGTGTGTGTGTGTGTGTGTGTGTGTGTGTGTGTGTGTGTGTGTGTGTGTGTGTGTGTGTCTGGCAGAAGTATGCCCTACTCAGAGTTGTTTTGGCATGGGGGTGAGTGCTGTAACTGCTCCCACATGTTGGCACAGCCTGGCACCGGGACACACTCTTCAGGTGCCAAGGGTGTGTGTGTGTGTGTGTGTGTGTGTGTGTGTGTGTGTGTGTGTGTGTGTGTGTGTGTGTGTGTGTGTGTGTGTGTGTGTGTGTGTGTGTGTGTGTGTGTGTGTGCGTGCGTGCGTGCGTGCGTGCGCCAGGGGGCTGGGTGGGCCTGTTCAACAAGGTGAGGGGGCGGAGGGGAACTACATTCTGAAATAGCCTCCCGACGGCAGAAAAATTTCTCTTTTTCTCTCTCTCTCTCTCTCTCTCTCTCTCTCTCTCTCTCTCTCTCTCTCTCTCTCTCTCTCTCTCTCTCTCGCTACTCTCACTCTTTCCTCTCTCCCACTTTCTCTTTCTCCCTCGCCTTCTCTCTCTCTCTCTCTCTCTCTCTCTCTCTCCCTCTCTTTTTCTTTCTCCATGGCCTTCTCTCTCTGTCTTCAAACGGGACAGCGAAAGAGGAAAACAATTCATTCAAAGTGGACTTTATCACCACTGCGTCACCCCAGCCAGCTTGCTCAAGATCCACTGCGAAATTAGACTTCAAAACCGGCCACTAGGGGCAGTGGTGAGGACTATTACCATTAGGTAGCCTTGGATTTTGCTAGGGCATTGTGGACAGGGATGGTGGATGGGCGTAAATCGCTAGGCACCCGTAACTTAACCTCTCAGAATGAATGCCTAAACTTAACCACTCAGATTGAATGCCTAATCTTAACCACTCGGAATGAATGCCTAATCTTAACCACTCTGAATGAATGCCTAAGCTTAACCACTCGGAATGAATGCCTAATCTTAACCACTCAGAATGAATGCCTAATCTTATCCACTCAGAATGAATGCCTAAACGTAACCTCTCAGAATGAATGCCTAATCTTAACCACTCAGAATGAATGCCTAAACGTAACCTCTCCGAATGAATGCCTAATCTTAACCACTCAGATTGAATGCCTAAACTTAACCACTCAGAATGAATGCCTAAACTTAACCACTCAGATTGAATGCCTAATCTTAACCACTCAGAATGAATGCCTAAACTTAACCACTCAGAATGAATGCCTAAACTTAACCACTCAGATTGAATGCCTAAACTTAACCACTCAGAATGAATGCCTAATCTTAACCACTCGGAATGAATGCCTCAACTTAACCACTCAGAATTAATGCCTAAACTTAACCCTATACCAAACCTTAACCCTTAACTTAAACATTCAGAATTAATGCCTAAACTTAACTTTCTAAATTTGACATTTATGGACAAATGTATGATTATGCATGAGACCGTGAGATCTTGTTTGGTCACCCATGTGATGTCATGGCTGCTTTTAACTCCTCTTTCTGTGTGTGTGTGTGTGTGTGTGTGTGGTGTGTCTGTGTGTGTTTGTGGTATTATAGTCTAAACTGTGTTATTCTCTTCACATCTCTGTCGCCTCAACTTTTCACCTGTAATCATCTCTTCATCTTTCACGCTTGAGACTGTGTATGTGTGACTGTGCTCGTACTTTCGACGTTCGTGCATGTGCATGTGCACGTTTGTGTGTGTGTGTGTTTGCATTTGCGTCCCGATAGCTCTCGTCTTTCATCCCGTCAAGCGTCCCATCACTCCATCCCTCATCAATCATTCTGTTCTGTTGATCCATCATCAACAGAGGGGGCCTGTATTTAAACGATAGGATCTCTCCACCCCTAGAAAACACACAAGCGCATACACCCTCACGCGCACACACACACGCACACATACAACCACGCGCACACATACACAGACACACACGCACAATGTAATCATTGCGGTATAGTGTATAGTGGAGGTATTCTGACACGGTAGAGGGTATATACATATACCTTACCCACCACAGTCACATTACTCCCCCCTCCATCACACTCGAAATCAATGGACATACACACACACACAGTTTCCATGGCGACAGATAGGCAGCCATGCTGGATGAGTAGAGAGTCCCTTGCGGCATCTCCTTTGTCCATCTCTCCATCTCTCTCCTTTAGTGATGACAAGAGAGGGAGGAACACGCACGCATACACACACACACACACACACACACACACACACACACACACACACACACACACACACACACACACACACACACACACACACACACACACACACACACACACACACACACACACACACACAGACATACCTCCAACTCCACCATACCTTCAACTCCACCATACCCCTAATACACAAGCAGTCGAGACTATCAGCCCTAGGCTTTTTAACTGACTTGGAGACATGCTGTAAATCCTTGAAAAACGTGCTTAACTTGAATGTCAATGGGAGTTTGCATTAAGATTCAGCCCTTGATCAACAGTGTTACATTGTTTGGCATTCTGTATGAAAATGACACATTCATCAGTTTGGGTTGACTTGTCAGGCTGGTTCTGGTTGAATGGTGCCTCTCCTTCATGACTGTAGCCTTACGGGAAACATGGATGGCGTGACAGATGGAGGGAGGGAAGGATGGGGAAGAAGGGGTGTATTTTTGTGATTGTGAAAAGAGGAGTTGTCATGTTCTGTTTGTTTTTCATCCAGAGACTGAGCCAGATTGCTCAAGATTGTCTTCAATTTTTTTTAAACCCTATCCAAAATCTTGAACCCTTAACTTAACCATTTGGAATGATGTGGAGCAGGAGGAGCAATCCAGGGTGTCATTTAAAAAAAAAAAACATTTTACGTTTGGAGCAATGAGACTATCCTGTCAACGGAACCTGAAAAACTGTACATTTCTATGTTTCTCAGAGTCGTAGCTGAAAACAAAGGAGATGATCGTGGACTTCAGGAAACAGCAGAGGGAGCACCCCCCTATCCACATCGAAGGGCCAGCAGTGGAGAAGGTGGAAAGTTTTAAGTTGGTGGGCGTACACATCACAGACAAACTGAAATGGTCCACCCACACAGACAGTGTAGTGAAGAAGGCACAACAGTACCTCTTCAACCTCAGGAGGCTGAAGAAATTTGGCTTGTCACCCAAAACCCTGACAAACTTTTACAGATGCACAATCGAGAGCATCCTGTCAGGCTGTATCACTGCCTGGTACGGCAACTGCACCTCCCTCAACCGCAAGGCTCTCCAGAGGGTGATGCGGTCTGCACAACACATCACCGGGGTCAAACTACCTGCCCTCCAGGACACCTACAGCACCCGATGTCATAGGAAGGCCATTAAGATCATCAAGGACAACAACCACCCGAGTCACTGCCTGTTTACACCGTTATCATCCAGAAGGCGAGGTCAGTACATGTGCATCAAAGCTGGGACCGAGAGATTTAAAAACAGCTTCTATCTCAAGACTGCTAAACATCAATCACTAACTCAGAGAGGCTGCTGCCTACAATGAGGCCCAATCACTGGACACTTTAATAAATGGATCATTTGTCACTTTAAGCAATGCCACTTTAATACTGTTTACATATCTTACATTACTCATATCACATGTATATACTGTATGTTTTACCATCTATTGCATCTTGCCTATGCCGCTCGGCCATCGCTCATCCATATACTTATCTGTACATATTCTCATTCACCTCTTTAGATTTGTGTGTATTAGGTAGTTGTTAGGGAATTGTTAAATTACTTGTTAGATATTATTGCACTGTCAGAACTAGAAGCACAAGCTACACTCGCATTAACATCTGCTAACCATGTGCATGTGATCAATACAATTTGATTTGATTTGATTTGAATGAGGACATGAATAATATACATCTCAATGGTTTTTTTATGCATCGTCGAGACCAGGCGGCAGACTCGGGTAAGATGAAGGGAGGAGGGGTGTCTCTTTGTTGACAACAGCTGTTGCGCGATCTCTAATCTTAAGGTAGTCTTGACTTTTTGATTGCCTGAGTTAGACTACGACATTATAAGCTGCAGACCAAACTATTTACCAAGAGAGTATATTTTTCATAGCCATCTATTTACCACCACAAACCGATGCTGGCACTAAGACCGCACTCAACGAGCTGTATAAGGCCATAAGCAAACAAGAAAATGCAAATCCAGAGGTGGCGTTTCTCGTGGCCGGTGATTATAATGAAGGTAAACTGATATCCGTTTTACCTCATATTTACCAGCATGTGCAACTACAGGCAACAAAACAATAGATCACTTAAAATCTACACATAAAAACGCATACAAGGCCCTCCCTCGCCCCCCCTTTGGTCCCTCTCTATCCTCCTGCTTCCTGCTTACAATGAGGGACTCAAACAGGAAGTACCAGTGACGCGCTCAATACAGAAGTGGTCCGATGAAGAGGATGCTAAGCTACAGGACTGTTTCACTTGCCCAGACTGGAATATGTGAGATTCATATGATAACATGGAAGAGATTACCACATCAATCACCGGCTTCATTAATAAGTTCATAAACGACGTCATCCCCACAGTGACCGTGCATACTAGAGGTCGACTGATTAATCGGAATGGCCGATTAAATAAGGCCGATTTCAAGTTTTCATAACAATCGGAAATCGGTAATTTGGGGCGCCGATTTTGCCGATTTTTGTTGCTAGTTGCTAGCTAGAATTAAACTTATCTTATAAAAAACAATCAATAAATCATAATCACTAGTTATAACTACACATGGCGTGTCCTGCGTTGCATATAATCGATGCAGTGCGCATTCGCGAAAAAGGACTGTCGTTGCTCCAACGTGTACCTAACCAAAAAACATCAACGCCTTTCTTAAAATCAATACACAGAAGTATGTATTTTGAAACCTGCATATTTATCTAAAAGAAATCCAGGTTAGCAAGCAATATTAACCAGGTGAAATTGTGTCACTTCTCTTGCGTTCATTGCGCGCAGAGTCAGGGTATATGCAACAGTTTGGGCCGCCTGGCTCATTGCGAACTAATTTGCCTGAATTTTACGTAATTATGACATAACATTGAAGGTTGTGCAATGTAACAGGAATATTTTGACTTATGGATGCCACCCGTTAGATAAAATACGTAACGGTTCCGTGTTTCACTGAAAGAATAAATGTTTTGTTTTCGAAATAATAGTTTCCGGATTCAACCATATTAATGATCTATTTCTGTGTGTTATTATGTTATAATTAAGTCTATGATTTGATAGAGCAGTCTGACTGAGCGATGGTGGGCACCAGCAGGCTCGTAAGCATTCATTCAAACAGCACTTTCGTCATCGATGGGGCTGTGGTGGAGCGGATCAAGAGCTTCAAGTTCCTCAGTGTCCACATCACTAAGGAATTAACATTGTCCACACACACCCACACAGTTGTGAAGATGGCAAGACAGCACATCTTCGCACTAAGGAGGCTGAAATAATTTGGCGTGGGCCATCATCCTCAAAATGTTCTACAGCTGCACCATTGAGAGCATCTTGACTAGCTTCCTCACCTCTTGGTACGGCAACTGCAGGGCACCCGACCGCAAGGCGCTACAGAGGGTGGTGAGTACAGCCCAGTACATCACTGGGGCTGAGCTCCCTGCCATCCAGAACCTCTATAAGAGACGGTGTCAGAGGAAGGCCCAAAAAATAGTCAAAGAATCCAGCCAACCAAGCCGTAGACTTTTCTCTCTGCTACCGCACAGCAAGCGGTACCAGTGCACCAAGTCTGGAACCAACAGAACCCTGAACAGCTTCTTCCCCCCAAGCCATAAGACTGCTAAATAGTTAGCTACTTAACCAAATAGCTACCCAGACTAACTGCATTGACCCTTCTCGCACTAACCTTTTTTTATTTTCTTTTTCACCCCCTTTTTCATGGTATCCAATTGTTAGTAGTTACTATCTTGTCTCATCGCTACAACTCCCATACAGGCTCGGGAGAGACGAAGGTTGAAAGCCATGCGTCCTCCGAAACACAACCCAACCCAACCCAACCCAACCAAGCCGCACTGCTTCTTAACACATCAAGCATCCAACCCGGAAGCCAGCCGTGCACCTGGCAACCTTGGTTAGCATGCACTGCGCCTGGCCCGCCACAGGAGTCACTGGTGCACGATGAGACAAGGATATCCCTACCGGCCAAACCCTCCCTAACCCAGACGACGCTAGGCCAATTGTGCGTCTGCGACAGAGCCTGGGTATGAACCCAGGGTCTCTGGTGGCACAGCTAGCGCTGCGATGCAGTGCCCTAGACCACTGCGCCACCCGGGAGGCCCTGCACTAACCTTTTTGACTCATCACATATGCTGCTGCTACTGTTTATTATCTGTCACTTTATTCCTAGTTATATGTAAATATGAACCTAGATGACCTCTTACCCCTGCACATCGACGCGGTACTGGTACCCTGTGTAGATAGCCAAGTTATCCTTACTCATTGTTATTTATTATTACTTTTATTATTAGTTGTACTTTTCTATCATTTCTCTATTTTTTTGTCTCTGCATTGTTAGGAAGGGCCTGTAAGCATTTCACTGTTAGTCTACACTTGAATTCACTAATATGGACTCAAACTTTGTCTTTCTACATCCCTCTCTCCCTCACACAGAAAAAGATGGCGGATCGAAGAGAGGGCGGTGCGGCAGGTGCTGTTTCTCCTCCAGATGCTGTTATTGTGTGTACAGGTGTACGCCGACCCCAGCTAAATAACTCTTGCAAAGATTTAAAGCGCAATTATGTGTTTTATCTCCAGTACTTTGCCACGATTGTCAGCTATGTAGCTGCTCTACTGATAGTCTCAGTGCGTCCTTGCTGGGATGACACAATCAATATACTGTCGGGAAATGCAAACTCCCCAGACAAACACCTTGGTTCACCGTTCCACACAAGAGGACAGTACACATCATACCATAATGTTCTGAATAATGGCCAAGTCTACCTCGCTCCCTATTCCACTGAATCACTTGGGAGTAACAAACACAAGTCCAACTCCTACCAGAATCTGCTAAGCTACCTATTCACTACCCTCCTGCTCTCTGGGGAGATGCACCTCAACCCTGGGCCACCACCGAACCAGAAATACTCACCAGAGTGGAAAGCAGTGGAGGGTTGTGTCCTCAAATCATCGCCGCCGCTGAGGTGGGTGAGTGTTATGGTCCCATGATTTCTCTTGAGTCACCTGACTCCAAGGTGAAATTTGACTCTACAAACATATCCAAGTCGCTATACTCGATCCCCGACTCTGCTTCTGGCATGCAAGCTGTTTTAATTAGTTCCCCGCATCCAATGCAAGCGCAAGGGATAGTTAATTGCACTAACGAACTGCCCCTAATCAAAACGAAACAAAATGGTCTAAACCCAGCAGTCAGAAAACACCAGTGTGTCAATCACGCTGGAGTCATCTGGGACCCACAAGCTAAGCTCAATGGACTACTAGAGGGGAACTTGAACATTCGTAGTGTCATTCCAAAAAGTGTTCAAATTCAACATCTTCTAACAGACTCCAACCTTGAATTCCTCTGCCTCTCAGAGACATGGCTCCATAAAAACTCTCCATCTGCTGCTTTGATTGTGCCCGGCTACAATGTTTTCAGGAGAGACAGGATTGAAGGAAGAGGAGGGGGTGTGATGATTTACATTAAAGAACATATCGATGTAAACAAATTGAGTGGTCATGTGATAATGAACTAGAATGTATTGGCCTAAACGTTGCACTGTCTCCCCAAATGTCTTTTACCCTCATTGAAATGTACAGACCACCTTCCACCAAAAGTTTTTAAAATAAATCAGTTTAACAACATACGTAGGAAATGTGGTTTAGGGAAAGAGGTCATCTTAATGAGAGATCTTAACATTAATTATGAAGACAAGTCTTGTAGGAAAACCCTCAAACGTATCACTAATGCCTTTGACCTTACACAGCTAGTTAAAGGGCCAACCAGGGTGACTTGTTCTTCTAAAACACATATTGATTTGGTGTTCAGTAATAAACCAGAGAGAGTGACTAAATCATTCAATATGGTTACTGAGCTGTCTGACCATAATCTGACACTCATAGCCAGAAAGCTTTCTAAGAACAGGTTTAACCTCTCTACTGTTAGAAAGCCTGATAAGCTCAGACTACATATGGCTGAATTTAAATGATTTTGAAAACACAATTAAGGGAATTAACTGGAATGATCTTCTGTCCTATAGAAATGTGGAAGCTGACAGTCATGTTTTTCTATCCACAATCCTGACTACAGTAAATGGCTTCCTGAAGAAAATGAAATCCAAACCTGGCCAAAAGAGCACTCTTCCTTGGCTAAATGGAGACATTTGGAAACTGACGAAAGAACAAGATCATGCTCTAAAAAGTCCCAAATTGGAGCATGACAGATGTAGGTTTACCATGTTGAGAAATAAGGTGATGAAATAAATCAGACAGGCCAAGGAAAACATTTTAATCAACATAATTGGTGAAGCCAAGGGAAATTCTAAAATGATCTGGGAGAATCGAAAAAGGTGAACAGGGAAAGACCATAGCAACACTGCAAAAAGACTAGAAATCAATGCGAAGGACAGTCTAACACAGGATGCAGTCGAAACAACAGCCTTTAATTTCTACTTTGTTGACTCTGTCAAGGTACTGACACAGAACCCCTCCACTGGTTTCTTTGGCTCACTAAAGAACTCTAAAGCCAAAGGTGTGTTTGGGCTGGACTCTACCTTTCTTAAAAACTACAAAGAGTCACTCACTGGCCCCATTACTAAGGTCACCAACACATCTATTTGCCAGGGGGTGTTTCCAAGGATCTGGAAGTCGGCCATAATAACGCCCATCTTTAAATCAGGTGACTTTGCTGACGTGAGTAATTACAGACCCATTGGTTTACTACCTGTGGTGTCGAAGGTTGCTGAAAAGTGTATAGCAGAGAATGATTGCCCACCTCAACAACAGCCCCTTCACATTACACTCCATGCAGTTTGGCTTCAGCGCAAAACGCTCCACAGAAATGTGAGGTCCAAAATGGACAAAGGGGGCGTTGTTGGGGCTGTGTTCTAGACCTAAGGAAAGCCTTTGATACTGTTAACCATGAGATTCTCATTACAAAACTGTCCAAGTTCAACTTTTCCCCCGATGCCTTGAGATAGATGAAATCATACCTTGAAGGCAGAACCCTGTGTGCCAGAGTGAGCAATGAGATGTCTCCCAGTCTTAGCTAAGATGTGGGCATGCCCCAAGGGTCAATACTGGGGCCCCTCCTGTTCAGCCTGTACATTAATGATCTGCCCTCTGTCTCTGTCTGTACTGGGTCTGAAGTTCAAATATCTGCAGATGATACAGTGATATATGTGCATGCAAAGAGCAAACAACAAGCTGCACAACAGCTCTACTGCATTGGTCCATGTTACAAAGTGGCTCAGTGACTCATGTTTGCGTCTCAATGTGTTCATTATTCACTGTGTATTTATTCCCCGTGTCACTATTTCAAATGTATTTTTATGTTTTAATCTTTATCTTTCTCTCTGCATTGTTGGAAAGGAACCGTAAGTAAGCATTTCACTGTTAGTCTACACCTGCTGTTTACGAAGTGTGTGACAAGTACAATTGATTTGATTTGACTTCATGTGACTCACTTCCTCTCTGCATGTTGGGCTCTGCTGAGATTAACACACGCACGCACGCACACGCACACACACACACACACACACACACACACACACACACACACACACACACACACACACACACACACACACACACACACACACACACACACTGGGGAAAAACCCAACCCACACCTGGTATGAAGAGAAATCTTTATGACAGGAAATCTAATTTAATAACTGTCTATTGCAAAATTAAAGCGAAGGCCACTGTGGCATTTCCACACACTGTTCGACATATGCTGTGTAACCAGAAAGTATTCAATGCAATTTGGTCAAAGGTTAGGAATGAAGTAACATTTCATATTAGGACTGCCAGAATCTCGATCTGGAGTACAGTAATAAATACTGTACTCCCGATACTCCCCCACACACTGTTGACCCCCTCCCGTGTATGGCATGTAGAACATGTTGTTCTTCAGTTTTATAAGGACAGGTTTTAATAAGCTGTCCTTCGGATGCCACACACACACACACACAATCATCTATCCCGCAGCGACCACAGAAACCAGGGCTACTGTCTTTGCCAAGGCTATTCAACATGTTGAAATCAACCTCTCCTGTCTTTACGACCTATATTTTATATGACCCTCCTCTCTCTCTAAATATCTCCTCTGCTTAGATACAGGCCTATGACATCCAACCATACGAACTGCGGTATCTGACCACATCCCATAACGTCCGTCCACCTGCTGGGAAGTTAACTCTAACATATACACACTAAAAACAAATGGTTATATATAGTGCCAAATTAGGGTTATTCAGCTTGTAACCATAGCGGAACCCTTTTTGGTGTTATATGGAATCTTTTTTTGAAGGTTCTATAAAGAACCATGCTCATAAGGTTCTAAATGGAACCTGTATGGTGCTATAAAGAACCCTTAAAAAAAGGTTCTATATAGCACCAAAAAAGGGTTACGCTATCGTTACAGCGCATTTTGGGGCTATATAGAACCCTTTTTTATGGTTCTTTATATAACCTTAATGGAAGGTGGTTCTATAAAGAACCTTTCTCAATCTCAAAGGTTATTTGTAGAAGGGAAAGGGAAAGGGGGATACCTAGTGAGTTGAACGCATTCAACTGAAATGTGTCTTCCGCATTTAACCCAATCCCTCTGAATCAGAGAGGTGCGGGTGGCTGCCTTAATCGACATCCACGTCTTCGGCGCCCGGGGAACAGTGGGTTAACTGCCTTGCTCAAAGGCAGAATTTCATATTTTTAGCTTGTCAGCTCATGGTTTCGATCCAGCAACCTTTCGGTTACTGGTCCAATGCTTTAACCACTAGGCTAGAAGCATACAATTTTTTTATCCTGGTTTAATAGCCATATTATATTGTTAAAATTCCATAGGTTTTATTATTGTATTTATTAACAAGTTGAATTAGCTCTGGAACAGCTGGGGGTCCTTGAGGAGAGACTTGAAAACTACAGACTTATTCAACCTTTCTCAATTGATGAAAGGCCATATGTGAGTCTTTCACAAGACACCATCATTGACCACAGTCATATATAACATGCAATATCACAACACAACAGACCAACTGGAATGACACTCTCACTCATGGTTGCACAAAAAGAGCTGTGCGCAAACCACGCCCCAAAATATTTGAATGAACTGCCGCCACTGTATTTGAATTATCACTAAAAGAGGAAAGAACCCTTTTTTGGATTGCAAATAACCATTTAAGGGCTCAAAGGGTTCTTTGGGTCAGTATGGTTCCACAGAGAACCATCACCCTTGCCAATGAACCCTAGATGAACCCAAATGTTTTAGCGTATGTAATGTATATTAGAACGTATCTTATGTTAACTGCCTGTGGTCTGAGCAAGAGGCTAAGTCATATACCCTATAGTCAGGTGTGTGTGCGTGTGGTGAGTGTGTGTGCGTGCTTTTATGTTTTGTATCTGGGGAGGTGGAGCCCTGAACACTTACAGAACTATAAAAGGAAAGACAAAGAGGAGCGTTGAAAGGCAGAGATGGAGAGAAACGGATAAATACAGTGGGATGTTTATAGAGAAGGAACGAGAGAGAGAGAAGGAGTGAAAAGAGTCATGAACAACAACAGAGTCATGTGGGAGAAGGAGAAAGGGAGCGGGGGGGGGGGGGGCGATCAGAGAATTGAGGGAGAGAGACGGAGGGGGGTGGTAAAAGAGAATGAGAGGAGGTAGCAAGATGAGAAGAGATGAGAGAGAAAAATTGTTAGAAGAGGGGATGAGTGAGAGAGTAAAAAATAGAGGTTGGGAATGGAGAGATGGAGAGAGTGGATGGGAGTAACAAGTGGACATCACTGATGCCTTCCAATCTTAGAACTAACCTGGACAGACCCTGCTTGGCTTCAGATGAGATCGGGTGGCCAAACTGTCGCTTAACCTCAAACACTGACCTTCATCATTTTAATCTATTGAATGTCCCTACTGGGACAATAAAGATAGAATTTAATTGATTTGCGTCACATGTAGCTCACATCGGAAAGTTAGCTATAACAGCGGTATTATAATTGTGTTACATTAGAAAAACTGTCCATTGGCCCCCTTCTCTCCGGACGACACGATAGGACGGCTGCCAGTCAGCACAAAGTCATTATCCAATCACAGCATGGAGTCTGGAGAGGGAGGAATAATCATAACAATAATCCAGCAGACACGTTTATTTCATTATAAAAGACAAATTAAAGTGTTTAAATGCAGAGCAGGCCACAGAGGAGTGCTGGTGGGAGGTGTGTGTGTGTGTGTGTGTGTGTGTGTGTGTGTGTGTGTGTGTGTGTGTGTGTGTGTGTGTGTGTGTGTGTGTGTGTGTGTGTGTGTGTGTGTGTGTGTGTGTGTGTGTGTGTGTGTGACATGTGACTGAAGCACCGTTCTGGATCTTTCCCTCCGCTGTTTCTTCATTAACGGAGAAGTCAGGGAGGACGCAGGCAGGCAATTAATGCAACATCACAGCACTGACGTTTAACCCAAGAACACGCGTACGAACACACACACCCGAACGAACGAACAAACACACACACACGAACGAACACACACAAACACATACACACAACCACATGCACGCACACACACACATTAAGGAGTGCACAAATGTCCAGGTAGACACAACAGAGCACTGCTCATTACGTCTGTTTAGGGCTATGTTCTGATCTGGGTGCTGCTCATATTAAACACATCAATGGATCCTATTTTGATAATCCTGCTTTGTGGTCTGGTTTCTCTCTCTCTCTGTCTGTCTCTTTCTATAGAGTCGATCTACAAAGCCCAACCCAACAGTCTGGAGATATCACATACCAGTGGTGTCCTTGTAGCCTACCTCAGAGGCAAACCCACGCGAACACAGTTTCTCTCTTTCGTCTTATTCTTCCTTTCCGTTTAGCTGTAATTGTCAGTTACTGACCTTTGACATGGATACTGTTTGTTAAAGACACACACACACACATACATACACACAAGCACAATTGAGGAGTTTCAGCAGTTGCGATAGATGGTAAAATAAGTGCTGAATTGTCTAATTTCCAGAATATGCTAAATGCTTTAGTCTTCAGTTAAACAGATACTCAAACAGCCATGACAACAAACATGTTATGGAACTTTCATGGCAGTTGGAAAGAGAGTAAATATCCACTCAGTGTTCGCTGCTTCCCAATATGACACCAGTGATAGTTCCTATGAAATATGGACCTGTGATATATTGCTTCAGTAACCGATCATATTTGTGCGAAAACAGTGATCTCTTTTTTTTGTGTCCATGGTAATTGGAACAGATAGTAAAATAGTTTAACTACACTGAACAAAAATATAAACGCAACATGCAAAAATGTCAAAGATTTTACTGAGTTACACTTCATATATGGAAATCATATACGGCTTGCGAGTGGCGCAGCGGTCTAAGGCACTGCATCTCAGTGCAAGAGATTAGGCCCTAATCTATGGATTTCACATGACTGGGAATAGAGATATGCATCTGTTGGTCACAGATACTGTAAAAAAAATGTAGGATCACAAAACCAATCAGTGTCTGGTGTGACCACCATTTGCCTCATGCGGTGTGACTCATCTCCATTGCATAGAGTTGATCAGGCTGTTGATTGTGGCCTGTGGAATGTTGTCCCACTCCTCTTCAAATGGCTATGATCCAGAGCATCCCAAACATGCTCAATGGATGACATGTCTGCTGAGTATGTAGGCCATGGAAGAACTGGAACATTTTCAGTTTCCAGCAGTTGTGTATAGATCCTTGTGACATTGTATAGATCCTTGTGACATCCCTGTGCATTATCATGCTGAAACATGAGGTGATGGTGGCAGTTGAATGGCACAACAATGGGCCTCAGGATATTGTCACGGTTTCTCTTTCCAATAAAATGCAATTGTGTTCGTTGTCGTAGCTCATGCCTGCCCATACCATAACCCCACCGCCACCATGGGGCACTCTGTTCACAATGTTGACATCAGCAAACCACTTGCCCACACGACGCCAACTGCCCGGTACAGTTGAAACCGGGATTAATCCGTGAAGAGTACACTTCTCCAACATGCCAGTGGCCATCGAAGGTGAGTATTTGCCCACTGAAGTTGATACGAAGCCGAACTGCAGTCAGGTCAAGACCCTGGTGAGGACGACGAGCAAGTAGAGGAGTTTCCCTGAGACGGTTTCTGACAGTTTGTGTAGAAATTCTTCGGTTTTGCAATCCTACAGTTTCATCAGCTGTCCGGGTGGCTGGTCTCCGACGATCTTGCAGGTGAAAAAGCTGGATGCGGAGGTCCTGGGCTGGAGTGGTTACATGTGGTCTGCGGTTGTGAGGCCGTTGGACTTCTCTAAAACAACCTTGGAGGCGGCTTATGGTAGAGAAATTAATATTACATTTTCCGGCAACAGCTTCGGTGGACATTCCTGTAGTCAGATTGCCAATTGCACGCTCCCTCAAACTTTGAGACATCTGTGGCATTGTGCTCTGTGACAAAACTGCACATTTTAGAGTGGGCCTTTTATTGTCCCCAGCACAAGGTGCACCTGTATAATGATAATGCTGTTTAATAAGCTTCTTGATATGCCACACCTGTCAGGTGGATGGATTATCTTGGCAAAGAAGAACTGCTCACTAACAGGGATGTAAACAAATTTGTGCACAAATGTGTTTTCAGCTCATGAAACATGGGACCAACACTTTACATGACAAGTTAATATTTTTATTCAGTGTCATTTTATTGGCCTTCGCAATTGATAGTGAAATTGTATGGCTTGCTGCAAGAATGTTGTACACAGTCAAGCTAGTGTGTGAAAAAAAGTGTGTATGACTATTGGCTCCGTCTATGAGGTGAGGACAGACAGAAGACAGTCAGGGACGTTACTCTGATCTGGTTGAGTGAGTTATGTTCAGCACATGATGACTGAGCTATGTGTTTTTTATTTTCTTACTCCTGTATCATTGTCTCATGCTCTGGGGCCTGGTGAGAGTGTGGGGAGAAGAGTTACAAAACATTTACAGAGTTCACCATTTCAGAGCGACACAAAAATACTGGGATTTGATCCAATCTGAGATAGGAGCCACGGTGTTGCAAACTTGTTTCAAAATGAGAGTCCACAGATGGCTTTTTTACTTGCAAAACACTCCTCTCTCAACCTAGAAAACACACACACACACCAGTAGAAAAACATGCAATCTCTCAACAATCTCTCAATGGAAGCGTGACTATGAATAATCCTAACTCAGTCCTGCTTAAACTAGCAATGCATGCTTGTTTCATCTTTCAGGCACCACGCACTTACATACACACTGTGTGTGTGTGTGTGTGTGTGTGTGTGTGTGTGTGTGTGTGTGTGTGTGTGTGTGTGTGTGTGTGTGTGTGTGTGTGTGTGTGTGTGTGTGTATTGGTTAAGACCTGGGATTTCAATGAGGCAAGTGATTAATCTGTCTCGCGTGACTTCTGATTCCCCACCTTAGCAACTGTCGCTGGGTCGGAATCTCCTGATTTTGATTTATCTATCGGCCAGCACTTAGGTTCTGTTTTGTTAACAGGATTGCAGCCATTTATAACAGTGTTTCATTACTGTACTAAGAGCCGATAAGATGATCACTCACACACTCTCACACACACACGTACACACATACAAAGAGACACGCACACTGACACACAAAGACAC
The DNA here is from genome assembly GCF_029448725.1 of Salvelinus fontinalis. NCBI lineage: Eukaryota > Metazoa > Chordata > Actinopteri > Salmoniformes > Salmonidae > Salvelinus > Salvelinus fontinalis. Next base: position 27,178,178 of record NC_074694.1, read on the forward strand.
ACATGCACACACACACACACACACACACATACATACAAAGAGACACGCACACTGACACACAGAGACACATGCACACACACACACACACACACACACACACACACACACACACACACACACACACACACACACACACACACACACACACACACACACACACACACACACACACACTAAGAGTACTAAGAGCCGATAAGATGATCACTCACACACTCTCACACACACACGTACACACATACAAAGAGACACGCACACTGACACACAAAGACACACATGCACACACACACACACACACATACATACAAAGAGACACGCACACTGACACACAGAGACACACACACACACACACACACACACACACACACACACACACACACACACACACACACACACACACACACACACACACACACACACACACACACACACACACACACACAAAGAGACACATACATACAAAGAGACACACACACTCACACAAACAGGGACACACATGCAGACACAGACAAGCTAGCGCTAATTCACTCTGCTGACAGGAAAGCACGGCAAACAACATCCATTATGGACACCCAGCTAATTGGTAGTGGGGAGGGGAGGAGGGAGGAGAGAGGGAGAAAAAGAGGGGTATAAGGAAGGAGAAGAAGGAGGAGGAGAAGAAGAAATAACAATGTAAACACAGTAAGGGAAGAACAAGCCTCTGTTTTCTGATGTTTGAGAGCAGGACTGTACTTATTGTCCTCCTTGCTTCCTTTGTCCATCTCCCCCCCCATTTCTCTCACCCTTCCCCTTCTTTCTTGACAGGTGAGCAGATACCTTGAGGACTCTGTCCCTCGGTCCCCCCTCTCTTCTTCTCCACCCACTCTTTCTGTGAAAAAAAAAACTTAGTTACAGTAACAGTGATCTCCAATACTTGAAATGTCACATGAATCTGAGCACAGAGACTAATAAACAGCTTCTATCTCCAGGCCATCAGACTGTTAAACAGTCACTACTAGCCAGCCTATGCCCAGTACCCTGCCCTGAGCCACATACACTGTTACTAGGCGAGTCCCACCTGGTACTCAACCCTGCACCTTAGAGACTGCTGCCCGATGTACATAGTCATTGAACACTGGTCACTTTATTAATGTTTACATACTGTTTTACCCACTTTATATGTATATACTGTATTGTAGTGGATCATACTATATAAATACTGCTGAACACACCTTTTCTATTCACATACTGTCTATACACACCATTCACACATATACAGTATATATTTATATGTTTTGTACACTGCTGCTACTCGCTGTTTATTATCTATGCATAGTCACTTTACCCCTACCTACATGTACAAATTACCTCAACTAACCTGTACCCCCGCACACTGACTCGGTACCGGTACCCCCTGTATATAGCCTTGTTATTGTTATGTTATTGTGTTACTTTTAATTATTTTTTTATTTTATTTTTTACATTAGTTTATTTGGTAAATATTTTCTTAACTCTTCTTGAACTGCACTGTTGGTTAAGGGGTTGTATTCAGCATTTCATGGTTAGTTCTACACTTGTTGTATTTGGCGCATGTGACAAATAAAGTTTGATTTGATTTGATTGGATTTATATTCCAGACTCTGGTCCGGAAGTTAATTTACATAGCTCATTCTAAAATTTCTACTACTGTACACTACATTTTAGTGTATGTTTCGTAAGTTCATCTGGTGTAAATATGTATAGATTGTATTTGGATTATTGTTACAGTACTATTTGGGTTGTTAATTAGATTCGTTCCGACATTTCTTGATTTCTTCTTGAATATTTTTTGGTGTACTGTTTAACACTACACTGCATTGTTAGGAGCTAGTAACATGAGCAATTTGCTGCACCCACTATAACATCTGCTAAACTGTGTATGCAACCACTAAAATTTGATTTGACACACCCAATGAAGTGATAAACGGGGTACGACCGTCTTACTGGCAGTGAACATTAAGGCCAAAGCCAAATAAAGATGGAGGCTGGGTTAGTGGCATTAAAAAAAAAATGCTGTTCCCCTAGGTAGTCAGTTACACCTGGGAATAAATCTACTGGGTACTGATGAATGAAGCGGTGAGTGTATCGGAAAAATAAATATGTGTGTGTTGTGTGACAAAATAAAACAAATGCGGATTGTGTTTAGGGTTCTCTGGAACCTGAAGGTTTTATAAATATGAGAAATGGGGAGAGAGAGAGAACAAGAACATGCTAAGGGGGAGCGAGAAAAGGCACCAGACAGACAGACAGACAGACAGACAGACAGACAGACAGGCAGGCAGGCAGACAGGCAGGCAGGCAGGCAGGCAGACAGACAGACAGACAGACAGACAGACAGACAGACAGACAGACAGACAGACAGACAGACAGATGACAAGATAGAGAACAGAGTCGAGATGGATGTGCAGAATCAGAGTGTGAGATAAGAGGAGAGATAAAGAAGAAAACAAAGTGAGGGAGGGGTGGAGAGGGCACAGCAGACATTGTTTACATTCTCTGATACAACAACCAACATTGGATTTATGTCATTATTTATTTATTTATGTCATTATCTCCAGCTACTGAGCAGACACAGATGGGCTACACACACACACACACACACACACACACACACACACACACACACACACACACACACACACACACACACACACACACACATTTTACCACATCAAAAGCACAGCAAAATGTCCAGTGTTAAATCAACACTGAGAGTGTTAGATTTAACAATGAAAGTGTGGACCCATATAGACACTGAACAGTGTTGAATTAACACACTGCTTAGTGTAAAGCTTTATTTTCATTTCCCAGAGTGCCTTGCCTCATGAAGTCCTGTGGACTTCATCAAGTGAGATCCTAAGCAAATAATTAGCACAATACAATACATACAGTACCAGTCAAAAGTTTGGACACACCTACTCATTCAAGGGTTTTTGTTTATTTTAACTATTTTCTACATTGTAGAATAATAGTGAAAACATCAATACTATAAAATAACACATATGGAATCATGCCGTAACCAAAAAAAGTGTTAAACAAATCAAAATATATTTTTGATTTTTGACTCTTCAAAGTAGCCACCCTTTGCCTTGATGACAGCTTTGCACACTCTTGTCATTCTCTCAACCAGCTTCATGAGTCACCTGGAATGCATATATTTCGATTTTTGTATCACTTTTTTGATTACTACATGATTCTTTATGTGTTATTTCATAGTTTTGATATCTTCACTATTATGCTACAATGTAGAAAAAAGTAAAAATAAAGAAAAACCCTTGACTTGTATTTCATAAGGCCTTATTTTGAGGACCTAGTTTCACCCCAATACAGTGGCCTGAATCTCGTGGTTTACAGGCCACAGCAGGCCTGCAAGTCACATTATGCTGGCTTGCAAAGTGATGTGTAAATCCTATTGGAATCAAGCCAGAGTGAGGAAATCCCCAAAAAATTCTCACCCGCAACTTGCATTCAGAATGACTGCCAGGGTTGGGAGGATTAAACGATGAGACGACCTAAAGTATCTAAACTGGAACAACCATTTCAGTAACGGGTTCAATAAGTCCAAGTAACATATTTCATTAGTTTAGAAAATGTATGTAACGTATATTTGAGTAGCAAAAGATTCATTGATCAATGTACATGCAAAAACATTGATATTGAAACAAACAATTAAAAAAATCAACCTGCATTAGAGCACACTTGGAAATATGATAATGATGGGCGTGGTTTGGGTTAAACTATGGTATTAAAACCAACACTGTGGTTATTTTTACACCAATACGTGTTAATTTAACACTGACAGTGTTAATTGTTATGTTATACTGAAAAATCAACACTAGATAACACTGGCCAATTTGCTGTGTGAGTGAAAAATCATTCAATTCATTCCCATTAGAAGCTCAGAACGGTGCATTAGGTAATCCAAACCTGCCATGGTAAATGACAGAAATATATTTAACATTTTCCATAACATAGAATATACATTAATAATCACATTTACTGTTAAAAATCAACAACAACAAAAAGTATTTAGTAATAATTAGCAATAATCATTTCCATATACTTCAAGGCATATAATCTAAATTAAGCTTAAACCCGCTTAAGCCCATTGGATAGACAAAATCAATATAACATATAGAAAAAAGCGGAGCTGTTAGGTACATAACTTTGGTTTGGTGCCATTACTGCTGTTCCCAATGGCCAGTCCATTTCTGTCCAAAAGCCCTCAGTCCAGGCTCTGTCGTGATTCTCTTCCCTGGATGCTCTCATACCCTGGGGACTCAGTGTCTCTCTCAGAGGCTAAGTCCCTCACACCTGCAACTGTGTCACACTCAGAGGACCAGGTCTTAATGTTCAGAGCTGTGTACGTGTCAATGTTCTGGTCAGGACTGTTTGGGTCAGGTGTGTCCGCTGTGACATTACTTCCTTTGGATCTTCTCTTCAGTATAAGGACTAGAAGCCAGGACAGCCACAACCCCCACAACAGAAGCCCAGACATACATTGCTTATCCGCTCGGTGTTGGTGGTGAGTCATTTACTTCTATGTTGAGGAACAAGGAAGAGGAGAGCTGAGCTCCCATCTCATTCCCAGCCTCACAGAAGTACTGGTCTTCAAGACTAATGCTGGGGATGGTGTAATTGTCTGTTCCAAGAGTGGTTGCCTCTTTTCACTGGGTCTAGGTACAAGTGGTTGGTTAGAAACTTTGGGTTGGTTATTTGATATCCATTCTTGTACCAGATGCATTATGGCGCCGACAGAGACGGTCGCCTCGCTTCGAGTTCTTAGGAAACTATGCAGTATTCTGTTTTTTATGTATTATTTCTTACATTGTTACACCAGGAAATCTGAAGTCGTATTATATATAGCCGGGAAGAACTATTGGATATAAGAGCAACGTCAACTTACCAACATTATGACCAGGAATACGACTTTCCCGAAGTGGATCCTCTGTTCGGACCACCACCCAGGACAATGGAGCTAATTCCAGTAGGCGCTCCCGAGTATACTACTAGCCAATGTCCAGTCTCTTGACAACAAGGTAGCCGAAATTCGAGCAAGAGTTGCCTTCCAGAGAGACATTAGAGATTGTAACATTTTCTGTTTCACGGAAATATGGCTCTCTCGGGAAATGTTGTCGGAATCGGTTCAGCCACCAGGCTTCTCTATGCATTGCGCCAACAGAGATAAACACCTCTCTGGGAAAAGGAAGGGCGGGAATGTATGCTTTATGATTAACGACTCATGGTGTAATCATAACAACATACAGGAACTCAAGTCCTTCTGCTCACCCGATCTAGAATTCCTTACAATCATTTCCCTGCCATTTTACCTACCAAGAGAATTCTCGTCAGTTATAGTCACAGCTGTGTACAGTCATGGCCAAAGGTTTTGAGAATGACACAAATATTTATTTTCACAAAGTTTGCTGCCTCAGTTTGTATGATGGCAATTTGCATATGCTGCAAAATGTTATGAAGAGTGATCAGATGAATTGCAATTAATTGCAAAGTCTCTCTTTGCCATGCAAATGAACTGAATCCCCAAAAAACATTTCCACTGCATTTCAGACCTGCCACAAAAGGACCAGCTGACATCATGTCAGTGATTCTCTCGTTAACACAGATGTGAGTGTTGACGAGGACAAGACTGGAGATCAAATCAAATCAAATGTTATTTGTCTCATACACATGGTTAGCAGATGTTAATGCGAGTGTAGCGAAATGCTTGTGCTTCTAGTTCCGACAATGCAGTAATAACCAACAAGTAATCTAACCTAACAATTCCACAACTACTACCTTATACACACAAGTGTAAAGGGATAAAGAATATGTACATAAAGATATATGAATGAGTGATGGTACAGAACGGCATAGGCAAGATGCAGTAGATGGTATAGAGTACAGTATATACATATGAGATGAGTAATGTAGGGTATGTAAACATAAAGTGGCATAGTTTAAAGTGGCTAGTGATACATGTATTACATGTATTACATAAAGATGGCAAGATGCAGTAGATGATATAGAGTACATATACATATGAGATGAGTAATGTAGGGTATGTAAACATTATATTAAGTGGCATTGTTTAAAGTGGCTAGTGGTACATTTTTACATAATTTCCATCAATTCCCATTATTAAAGTGGCTGGAGTTGAGTCAGTATGTTGGCAGCGGCCACTAAATGTTAGTGGTGGCTGTTTAACAGTCTGATGGCCTTGAGATAGAAGCTGTTTTTCAGTCTCTCGGTCCCTGCTTTGATGCACCTGTACTGACCTCGCCTTCTGGATGATAGCGGGGTGAACAGGCAGTGGCTTGGGTGGTTGTTGTCCTTGATGATCTTTATGGCCTTCCTGTGACATCGGGTGGTGTAGGTGTCCTGGAGGGCGGGTAGTTTTACCCCGGTGATTCGTTGTGCAGACCTCACTACCCTCTGGAGAGCCTTACGGTTGTGGGTGGAGCAGTTGCCGTACCAGGCGGTGATACAGCCCGACAGGATGCTCTCGATTGTGCATCTGTAGAAGTTTGTGAGTGCTTTTGGTGACAAGCCGAATTTCTTCAGCCTCCTGAGGTTGAAGAGGCGCTGCTGCGCCTTCTTCACAACGCTGTCTGTGTGGGTGGACCAATTCAGTTTGTCCGTGATGTGTACGCCGAGGAACTTAAAACTTTCCACCTTCTCCACTACTGTCCCGTCGATGTGGATAGGGGGGTGCTCCCTCTGCTGTTCCCTGAAGTCCACAATCATCTCCTTTGTTTTGTTGACGTTGAGTGTGAGGTTATTTTCCTGACACCACACTCCGAGGGCCCTCACCTCCTCCCTGTAGGCCGTCTCGTCGTTGTTGGTAATCAAGCCTACCACTGTAGTGTCGTCCGCAAACTTGATGATTGAGTTGGAGGTGTGCATGGCCACGCAGTCGTGGGTGAACAGGGAGTACAGGAGAGGGCTCAGAACGCACCATTGTGGGGCCCCGGTGTTGAGGATCAGCGGGGTGGAGATGTTGTTACCTACCCTCACCACCTGGGGGCGGCCCGTCAGGAAGTCCAGGACCCAGTTGCACAGGGCGGGGTCGAGACCCAGGGTCTCGAGCTTGATGACGAATTTGGAGGGTACTATGGTGTTAAATGCTGAGCTGTAGTCGATGAACAGCATTCTCACATAGGTATTCCTCTTGTCCAGATGGGTTAGGGCAGTGTGCAGTGTGGTTGCGATTGCGTCGTCTGTGGACCTATTGGGTCGGTAAGCAAATTGGAGTGGGTCTAGGGTGTCAGGTAGGGTGGAGGTGATATGGTCCTTGACTAGTCTCTCAAAGCACTTCATGATGACGGAAGTGAGTGCTACGGGGCGGTAGTCATTTAGCTCAGTTACCTTAGCTTTCTTGGGAACAGGAACAATGGTGGCCCTCTTGAAGCATGTGGGAACAGCAGACTGGGATAAGGATTGATTGAATATGTCCTTAAACACACCAGCCAGCTGGTCTGCGCATGCTCTGAGGACGCGGCTGGGAGTGCCGTCTGGGCCTGCAGCCTTGCGAGGGTTAACACGTTTAAATGTTTTACTCACCTCGGCTGCAGTGAAGGAGAGCCCGCAGGTTTTGGTAGCGGGCCGTGTCAGTGGCACTGTATTGTCCTCAAAGCGAGCAAAAAAGTTATTTAGCCTGTCTGGGAGCAAGACATCCTGGTCCGCAACGGGGCTGGTTTTCTTTTTGTAATCCGTGATTGACTGTAGACCCTGCCACATACCTCTTGTGTCTGAGCTGTTGAATTGCGACTCTACTTTGTCTCTATACTGGGACTTAGCTTGTTTGATTGCCTTGCGGAGAGAATAGCTACACTGTTTGTATTCGGTCATGTTTCCGGTCACCTTGCCCTGGTTAAAAGCAGTGGTTCGCGCTTTCAGTTTCACGCGAATGCTGCCATCAATCCACGGTTTCTGGCTTGGGAATGTTTTAATCGTTGCTGTGGGTACGACATCGTCAATGCACTTTCTAATGAACTCGCTCACCGAATCAGCGTATTCGTCAATATTGTTGTTGGACGCAATGTGGAACATATCCCAATCCACGTGAGCGAAGCAGTCTTGAAGCGTGGAATCAGATTGGTCGGACCAGCGTTGAACAGACCTGAGCGAGGGAGCTTGTTGTTTTAGTTTCTGTTTGTAGGCTGGAAGCAACAAAATGGAGTCGTGGTCAGCTTTTCCTGAAAGGAGGGCGGGGGAGGGCCTTATATGCGTCGTGGAAGTTAGTATAACAATGATCCAAGGTTTTACCAGCCCTGGTAGCACAATCGATATGCTGATAGAATTTAGGGAGTTTTGTTTTCAGATTAGCCTTGTTAAAATCCCCAGCTACGATGAATGCAGCCTCAGGGTGTGTGGTTTCCAGTTTACAAAGAGTCAGATAAAGTTCGTTCAGGGCCATCGATGTGTCTGCTTGGGGGGGGATATATACGGCTGTGATTATAATCGAAGAGAATTCCCTTGGTAGATAATGCGGTCGACATTTGATTGTGAGGAATTCTAGATCAGGTGAACAGAATGACTTGAGTTCCTGTAAGTTGTTATGATCACACCACGTCTCGTTAATCATAAGGCATACACCGCCGCCCCTCTTCTTACCAGAAAGATGTTTGTTTCTGTCGGCACGATGCGTAAAGAAACCAGCTGGCTGCACCGACTCCGTTAGCGTCTCTTGAGTGAGCCATGTTTCCGTGAAGCAGAGAACGTTACAATCCCTGATGTCTCGCTGGAATGTTACCCGTGCTCGGATTTCATCAACCTTATTGTCAAGAGACTGGACATTGGCGAGTAGTATGCTAGGGAGTGGAGCGCGATGTGCCCGTCTCCGAAGCCTGACCAGGAGACCGCTTCGTTTGCCCCTTTTTCGGCGTCGCTTAGGGTCGCCGGCTGGGATCAGATCTATTGTATTGGGTGGAAGGCAAAACACTGGATCCGCTTCGGGAATGTCATATTCCTGGTTGTAACGATGGTGAGTTGACGTTGCTCTTATATTCAGTAGTTCCTCCCGACTATATGTAATGAAACCTAAGATTACCTGGGGTACCAATGTAAGGAATAACACATAAAAAAACAAAATACTGCATATTTTCCTAGGAACGCGAAGCGAGGCGGCCATCTTGGTCGGCGCCGGAAGTGTTGATCACTCTGTCATGCTGATTGAGTTCGAATAACAGACTGGAAGCTTCAAAGGGAGGGTGGTGCTTGAAATCATTGTTCTTCCTCTGTCATCCATGGTTACCTGCAAGGAAACACGTGCCGTCATCATTGCTTTTCACAAAAAGGGCTTCACATGCAAAGATATTGCTGCAAGTAAGATTGCACCTAAATCAACCATTTATCGGATCATCAAGAACTTCAAGGACAGCGGTTCAATTGTTGTGAAGAAGGCTTCAGGGCGCCCAAGAAAGTCCAGCAAGCGCCAGGACCGTCTCCTAAAGTTGATTCAGCTGCAGGATCGGGGCACCACCAGTACAGAGCTTGCTCAGGAATGGCAGCAGGCAGTGCATCTGGACGCACAGTGAGGCGAAGACTTTTGGAGGATGGCCTAGTGTCAAGAAGGGCAGCAAAGAAGCCACTTCTCTCCAGGAAAAACATCAGGGACAGACTGATATTCTGCAAAAGGTACAGGGATTGGACTGCTGAGGACTGGGGTAAAGTAATTTTCTCTGATGAATCCCCTTTCCGATTGTTTGGGGCATCTGGAAAAAAGCTTTGTCCGGAGAAGACAAGGTGAGCGCTACCATCAGTCCTGTGTCATGCCAAAAGTAAAGCATCCTGAGACCATTCATGTAGTGGGGTTGTTTCTCAGCCAAGGGAGTGGGCTCACTCACAATTTTGCCTAAGAACACACCCATGAATAAAGAATGGTACCAACACATCCCCCGAGAGCAACTTCTCCCAACCATCCAGGAACAGTTTGGTGACGAACAATGCCTTTTCTAGCATGATGAAACACCTTGCCATAAAGCAAAAGTGATAACTAAGTGGCTCGGGGAACAAAACATTGATATTTTGGGTCCATGGCCAGGAAACTCCCCAGACCTTAATCCCATTGAGAACTTGTGGTCAATCCTCAGGAGGCGGTACTCATTTTGTACATTTACATTTACATTTAAGTCATTTAGCAGACGCTCTTATCCAGAGCGACTTACAAATTGGTGCATTCACCTTATGACATCCAGTGGAACAGCCACTTTACAATAGTGCATATAGGGGGGGGGGGGGGGGGGGGGTCAGAAGGATTACTTTATCCTATTCTAGGTATTCCTTAAAGAGGTGGGGTTTCAGGTGTCTCCGGAAGGTGGTGATTGACTCCGCTGTCCTGGCGTCGTGAGGGAGTTTGTTCCACCATTGGGGTGCCAGAGCAGCGAACAGTTTTGACTGGGCTGAGCGGGAACTGTACTTCCTCAGTGGTAGGGAGGCGAGCAGGCCAGAGGTGGATGAACGCAGTGCCCTTGTTTGGGTGTAGGGCCTGATCAGAGCCTGAAGGTACTGAGGTGCCGTTCCCCTCACAGCTCCGTAGGCAAGCACCATGGTCTTGTAGCGGATGCGAGCTTCAACTGGAAGCCAGTGGAGAGAGCGGAGGAGCGGGGTGACGTGAGAGAACTTGGGAAGGTTGAACACCAGACGGGCTGCGGCGTTCTGGATGAGTTGTAGGGGTTTAATGGCACAGGCAGGGAGCCCAGCCAACAGCGAGTTGCAGTAATCCAGACGGGAGATGACAAGTGCCTGGATTAGGACCTGCGCCGCTTCCTGTGTGAGGCAGGGTCGTACTCTGCGGATGTTGTAGAGCATGAACCTACAGGAACGGGCCACCGCCTTGATGTTAGTTGAGAACGACAGGGTGTTGTCCAGGATCACGCCAAGGTTCATAGCGCTCTGGGAGGAGGACACATTGGAGTTGTCAACCGTGATGGCGAGATCATGGAACGGGCAGTCCTTCCCTGAGAGGAAGAGCAGCTCCGTCTTGCCGAGGTTCAGCTTGAGGTGGTGATCCGTCATCCACACTGATAGGTCTGCCAGACATGCAGAGATGCGATTCGCCACCTGGTCATCAGAAGGGGGAAAGGAGAAGATTAATTGTGTGTCGTCTGCATAGCAATGATAGGAGAGACCATGTGAGGTTATGACAGAGCCAAGTGACTTGGTGTATAGCGAGAATAGGAGAGGGCCTAGAACAGAGCCCTTGGGGACACCAGTGGTGAGAGCACGTGGTGAGGAGACAGATTCTCGCCACGCCACCTGGTAGGAGCGACCTGTCAGGTAGGACGCAATCCAAGCGTGGGCCGCGCCGGAGATGCCCAACTCGGAGAGGGTGGAGAGGAGGATCTGATGGTTCACAGTATCGAAGGCAGCCGATAGGTCTAGAAGGATGAGAGCAGAGGAGAGAGAGTTAGCTTTAGCAGTGCGGAGCGCCTCCGTGATACAGAGAAGAGCAGTCTCAGTTGAATGACTAGTCTTGAAACCTGACTGATTTGGATCAAGAAGGTAATTCTGAGAGAGATAGCAGGAGAGCTGGCCAAGGACGGCACGTTCAAGAGTTTTGGAGAGAAAAGAAAGAAGGGATACTGGTCTGTAGTTGTTGACATCGGAGGGATCGAGTGTAGGTTTTTTCAGAAGGGGTGCAACTCTCGCTCTCTTGAAGACGGAAGGGACGTAGCCAGCGGTCAAGGATGAGTTGATGAGCGAGGTGAGGTAAGGGAGAAGGTCTCCGGAAATGGTCTGGAGAAGAGAGGAGGGGATAGGGTCAAGCGGGCAGGTTGTTGGGCGGCCGGCCGTCACAAGACGCGAGATTTCATCTGGAGAGAGAGGGGAGAAAGAGGTCAGAGCACAGGGTAGGGCAGTGTGAGCAGAACCAGCGGTGTCGTTTGACTTAGCAAACGAGGATCGGATGTCGTCGACCTTCTTTTCAAAATGGTTGACGAAGTCATCTGCAGAGAGGGAGGAGGGGGGGGGGGGAGGAGGATTCAGGAGGGAGGAGAAGGTGGCAAAGAGCTTCCTAGGGTTAGAGGCAGATGCTTGGAATTTAGAGTGGTAGAAAGTGGCTTTAGCAGCAGAGACAGAAGAGGAAAATGTAGAGAGGAGGGAGTGAAAGGATGCCAGGTCCGCAGGGAGGCGAGTTTTCCTCCATTTCCGCTCGGCTGCCCGGAGCCCTGCTCTGTGAGCTCGCAATGAGTCGTCGAGCCACGGAGCGGGAGGGGAGGACCGAGCCGGCCTGGAGGATAGGGGACATAGAGAGTCAAAGGATGCAGAAAGGGAGGAGAGGAGGGTTGAGGAGGCAGAATCAGGAGATAGGTTGGAGAAGGTTTGAGCAGAGGGAAGAGATGATAGGATGGAAGAGGAGAGAGTAGCGGGGGAGAGAGAGCGAAGGTTGGCACGGCGCGATACCATCCGAGTAGGGGCAGTGTGGGAAGTGTTGGATGAGAGCGAGAGGGAAAAGGATACAAGGTAGTGGTCGGAGACTTGGAGGGGAGTTGCAATGAGGTTAGTGGAAGAACAGCATCTAGTAAAGATGAGGTCAAGCGTATTGCCTTGTGAGTAGGGGGGAAGGTGAGAGGGTGAGGTCAAAAGAGAAGAGGAGTGGAAAGAAGGAGGCAGAGAGGAATGAGTCAAAGGTAGACGTGGGGAGGTTAAAGTCACCCAGAACTGTGAGAGGTGAGCCGTCCTCAGGAAAGGAGCTTATCAAGGCATCAAGCTCATTGATGAACTCCCCCTGAGGGAACCTGGAGGGCGATAAATGATAAGGATGTTAAGCTTGAAAGGGCTGGTAACTGTGACAGCATGGAATTCAAAGGAGGCGATAGACAGATGGGTAAGGGGAGAAAGAGAGAATGACCACTTGGGAGAGATGAGGATCCCGGTGCCACCACCCCGCTGACCAGAAGCTCTCGGGGTGTGCGAGAACACGTGGGCAGACGAAGAGAGAGCAGTAGGAGTAGCAGTGTTATCTGTGGTGATCCATGTTTCCGTCAATGCCAAGAAGTCGAGGGACTTGAGGGAAGCATAGGCTGAGATGAACTCTGCCTTGTTGGCCGCAGATCGGCAGTTCCAGAGGCTACCGGAGACCTGAAACTCCACGTGGGTCGTGCGTGCTGGGACCACCAGGTTAGGGTGGCCGCGGCCACGCGGTGTGAAGCGTTTGTATGGTCTGTGCAGAGAGGAGAGAACGGGGATAGACAGACACATAGTTGACAGGCTACAGAAGAGGCTACGCTAATGCAAAGGAGATTGGAATGACAAGTGGACTACACGTCTCGAATGTTCAGAAAGTTAAGCTTCGTTGCAAAAATCTTATTGACTAAAATGATTAAAATGATACAGTACTGCTGAAGTAGGCTAGCTAGCAGTGGCTGCGTTGTTGACTTTGTTTGAAAGTGTAGCTGGCTAGGTAACCTCGATAGCTGGCTAGGTAACCTCGGTAACTGGCTAGATAATTAGTCTAAACTACACAGTTGTCTTAGATACAAGGACAGCAAAGACAACTATGTAGCTAGCTAACACTAGCCAGCTAACACTACACTAATCAAATCGTTCCGATTGTAATGTAATAGTTTCTACAGTGCTGCTATTCGGTAGAAGTTGGCTAGCTAGCAGTGTTAGCAGTGTTAGCAGTGTTGACTAGCAGTGTTGACTAGGTAGGAGAACGGCAGCGCGGCAGACGAAAATAGCTGGCTAGCTAACCGATAATTACTCTAGACTCCACAGTTATCTTAGATACAAAGACAGCAAAGACAACTATGTAGCTAGCTAACACTACACTAATCAAGTCGTTCCGTTGTTCCGTTGAATGTAATAGTTTCTACAGTGCTGCTATTCGGTGGCTAGCTGGCTAGCTAGCAGTGTTGATTACGTTACGTTACGTTAAAAGGACGAAAATAGCTGGCTAGCTAACCTAGATAATTGCTCTAAACTACACAATTATCTTTGATACAAAGACGGCTATGTAGCTAGCTAAGATCAAACAAATCAAACCGTTGTACTGTAATGAAATGAAATGAAATGTGATACTACCTGTGGAGCGAAGCGGAATGCGACCGGGTTGTTGAATGCGGAAGTTGAAATATATAAATGTGAAATATGTAAATATAAGCAATGTGCTTAATATTAGCAAAGTTGTAAAATAAATACAGTAGGCCTAGCCTATAGAAAGCTGATCCTCCTCTTTTTAGTAGAGGCCATCACTCTGTTTTCTCAAGCAATTGCATAGCCTATTGAAATGTTGCTCAACATGAGCTCATGGGCTCTCATGAAGTGTTTTATTAGATTTTTGAAACATTTGCATTGATGTCAGAGTGATTAGAGGGCCAATAGAGTGCTGAGTACCAGGCAGTTAGCAAGTTTGGTGGACTACTAATGAGCATCAGCAGCATCAGAGTTTGGAAAAGCCGAATTACTGTGACTAAATGGTCACGTGGACTTTGACTGCCTTCATGACTCGGGACCGCCGGTGTGGCAGTGATATGGTCACCGCAACAGTCCTAATTCTCAGCTCTGTGATTCTTAGGGTGGAGTGACCACTCTATTTTTCAGGGTACTCCACATGACCTGCATACCCTGGGTCTCTGTTCAGTTCCTCAGGGATCGATTTATCCTTCCACATATCAATTTTTAAAATGTATTTTCACCTTTATTTAACCAGGTAGGCTAGTTGAGAACAAGTTCTCATTTACAACTGCGACCTGGCCAAGAAAAAGCAAAGCAGTGCGACACAGACAACGACACAGAGTTACACATGGAATAAACAAACGTACAGTCAATAACACAATAGAAATCTATATACAGTGTGTGCAAATGAGGTAAGATTAGGGAGGTAAGGCAATAAATAGGCCGTAGTGGCGAAATAATTACAATTTAGCAATTAAACACTGGAGTGATAGATGTGCAGAAGATGAATGTGCAAGTAAGAGATACTGGGATGCAAAGGAGCAAAAAAAGAAATAACAATATGGGGATGCGGTAGTTGGATGGGCTATTTACAGATGGGCTATGTACAGGTGCAATGATCTCTGAGCTGCTCTGACAGCTGATGCTTAAAGTTAGTGAGGGAGATATGAGTCTCCAGCTTCTGTGATTTTTGCAATTCGTTCCAGTCATTGGCAGCAGAGAACTGGAAGGAAAGGTGGCCAAATTAGGAATTGGCTTTGGGGGTGACTAGTGAAATATACCACCCGTGCTACGGGTGGGTGCTGCTATGGTGACCAGTGAGCTGAGATAAGGTGGGGCTTTACCTAGCAAAGACTTACAGATGACCTGGAGCCAGTGGGTGTGGCGACGAATATGAAGCGAGGGCCAGCCAACGAGAGCATACAGGTCGCAGTGGTGGGTAGTATATGGGGCTTTGGTGACAAAAATGGCACTGTGATCAATACATGTAGGACTAAACCAGAGAGTTGATGTGACAATATTAGAACCACTACTATAAGTGCAGGATATGTCCACTGATGAGCGCTTTAAAGCACACATTTTCCTGTTGGCGTATGTCACTCTGTTACAGTTCTGACCCATGACACAAACTGCAGGAGAGCGAAGATCTTCATAGCTTTTTCACAGCACAGCAGTGGCTGTATACAGTATTAGACCAAACAGAGTATTCTTGTGCAGTAGGCCACAGTTGAGAGTGTCTCTTCTTGTACCAGATGTAGATGGAGTTGTCACTCAGAGTACAGGTGGTACTGCAAGTCAGTACATCTCTCTGTCCTTCTGTCATTGTAGTACCTGTAGGTATCACCTTCCCCTGAAGACTTTAAGTAAAAGCTGTGACAGAGACTCTGGGAATTCCATTATATTTCCCTTCATTTAGATTTGTCCAGAATCTGAACCAGCACATAGCCAAGTCACTCTCTCTCTCAGGTCTGTGATTCTCAGGGTGCAGTCACTCTCCTTATCACCATGGTACTCCACACAACCTGTATACTCTGGCATTTGACTGAGATCTTCAGAAAAGGGACATTTATTAAACCAGAAGACATT